>NC_090739.1:98268628-98641128 GCF_036898095.1 Palaemon carinicauda | reverse complement strand
ATTGAAAGCTCAAGATAGAGACGACTGGCAAAATCTAATCGAGGCCCTTTGCGTCAATAGACGTAAGAGGAGATGATGATGATGATGATGTCATTTTCTCTTGGATTCCCTGTTCTAGCGTTTACATGAAAGTCCTTTGGGACTACACCAGGAAAACCCCCAAAAACCTGTAAAGAACATATGACTAGAAAAACTTGAACTGTTGTCTATTATTATTATTATTACTTATGTTATAACCCTAGTCCATTAATATTATTACTACCTAAGGTATAACCCTAGTTGAGGAAGTATAACCCTAGTTGGGAAAGCAGAATGCTATCAACCCAAGAGGTCCAACATGGAAAAATAGTGCTGTTAGGAAAGGTAATAAAGAAATAAAGTACAAGAGAAGTAATGAACAATTTATACAAAATATTTTAAGATCAGTAACAATATTGAAATAGATCTTTCATATAAAAACTATAGAGAGTCTTATACCACCCTGTTTAAGATAAAAAAAAATGATGCAAATTTGAAAATTTGAAGTTCCACCAATTAAACTGATTAAGAAGATTATTCCATACTTTGGTCATAGCTGGAATAAAACTTCTAGAATATTGAGCTTTATGATGGAAAAGGCATGTCGATTAGAGTTAATTGCATACCTAGTATTATGAGCAGAATGGTTCTGTCTGGAATTAAAACTCTTCTTTAGAATAGATTGATCATCAAAAGTCTTAAAATAATTTGTGCAATTGAAGAAGAAACAGACTGAATGGATTTTTCAAAAGTAAATTTTCTGTCAAGAATCACACTTAGAATTTTAAAAGTTGTGTTGAGTTAAAGAAACATACGCCTATATGGCTGAGGTCTATGAAGCCTGAAGTAGATGATGAATGGAGAAGTATTGATTTAAAAGCTCAAGATAGTGACAACTGGCGAAAACTAATCGAGGCCATTTGCGTCAATAGGCGTAGGAGGAAGTGATGATGAAAGAAACATTATCAATTCTGACATCTGGATGTTGAGGAGCCACTGTCCTATACCTATTTACAACCATACTTCAAGTTTTGTTAGGGTTCAACTTCATTACGCCTAATTGTACCATGCACTAATTTTAGCAAGATCTCTATGAGGGACTTGGGAATCACAGATCTACAGTACATTCAGTACATTGAATCAGAGACTATCATCATCTGCACATGCAACAAGCTTGTTTTCTTGGCCAAACCACCTTTCATGTGTATATAATATGAAAAGTAATGAGCCAAGAACACTCCCCCAAGGAATACCAGATATCACATTCCTATACTCACTATGATGCCCATCAACCCCAACTCTACAATTTATTACTTGAAAATTTAATAATGATGCTGAGAAAATACCCACCTACTGCTAACTGTTTTAGTTTGAAAACAAGGGCCTAATGATCAACACATTCAAAGACAGGACTAAAATCAAGGCCAATCATATGAATTACCTGCCCGCAATCAAGAGATTTCCTTACGGCATTGGAGATTGTAAGAAGGCATCACAAGCTCAAAGGCCTTTGGGGAACCAAATTGCAAAATTAGACAAAGCAGTATGATTAAAGAAATCACTTTTACATTGTGAAAAGCAATATGCTAAAACAAAGGGACAATAAATGTAAAAAAACTAGAAATTATGCTAGTATTCTAGTACTATCACTTTGTTGTGACATATTACGTTTTGCAAAGTAAAACTGATATGATTAATAGTAAACAACTGTTACATTAATAGATATTTAAAGTGAGGCCATTCTACAAATAATAATTTAATTCCTTTGTAGGCGTGATGATCTTATTGTTGGAGCTCCTTTCTATTACACTCAAAAGTCAAGTGGCGCCATATATGTGTATATGAACAATGATGGTGGCTTTAAGGAAGATCATCCCTACACTAAAATCCAAGGTTGGTCAAATAAAATTTCTTATTCCATACATTTAAATGGTTATTCTATACTTACAGTACTGTGCTTTTTAACCAGTTAGTTTAGAGTGTTAAGTATTTCGAGACAGTCTTTACTTTAGGAAAGCCTTATTTTTTATGGTGCTTGAGACTACTTTCCTGAATTTTTAATGTTATTCTAGATCAAGGACACCATGATGTGTTTGATAACATTGATTGATTTGTTTCTACGCATATATAAACCTTTCCTCTTTTAAAATAGGGAAAATGTCTTTAGCGGAGCTGGAACAGCTATTCATTTTTGTTTTCAGCCGTAATGGGTATGGTCGTACTGTTGTGCCCCTATCACCTTTTCAGACTTTTTCATCTTTCTTTTTCTTACAGGAAGTAAATGCTAACTGTTACTTATGATTATGAATGTTAAACAAGAAGTTTGTACTTGCCGGGGAAAGGGTGGACAGTGCATCTGACTTTTGGCTAAACTGGCTATATATCCACACTCTCTCTCTGAGCTTCTTGTAGAGGGGCATGATTGATCGCAGTCATCTCTGTGTGTCGAGTATCGATCATGGCTTCCTGGGCAATGGCAAGCCTATGTCTTGAGGGGAGAAGAGAGCTGAACTTTCTCTTGGATCTGTTTTGGCAACTCCCAAGAAGACACTGTGGAGATCTTTTTCCTCTTCTGTTATCTTTTAGAGTAATTCTGTTGCTGTCTCTTCTGTGCATACCCTCCTGGCTTGGTTTCCGAGGAGTACGTTTTTGGAGCAAGAAGCCATCGGAGCTGATCAGTGTTCTTTCAGGTTCTGGTGGCATGTAGAGTTCCCCCAGTGTTCTTCACAACCCATCGGAAGTTGGAGGCTCTTCTCTCATTGCTGTGTAGACTGCTGACATTGAATTTCACCTTGGGAATGCTTGAGCCTCCTTAAGTTTTTCAGGTAGGCCCTCTTATTACCTTGTTGAGGGAACTCATACCTAAGGCTACCTCTCCTCTAGTGTCCCCAGTGCCAGTGTCTCCTTTCATGATGCCTGTGGTAAAGGCATAGTTGATATGCCAGTGACCCAGTGATGTTCCAAGTGATGCCTCCTCTATGCCCAAAGGACTGTAAAGACATTCCATGACACCAGTGCCAGCAAGATAAGCTTTAGCACTTTAGGGTGTCATGCCTAAGATGGGCCCCAGTCGGCTCCATGGCCAAAAGTGCATGTTGCGCTGTACCGAGTATTACCCCATGCATCACCGCTAGCTTGATCACCTCTGTGCCTGTCACCCTGACCTATGTGCCTGGGGTTCCAGAGCTTGTAACACCTAGTCCCTCTGTGCTTGTGACACCACTTGTGACATGTCTGTGTCACGAGCCCTTGGGAGTGTACCTACTTTCCTCCCACGTGTCAGTGCTTCCCAGTGTTCCTTCCTGTTCCAGTGAGACAGAAGGCTGTGTTGGCTTAGTAAGGAAAAAGTAACCACTTAACTCTCTGCCTCCAGACATGCAACTGTGCTAAGATGCACCTGGATGACCTGGTCTTCCCATGGGTAGAGAGAAGAAGCATCCACTCATCAACATCTTGGATGGCAAGCATTAAAAAAGGTGGAGAAAGCACACAGTAGTGTTGGTTGTGAAAAAACCACCGTAGTAGCACAAGTCAAGCAATTTGGCACAATTCATGCCGACTCTGTGAGCAGATGAGGCAAATGCATACCGGGATGGCAATCCATGTCGTAGAGTTGTTAGCCAAGTATAATCTTGGCAAGAGGAAGAGGAATATATTAGCAGATATACCCAGTTAGAGGTTTCTGATTCATTGGGGCTCTCTTGGTATCATTTTGTTCGCCATATTGTTGAACAGGAAGACAACTACGTTTTTCTCCCTTGTTCTAGACCAGTGGTTCCCAACCTGTGGTACGCAAGTGGTACGCGAGGGCCTTCCAGGTGGTACGCGAACACTTTCGGGGTCATGAACGATTTTTAGTTAAATTTTACTTCACAAAGATGTGTACTGCCTAACACAAGATAATCTGGCAACGATTTGCAACTGTTGCCACACGCCACCCACTGGTCCCAGCGGCCCACCGTTGAATTATGTCCTCCACTAACTCTCGTAGTTGCCTACGATCGCCAGGTACTTCAACTAAAACTCAGTCAGCTCATTTTTAACCGAATTTAAATGTGAAGAATTAAGTCACCAAGCAAATCTGGCAGTTTTTCGGAGGTTAGTGGAGGACCTAATTCCCACAGTACACTTACTTAATGTGCTAATATGTAGTATTAGTTGCATTTTATCGACAAGAAATAACAACATTTGTGGCTGACGGCGAGAATCCAGTTGCTTGATAAGCAAGTGCATCATTCTCTGGATGACGGCGATGAGCGTTAGCCAGTGACGTCATGGTCACTGAAAGCTGATTGGTGGAGAGACGAGTCCGGGCGAGGAGAGCATTGCAAGACGGGGCAGTTAGGAAGGGCACTCGGCAGTACAAGTACGTTGCCTTTCCCTCCCTTCACATCACCCTCCCTTACTTCACACTTCCCTCCCTTCTTCCCTCCACACCTCCCTTACTTTACTATACCTTACTACTTATACTTTACATATACTTTATTTATTTCTTGATTGATTAATCTTTTTTTTTCTTTACTTATCCACAGGATTTGACATGCCGAAGAGAAAATATGACCCGGCATACATAAAGTATGGTTTCATTGCAATCGAACATGGAGGAGAAGCTCTTCGGCAGTGTGTGGTCTATATGAAGTCCCTTTCCAATGCGGCCATGAAACCCAGCCTGCTCAAACGTCATCTTGAGACTAATCACGCGGACAAGAAGGACCGAGATCAGAGCTACTTCCAGCGACTTGGCGAGAACGTGAAGCGGCAGCGCATGGACAAGACTGGCCAGATCTACCAGAAGGGAGCAAGAATTGTGAAAGCATCCTATGAAGTCGCTCTCCTGGTGGCTAAAAACATGAAAGCGCATACCATTGCAGAGTCTCTCATCATGCCAGCGGCAAAGATCTTGGTCAGCCACGTGATTGGAGAGGAGGCGGTGGCGAAGTTGGAGAGTGTTTCCGTCTCTAACAACACTGTACAACGCCGTATCGAGGAGATGTCGGTCGACATTGCCGACCTAGTGGTTGAGGGAGTGAAATCCTCAAAGTATGGGTTTGCCATTCAACTCGACGAATCGACGGACGTCACCAACTGCTCTCAACTACTTGTCTACGTCCGCTTCACGCAGAGTAATGCTGCAAAGACTGAGTTACTGCTGAGCCAGGATCTGTCCAGTACAACAACAGGAAAGGATATTTTCAACATTTTGGACAATTTCTTCAAGCAGAATGAACTGGACTGGGGAAAGTTGGTCGGATGCGCGACAGATGGGGCTCCATCGATGCTCGGTCGAAAGTCAGGTTTTCAAGCCCATGTGAAAGCTGTAGCACCAAACGCCACTGCTGTCCACTGTTTCATACAAAGATTCGCCCTCTGTGCTAAGGTGCTCCCTCCGAAGTTGTTATCATGCTTGAACCGAGTTATCAGAATCGTTAATTTCGTCAAAACATCCGCCCTGAATACTCGACTGTTCAAGCTCTTCTGTGAAGATTTTGGCTCTGACCACATCTGTCTCCTCTACCACACAGAGGTGCGCTGGCTCTCCCGGGGTAATACGACGAGGCGTCTCTTTGAACTGAGAGATGTACTCCTCGTATTCTTCAAGGAAAAGGAACACGATTTTCAGAAAGATCTGGAGGACGAGGAGTTTATCTCAAGGTTGGCCTACCTGTCAGACATTTTTGGAGCCCTCAACCACTTAAACTTGTCATTCCAAGGGCCCGACTGCACTGTCACAGAGTTCATCTCGAAGCTGGGAGCGTTAGTCCGGAAGCTGGATCTGTGGATGAAGAACGTGGAGAGCAAACGTTACGGAATGTTCGAACTCCTGACTACCCTTGAGAGGGAGCCCACTGATGAATTTGCCCAAGAAATTGTCCATCACCTCTCACTGCTCAAGACTGAATTGAAGCATTACTTCCCAGACGTGACATGTTGTGCCTACGTCGCCAATCCGTTCCCCGTTGATCCAGCCGATCTGCTTGTTGGGACCGGGGAACAAGAGGAACTCATCGATATCCAGGCTGACGAGACAGCAAAGACGAAGCACAAAGAATGCTCTCCTTTAAACTTCTGGGTGAGCATGGCCTCCTCGTACCCGACGCTAGCCCGTCACGTTGTTCCCCAGCTACTGATTTTCCCCTCGACGTGGGAGTGCGAGCAGGGGTTCTCAGCCTTCATGGCCATCAAGTCGAAGAGCCGGAACCGTCTTGCTGCGCCCGGGCATGATTTCCGATGTGCTGTGAGCAAAGTCATGCCCCGCATTGACCAGCTGGTGGAGAAGAAGCAGATATAGCCCTCGCATTGAGTTGTTGTTTTCTTAGTTAATTTGTGTGTTCTATTTTTACAATTATAGAAATAAAGTGGTATCTGATCGAATTTAGTTTCTCTGGAAGCAGGTGGTGCGCGGCGACTGTATGGGACCTCCAAGTGGTACTCGATCACAAAAAGGTTGGGAATCACTGTTCTAGACCCATGGTCTGATCTGTTTGCTAAACAACTGAGTTTTGATTGTGCCAGACTCTGGTACCTCCCAAATGGCCATATGATGAATGGAATCATGATCTGTTAGCTGTAGTCGAGTTCCTGAGAGAACTCCCTGTGGCTCTCACTTCCCTGTCAGCCACACCTTCAGAGGTAGCATCAATCAGTGAAGTTACGGGGACTTCATAGTTAGAATATTCCAGCATCTCCTATGAGTGAAAGGCTTTTCAAGAGACACTGCACAGAATTTCTTGGTGCCTATGATGGTCCTCTTCAGCTATCAATCAGGGAAAGTGGGCCATCTTCAGCAAATGTTTTAGAAGCGATGCGTCTCCGGGGAGAACACCTTTAGCACAGATCTCGGATTTCATCGGGCTTCCTTCCATAAGAGATGCTCCTATCAGTCGGTGCTGTCATGGCTATGCTCAGCCTGGAACATCTTTCACCTGAAGGGTATAGACCTCTCATCTTCGGGAGAATTATCTATGCTCATAAGGAGCTTTGAGCAATCTTTCCAACACCGGGACCTCAGGCACCTGGAGTAGGACGTGACCTTTATTCTCAGGGCTCTTACGCGTACCACTACAAGCTTTTGAGAAGCTGGTTAATCAGAGCTCTGAACTCTCTTTTGCTGCCTTAGCATCGATGAAGAAAGTTGGAAAGTAGTTGTACAGTCTCTCTTATTTAGTCGTCTCCCATGCTGAGGGGTGGAAATAGGTCACCCTCAGCTTAGTGCCAGATTTTGCAGCCAAAATTCAGAACCAGTCAGGGCACAACCCCAGTTTCAAGTTCATTTCTATCCCCTCTATTCGTAAAGTGTTGGGTAGGTAGCTCAAGGAGACCTGACACCCGAGGCCTGAGTGGCAGTGATTCTCCCTTAACACTGGCTAGACCAAGAAAGGCTTTGAAGTTACAAAATCTCTTTCTGACTTTGTGTGACATTCCGTAAAGCAAGGGTTGAGGTACAAGCTAGATATATAGTCCATGAAGTCAGGGGTATAGGCTCATCCCTAGCCTTCAAGAGGATCTTGGCCATGTGTTGAAGTCTGGGGAGTTTAAACACCAAACCTTCTTCACAGCCTTATTTCTATAGGAGTAGAACCTCAAGTTCCTTGACACCTTTGTGCTTGATCCTGTGGTGAATGCTCAAGTAGTTGTATAGCAAGCCCAGCTCCCATGCAGGACAGTAAGCATCTTGTCTATAATAATGTATAGATACAAGTCTGGAATGAAGGCAGAATGACTGGCTCTTCTCTCTTATTCTTTTTGTCCATCTCGTAGGGACACAGCAATTGAAATGTTACTCGCTATATCTGAATTGATACTGGTAAGCTACACTTTTGAGCTAAATTCTTTAGATTTTAGAGAAGTATTTCCCCTATCATCACTAGATGAGGTGAAGGATGATGGAATATGTGCTGATCATCATTTGCCAGGTATATTACTCCAGACTGTTATCTCCTTCAGGGAAAGGGATCCCTCCTTTGATCATGTGTCAATCTTCTTGGTCAAGCCAGGTATTGTCAGCCTGTCATCCGTATGATAAACAGATAGGAGGTTTTTGGAGTCGGCTTCTTTGTTCCTTTATGGGACCAGGCAGATTGACGGTTACAGGGAAGAAAATGAACTAAACAGTTTCGGTTCCTGGGGGACTTCCAACCCACCAATCAGTGATTCTCCCTACTTTAAAGGATTAAAAGTTTTTGTGCATGTAGAAACAAGTAAAAAGTTTTTAAGTAATTTTGTTTTTTCGTAGCTATGCAAACCTTAATCCATTAAAGTTAAACTTCACACTTCACCCTCTCCTCTCATTCCTGTAGCAAATACCAAAAGTTAAGAGCTTCTGACAGGGTGTAGAGGCCTCTTCACCAGCCCTTACCAACTGTTGTTAACTACCTCATTAATTCATTCAAAGGCCATTGCAGCTCTGTTAAAGACATTTCCTCATTTTAAGACTCATGTTTGTAAGCCAGAAAAAATATAAATTTCAAATTTTTATATATTCTATCAAAATCTTTTACAATTATTCAAATTGGTTACTGTAACAGTAATAAATTCTTGAATTTTGTGATATATGATTAGAATCCATATTATTGTAATCAGTAAAGTATAAATTGCAGCTCTTTGACAAGCCACTTTGGAATTTCATATGACCTAGACTTAACAAAATGTTGATGTACGTAATAGGATTGTAAGTTTTGTGTTTCAATTATTATTTCAAGTATTGGGTACAGTTCCATTTTAATTTTTTCCCTGCTGATATTTTGCTGATAAACTGTATTTTTTGCTGGATAAGGAACCTAATGTGATTTATAGAATATGATTTTAAGTTTTTATTTTATCCTTTTATATATAGAACTTTAGTACAAAAGAGGTATAATTCATATTGCCATTTTTGTATATGTATGTTTCTTGAGAGCAATGTGTTTATAGTTGCATTATAGTGGATGGATTTTAAATGTATTATTAGTTAGGTAGATTTATTGCTTTCTCATTAATTGATGCACGATGTATCTTCAGAGATGGAAAAGAATGAATTTTAAAGGATTAACAGTAATTGTCCCAGACACTCATGACCTGTATGATAAAATCTTGAAAGGGACAGGGATTATAGGTCCATAAACCAACTCTTACTATTTTTAAGGATGGATCAGAGGTAAAGAGCCTTGATTAAGTTCTATCAACCTCAAGAATGGTTGGCTCAAATGTTTTTGTTCCTGTGAGTTGACAGGGAAGCAATGTGAATATCCTTGTAATTTGCTTAATCACTAACATGCAAAAGAAATCTGTAACTTACCATTATCATCACTTCAGCCAAATAGCTATTGAAATACTCAAGTGTCATTTCATATTTGATGAAGACAGAGAAGACATCAGTAGCTCTGAGATATAGAAAAAATAACAATTTGGAGATATGCTTTGGCTGATGGTGTTGTAGCAGTGTCATCACTCACTTTTACAAGACCTCTTTCCCTTGATGGTCAGGGCTTTCTTACATTTAATCGTTTTCCAATAATGTATGTGTGATCTTGGGCATGCAAGCAAATTGATTAAAAATATTACAATATAGGGAAGCAAAACAAAGAATTCTTTATCACAAGTAAGTAGATGACCTTATTAATATGACTGCTTAGACTAAATACTTTGATAAAAGTTTGGAGGGATGTTTAGGTGTTTATCTCCTCTAAGGCATACTTTGTCGACATATTTAATTTTCTTCACTATGAATCTGTGATTAAATTCATAGTGAATTTATTAAGATTAACTGAAGAGTATTTAGAATATTTTTCTGAATTGTTAGTAAATAAAAAATACATATGCATAAAGAAAACTCAAAATTGGTTAGATGGTATATAAAGTACATAATAGGTGTAGGAGCAACATGCTTAGTAAAAATTGTTATCAGTATGATGTTTGGTAGTATTTTAAAATTCTGATGCAGTAATAAAGCAAAGAATGTCAATTACAGTACAACAGTGGTTCTGAATAATTCATCTTTCATATATTAACCTTTCCTTTATCATTAATAAGAAGCAGGTAAACTTAGCAGCACATACTTCACTTAGAGAATTTGGTATATAGTAACTTGGTAAATTTAGGCTTGGAAAGATTAATGATCACCTAGGTTAGGTTACTCTCCCATATTGTGGCTAAATTTTCCCTTTATAATAATTTAAGATGTCAGTAAAATATTTTACTAAACCTTTGAGTGTCATCCCCTCACCAAAGGATTTTCTGCTGAAGCCTCAGGTCCTTATTTTGAACATTTAACTTATATTAGCATAAAAACTATACAAGATAAAACTTTACAAAATTTATTATCATCGTATAGTAAAATAATTTTCCGTTCCATTAATATACTGCATAATTTTACCAACAGTATTTTGTAAAATTTTCACATAGGTAAATGATAAAATAAGGAGGAAAAACTGGTAATCACTGCATGTAAAATACAATTAAATGGTGCTGAAGGAAGAAGAAAATTTGCACAGGAAATATGTCCAATGGTGCTTAAAAGGCTAATTGTTTAGTCAGCAGTTTTCATGTCTTGTGTTTAAAAAATGAAATATAAATGTTTCAATGCAGGTTTTTCATTAAGACATGTACTGGGTACAGTATTTTGAAATATCTTCTGGTTTTTTATCTACAAATTTTATATTATGTTATACTAGGTGCTGCAGGAGAAAGTAGATTTGGATTTTCCATGACTTCACTTGGAGATTTGAATCGTGATGGCTTTAATGACATTGCCATTGGGGCCCCGTATGAAGGCCGCGGTGCCATCTACATTTATTTAGGTGCTCGTAATGGTCTTTTGGAGGAACCTTCTCAGGTGTGTCATCATGTGATTTTTTCATATTATTAATAAATCTTTCTCTCCATCAAATATATGCATACAGTATCTGCTGCCGACTTGAATTGGCTGAAGGGTATCCGGAATGTCATAGGTAATATTCTTATCTCTTAACTTACAACCTTTTCAAGCAGGCATATAGTAGCATGTTATTTTGCTCAGGAGTTATTTTCTGAACAGAATTATAAAATTTAAATACTATAATTATTTCCACTGAAATTAATGATAAATGAGCTCATTGTAATATTTAACTGTCATATTACTTACATTTAAAGGTTATTTGTCTTTAATATCAAACAAAAACATTATATACTGTATATGCTTCTTAATTTGTAGTAGAATAACTTTTATAAGGTAAAACTGATTTAATGTATGTAACTCATACTCTAGGCTACATTAAGCATTTTATATTTTCTTTTTATAATAGTTACAAGTTTATTTCCTACTGATATCGAACAGTAATAATGGGTTTGTTATAGAATTTTGCGTTATCCCTATGCTTTATTAAAAATCAACTTATACAGTATGAAGTAAATTTTCTCTGTAATCAACATAACTTTTGCATCAGGCTACCTTTCATTTCATGTACTGTACATAGATTGTGTTTAAGTAATGAGCATGCCTCTAATGGTTCTAAAAGAATTGTCTGTATTTATAGGTTTCTTTATCCATGGTGTCATTGAGCACTTCAGTGAACATAACAAAAATAATATTAAAGAAGATGGAAAATTGTTAAACAAAAAAATCCAATCAGTAAATACTTTCATGAATTAAGAAATAAAAATGTAGTGAAACTGGTGTAATTAAAATTTCTTGGAATAGGTACTGCATTTGCATATGAAATATGCATGTAATTTATTAATTTTAAACTTAAATCTTACGCTGGTTATATAAGAATGGCTAAAGTCCCTGGATGCCCGGCAGAAATTCAAAATCTCGCGGCAATCACAGACATGCCCAGTGTATACTAGCACCCTCGCGGTAGACACGCCAAACTATTCTAACCAATTCAGACCTTCTCTGCCGTCATTGCTGGCTGGAACGATTGGAATTAACTCGCAACCTACAGTACTTTGATTTGGACGGTTTATTTGGTGATGTACAGTGTCTTTTGGTTTTGGGCTTTTGCTTTATTGATTTCTCTTTCATATTATCTTGAAATCTTTGTTGTTTTGGGTTTATTTAGATAGTTTTAACCCTTGTTTATGTTTTGATCTCTCTCATAACTATTCAATATGGCCGACCCCTCCCCGGTATATAGGAAGTGTACTGTATTAAAGGATGTCATACTCATCTTCCTAAAGGTTCTATTGATCCTCATATGATTTATGTGAAATGTAGGGGTAAGACTTGTACTTTTGGGGATCGGTACGAAGAATGCTTTTCTTTAACCGAAAGTGAGTGGTTAGCTTTTGAGTGCTATACTCAGAGACTATAGAGAGACGGAATTGGATGCAGTTCTTCTCGTTCTGTAGAGTTACCTGTCTCCAATTTCATTGATCCTAATCTTTCCACCGTAGTGGTAGATCAGGAACCGAAGGAACCTACGATGAAGGATATGTTGTCCGCAATTCAAGCTCTCGGCGTAAGAGTTGAATCACTAGTGGCGGACAAGAACCAGATTATGTCCGAAATTAATTTGCTTAAAAGTTGTCGCACAGGCGATCTGTCAAGTGCGAAAAGTTCGACTAATGTGTTCAGTGTTGTGGAGGGTGCGTCTGCGCGATCCTGTCGTTCGCCTAGCCTTAGACCTCTTTCAAGCTCCCGAACCCATGGGAGAAGTAACATCGAACGGCGAAAGGGAACGAGAGGCGTCATTAATCGCGCAGACGTCCCCTTGAGCGTACCTGCTGTCGTATCACAGGTCGCTCACCCTCACCATAGGAAAGGTGAGGTTAGTGCATTATCGCCATTTTCAGATGAATTTACGCGTGATGAGGTCTGGCGTCAAGCCTCTAGATCTCTTAAGAGAAAAGCAGACGCAGTGGTACAGCAACACGATTCTCCTCCGCAAGAGCCTGGCTGTAGCCATTGGGATACACCTGAGCGTTTTCAGTCCCTTGGCGAGGGTTCGCCTGCGAAACACTCTGACGGGGTTTCTGAAATAGGTAAAGGTTTGGTGCAGTCAGATTCTGAGCTGATCCCTGGTTCTGGTGTTGCGGTTCATGTACCGCCGCTTCCATCAGATTGGTGTTCGTCTCCCAAAAGTGGGGAGCGATTTGGAAGCAATGAGGAAGGCGAATTTGTGTTGGAAGAGGCTGCACGCGTGTCACCTAAGGGTGATCCCAAATGGTCTATGCTGTTGGGCATGAAGCAGCAACTCTCGTCGCTTATGCAATCTTATCGGCCTGCTGTTGGCAGTGCGGTTGGGCGTCAGTCTTCCGGTTTAGACGCGTTGTCGCACAGGCGGCCTGTTGATTCCGGTACTGACGCGTTATCGCACAGGCGATCTCCGAGCCGCAATGTTCAACGACAGGTTGAGGTGGATGCGTCTCGTCAGGGACCTGCTTCTCAGCATCAATCGACCGCTCATAGCGCCGAACGTCGGTCTTCCAAACGCGGCGACGTTCGCCAAACAACGGAGCGGGCCGCTAAGCGGCAGGACAGAAGCGGGGGCGATATGGAGCGTCAGCGTCAGTGTCAGTCAACCCATGACACTGCGGAGCGTCAGCGTCAGTCAGACGCTACGCGTCAGTCAACCCATGACACCGCATATCAGTCTACTCATGACGGCACACGTCAGTCATCACATGACGCCACGCGTCAGTCTACCCACGACGGCACACGTCAGTCAAACCATGACGCCAAGCGTCAGCCAACCCATGACGCCACACGTCAGTCGACCCTTGTCGCCTCGCGTCAGTTGGATACTATTCCACAAACCGAACGTGACAACAAACGCAAGGCTAGTGAACGTCATGCAGATGGGAATACGCATCAGTCAACCCATGACACCGCACGTCAGTCTACTCATAACGGCACACGTCAGTCATCTCATGACGCCGCGCGTCAGTCTACCCACCACGGCACACGTCAGTCAACCCATGACGCCAAGCATCAGCCAACCCATGACGCCACACGTCAGTCGACCCTTGTCGCCTCGCGTCAGTTGGATACTATTCCACAAACCGAACGTGACAACAAACAAAAGGCTAGTGAGCGTCATGCAGATGGGAATATTGAACAGCGCAAACGCGCCCACTTCAGCGTTGACGCGTCTACACAGAAACGACGCCTCTCTGAACAAGGCACTACTGCAACGGCTGATTTTTCGGAGGAGGAGCCGGATGAAGTTTTCTCCTCGGATGAACCTCTGGACGATATCTCGGAGGGAGAAGAGGATAAACCACCTCAACATTCGGTGGACCTCAAGAAGTTAATGCTGGGCTTTACGGAGTTATTCCCAGACCATTTTACTCCTGTAGCCCCGCATTCTCCGCCTTCGGAATTTATCCTTGGTAAAGCAGCAAGAGAGTCTCTGTTCACAAAGCTGGTACTCTCTCGCTCCTCTAAGAGGGTGTTAAAGTTAATGGGAATGTGGATGGATTCGAAGAAAGTCCTTGGCAAGATGTGTTATGCTTTTCCTCCTGCCAGACTAGCCTCCAAGTAAAGTGTTTGGTATGAGACAGAAGAAGTCTTAGGCTTGGGAGTTCCTGCCTCTGCCCAGGGAGATTTCTCGAGCCTAGTAGACTCTTCACGTCTGCTAGCTATGAGGAAGACTAAAGTGTGGTGGTCTATGTCCGAGTTCGACCATCTCTTGAAAGGCATGTTCAGGGCTTTCAAAGTGTTTAAATTTCTGGACTGGTCTCTGGGAGCCTTGGGGAGGAAAGTATCTGAAATGAAGGGCACTGACACTAGTAACCTCATTCAACTAATGTCATGCATGGACAAGGCAGTTAGGGACGGTTCAAACGAATTAGCTGCCCTATTCACAGCCGGAGTTGTGAAGAAGAGGGCAACTATGTGTTCTTTCCTCTCCGTGGGGGTCACTCCTTTTCAGAGATCGGAGTTACTTTTTGCGCCACTGTCTTCTGCGCTATTCCCTCAAGAGTTGGTAAGGGAAGTTGCCGCTGCGCTGACCCAGAAGGCTACCCATGATCTGGTTGCCAAGACGGCTAGGAAGGTGCTGCCTACTTCATTCCCTTCCCGTAGACCAAAGGAAGTTACTATACTTCGTTTTCACAATCCACTCAGCCCTTTCGTGGTAAACCTGCCGGGAGGGGTAACTTCAGGCCCGACGGGAAGAAGTCCAAGAAAAGAGGAGCTAAATCCAGTCGAGGCAGAGTCTGACTGCCCTCTCCTTCAGAGAGCAGTAGGGGTCAGGTTGAATTACTTCTGGCAGGCCTGGGAGAGAAGAGGAGCGGACCCTTGGTCCGTTCTTGTTTTAAAGGAAGGATACAAAATCCCATTCTTCTCAAAACCTCCGTTAGCCACAGATCCTATGGATCTCTCGCCCAAATACAGGGAAGGACCAAAGAGGCAAGCCATGCGGTTTCAGATGTCTCTCTTGCTAGAGAAGAAAGCGATAGAGAGGGTGCGGGACTTAAAATCGCCAGGGTTTTACAACCGTTTGTTCTTGGTCCCCAAGAGTTCGGGGGAATGGAGGCCAGTTCTGGATGCAAGTACAGTACCCTCAACAGCTACGTCCAGAATTCGAAGTTCACCATGGAAACTCAGAAAACCGTGCTGGCAGCAGTAAGGAAGGGCGACTGGATTGTATCATTGGACCTCCAGGACGCTTACTTTCATATCCCAATACATCCGAGTTGCAGACGTTATCTGAGATTCGTGTACGGGAAGGAAGTCTTCCAGTTCCGGGCCTTATGTTTCGGTCTCAGCACAGCTCCTCTGGTGTTCACGAAGATCATGCTGAATGTGGCGAGCATGCTACACTCAAGGGGCATCAGAGCCTCCCTGTACTTGGACGATTGGTTCATAAGAGCCTCCTCGGCTGATCGCTGTTTAAAGGATCTTCAGCTGACATTGAATTTGTCAAAGGAATTAGGACTCTTAGTAAGTTCAAAGAAGTCACAGCTGACTCCATCCCAGAAGATTCTTTATTTGGGGATGGAGATTCAGAGTCGGACTTTTCAGGCTTTTCCGTCGCCTGCAAGAATTCAATCAGCTCTCCTAAAGCTTTGCGCCTTTATAAAAAAGGACGTCAGTTCGGTGAGAGAGTGGATGAGTCTTCTGGGGACCCTCTCGTCACTGGAAAAGTTTGTGTCACTGTGGAGGCTGCACTTACGCCCCCTTCAATTTCATCTCAGTTATCATTGGAAGAAAGGGGACAGTCTCGACGGGGAAAGTATTCCCATTACGAATCCCATAAGAACACACCTTCAGTGGTGGAACAACATACACAGACTTCAGGAGGGCCTCTCGTTGGAGCAAAAGAGCCCAGACCTTGTGTTGTTCTCTGACGCCTCAAACTCGGGGTGGGGAGCAACCTTAGGGAAGGCAGAGATCTCGGGTCTGTGGACAAAGGAGCAAGAAATCCTCCATATCAATCAGAACGAGTTTTTAGCAGTGCATTTAGCCCTCAAAGGCTTCGGGAAACTGGTCCTAGACAAAGTGGTACAGGTCAATGCCGACAGCACCATGGCTCTGGCTTATATAGCAAAGCAAGGCGGGACTCACTCGAAGTCT
The DNA here is from genome assembly GCF_036898095.1 of Palaemon carinicauda. NCBI lineage: Eukaryota > Metazoa > Arthropoda > Malacostraca > Decapoda > Palaemonidae > Palaemon > Palaemon carinicauda. Next base: position 98,624,633 of record NC_090739.1, on the reverse strand, counting down.
CTTTACGAGATAGCAAGACCTCTTCTTGTATGGGCGGAGGAAAGGAAAGTTACCTTATTGACACGATTTATTCAGGGAGTCAAGAATGTGAGTGTGGACAGACTCAGCAGGAGGAATCAAGTTCTCCCCACAGAGTGGACATTGCACCCAGACGTTTGCAAGAGACTGTGGCGGATGTGGGGTCGTCCTCTCATAGACCTGTTTGCAACCTCGAAGACGAAAAGGCTGGAGACATATTGCTCGCCAGTTCCGGATCTCGAGGCAACTCACATGGACGCGTTCCTGTTGGATTGGTCACACATGGATGTGTACATGTCCCACCTTTCAAAATCCTGTACAAGGTGTTGCAGAAGTTCGTGTCTCACGAGGGAACCAGGATGACCCTAGTGGCTCCTTTCTGGCCGTCAAGAAGCTGGTTCACAGAGGTACTGGAATGGATGGTGGACGTTCCGAGAAGCCTACCATTAAGAGCAGATCTTCTTAAACAACCTCACTTGGCAAGAAACCATCTAAACCTCCGAGCTCTACGCCTGACTGCCTTCAGGCTATCGAAAAACTCGCAAGATCTAGAGGATTTTCGAAGGAGGCAGCCAAGGCTATTGCAAGAGCAAGGAGGACTTCTACCATCAGGGTGTATCAGTCCAAGTGGGAGGTATTCAGAGAATGGTGTAGAGCCAACTAGGTTTCTTCATCCAGTACCTCTATAGCACAGATTGCCAATTTCTTTTTTGATCTTAGAAATAAGCATAACTTTTCCTCCTCGACCATCAAGGGGTACAGAAGTATGCTGGCAGCGGTTTTCAGACACAGAGATTTGGATCTCTCCAACAATAAAGACCTGCAAGATCTTCTTAGGTCTTTTGAAACTTCTAAGAGGCGACAACTAGAATCGCCTGCCTGGAATTTGGATGTTGTTCTTAAATTCCTCATGAGTGACAGATTCGAGCCTTTGCACTCGGCCTCTTTTAAAGACTTAACCTTGAAGACCCTTTTCTTGGTCAGTTTGGCGACAGCTAAAAGAGTCAGTGAGGTTCACGCTTTGAGCAAGAACATTGGTTTCTTAGATGGGAAAACCATATGCTCCTTGCAGCTTGATTTTGTGACCAAGAATGAACGTCCTTCCCGTCCATGGCCCAAGTCTTTTGAGATTGCTAATCTCTATGATGTAGTGGGCGAAGAGTTAGAGAAGGTGCTCTGTCCTGTTAGAGCACTAAGGTTCTATTTGGACAGAACAAAGAATTTGAGAGGCAACTCAGAGGCTCTTTGGTGTTCAGTTAATAAGCCTACACTGCCTAATGTCGAAGAATGCCTTATCCTTTTTTATAAGGCTCTTGATTAGAAAGGCTCACACCCTGTGTGGGGAGGCAGACCTTAAGCTGCTCAAGGTTAAGATGCATGAAGTTAGAGCCGTAGCTACTTTGGTGGCTTTTAAACAAAGTTGTTCTCTGCAAAGCATAATGGATACAACTTTTTGGAGAAGTAAATCTGTATTCGCATCCCATTATTTGAAACCTGTCCAGACTCTTTATGAGGACTGCTACACCTTGGGTCCATTCGTTGCAGCGAATGCAGTAGTAGGTGAAGGATCTACCACTACGCTCCCCTAATTCCTAGTACCCTTTTCTCCCTCTTGGAACTTGTATAGTTTTTATGGATGTATGTGGAGATTGGTCGACAGTCTTCCGCAACCTTTGATTTGGTCAGGTGGTCATTTTGTTCCTCGAGAGCACCCAGAACAAGGGTATTAGTTGAGGTCCTGTCAAGTTATAGGTTATGGCACCGTTTGACAGCTCCTAGAGATCGTCAGGCCCCTGGGTGGACTGCTGGATCTCCTAAGGATAGCAGACAGAATGAGGCAGAGAACCATTGCAGTCAGCTTCCTTATCAGGTACAAACCTCTTAAGTTTGTTATATTTAACTCTTAAGTGAATTTCCAATTACGTTGCTGTCTCGACCTACCACCAAGGGTGTCAATCAGCCATTCTTATATAACCAGCGGGTAAGTTTTATGTTTAGAAATTATATTTTCATAATAAAATAAATTTTTGAACATACTTACCCGCTGGTTATATAAGTTATAATCCCACCCTCCTCCCCTCTAGAGACCAAGGGATGGAAGGTCTGAATTGGTTGGAATAGTTCGACCTGTCTACCGCGAGGGTGCTAGTATACACCGGGCATATCTGCGATTGCTGCAAGATTTTGAATTTCTGCCAGGCGTCCAGGGACTTTAGCCATTCTTATATAACCAGCGGGTAAGTATGTTCAAAAATCTATTTTATTATGAAAATATCATATTAAATAGAATAGATCAAGTTGTACAGTGTTTTATCAAACAGATGTATTTCTATTTTGTTATAAGTACTGTACCTGTTATACAGATACTGAAATTACTTGCATTAGGAGAATCCACATTGGTAGGACTAGTAGGTCTTTAATACTTTTTCCTTATAGTTCATGTCTTTGGCATGTTGTATATGTTCATGACAAAATAAAATCTGTGTCAAACAAGTATGTACTGTATATACTCGTGTAGCATGTGAGTTTTGAGGACTAATTTGGAAGCTAATTTCCAGGGGGTCCCATCATACACGATATATAAAATTAGCATATGTACTCTTGTACTATGCTACGTCGTTGTCCAAATTGTATACCCATTTACTGTGGTAAAAGATTACAGCTATATTTGAAATAGACAGGATTTTGATTAAGCTAGTTTTTTACTTAACTGTATCCAGTATTAATGTAGCTAATATTCGCTTATAAGTATTGTAATAAGATATAAAAACATATGTTGATTAACTTCCAAATCAGCTGATTAAGGCAAACTAACAAAGGATATTTTTTATTTCCTAAAAGAAACAATTATTACTTGAACTATCATTTTTGATTTAGCATACTAATATACAGTATTTTATTTTATTTACGGTTGAGTTTAATTGTATATAGGAGTTTACTGGATTTCATCCATGTTGCCAATGCTTGAAAATTTATAGATTTTAACCCTGTGGGGGTTGATTATTTATATCGTGTTATAACAAAACTATTTTCTCAGTTTCCAGACAATTTGTCCCATTATCTTCTATATTCAGATTTTACAGCTAAATGTGCATTTTGCACATTTATAAGTTCCCTCCAATTTTTCTTCTGGTTTCCTCCAGTTTTTTACACAGCTTTCCCTGATACCAAAAAGAATTGTGTCTTTGAACATTGCTTGTTTTCTCACCTTCAGGATCTTTTCTCCATAATGAATAAGGGTATAATTTAGGAATATGTCAGTCTTATTCTACTTAATTTTATAACAACTACGGGAATTATTTATTATCATGTGATGGTTGAAATATAAGTAAAACTGCTGTTTTTTTTTTTTTTTGTTCAGTTGTTATTGTGGCTATATGCATTTATGCAATGATTATGATGTTACTAACAATACTTTTATTCTATAATTTTTCTAACTTACCGAACTAGAGGATTGGATAAAGAAGTGGAATAAAGGAGGTTATTCCATTGCAAGTTGGGGTTTCTCAAAATCGTAATTCGCACGATAGGTCTACACGACATAGATGATAAAATTCTACTTTATTGGTGAAAATTTGGGGTCACATAATATGTGAGATCACCTGTTACACGAGTATATACGGTGTATTTCATAGTTGGAATAAGATTATTTATGAATATGGTGATAATCTGATGATTAATGGAAATTTTGCCTTATTTTCCTAAACTTCTTTTTTGGCTAATATTGGGAAGAGCAACCTGTTTGCTATTTACCATCAATATAAGATTGAATAACCTATTCAATTTCAGTTTGAGGATTGAGATGGAAGATAATCACATCTTTTTTTATCACAGATCATAATTCATGGTCAGGAAGTTCATGAGTTTGGATACTTAAATGAGAATGAAACTAGGAGAACTAGCCAAATTCAAATTTTGCTTCTAGCCTGCATAGCCTAATTATTCCTTGATTTCTTAATAATGGGGCAAAAGGATTTTGGTTGTCTGATGCCCATTTATGCACTAAACCAATCTTAATATGCTACAGTATATGATAAAATTTCTGTCATGTATGGTAAAGTTACCTCAAGAGATTTGACTGACTTGGCTCTAGCAGTCAGCTGTTGTAAGATTAGAAGCATTGTTAGTCTAATGACACAAGAAAAATCACTGTGACCAACTGCAAAAACAATTACATTAGATGTTTTAGGGCCATCAGTGTATAATACTTCTCAGATTCTAAATGTCGGTATGGTATTTATGAAGTAATGAATAGTTAATAGACTAATTTTTTCAGGTCATACATGCTGAAGATATGCCAGGCATACCTTATAATGCATTTGGATATGCTCTAAGTGGCGGAATGGATCTCGATGGAAATGGATATCCAGATCTTCTGACCTCCTCATTTTGTAGCGACCGTGTTTTGCTTATTAGAGCTAGGCCTATTATTGATATTGAAACAAAAGTTCGCTCGGAGAATCTTGAAAACATTGATCCTACGAAGAAGGGATGTTCTGAAGACTCAGAAGCAGAAGAAACATGGTATTGTATTTCCAGATAATGTCAATACATTAACAGCGGACTATCTTTCTTTCCATTATGTTATTATACTCTACCATCAGGATGTTTTGATTTGCAGTGATGTACAGAAATTTGGCAATATATTTTCTTTATATGACTAATTATTTGTTACATTATGGTGTAAAATAATGCCATGTTTTTTTTTCAGCTTTTCTTTTGATGCTTGTTTTAAAATGGACAATAATGCAGGAACAAGAACAGGTCTAAAACTCAAGTACACCATTGAAGAAATATCTGATCGTCCTATTGCAAGGGTGCGATTTGATAACAGTAGAAGTGATCAGCCTAGCATTGTACATAGAGATATTAATTTACGACCAGAAGACATGGGAGCCTTAGATTGTCACAGAGAAATTGTTTACCTCTTGGTATGTATAAAAGGTTTTTTTCCTTACTATTTTGCCTAGTTCTTTACATACTGACTGAATTTAGTCTCATTTTTTAGCTTAGTATCAAATAGTCATGAAATTTCCAAAAGTACTTATGCAAAATATTCATAGCCACAGCCAAAATATTTTCAAATATAATAAAACCTCATCTGTCGTAATTACGTTCTGAGGCCCTGTTGCAGATAATAGAGGCCGTAAACTCTCACCGATTTTTTTCTTGTAAATATTCATGTAAGAACTGTAATTGTAATTACCATAATAATATAGTACAGTACTGTATGTTGAAATCTTGAATCGGCAATATTAATATCCTAATCTCTCTCTCTCTCTCTGTCTCTCTCTCTCTCTCTCTCTCTCTCTCTCTCTCTCTCTCTCTCTCTCTCGGTAAAATTTTAAAATCTACTTTTTGTTATTTCATCATAAGCTTGATTATTTTTCAATCTGAAGTAACAATCACAATATAAGAAAATATTGAAGTTAAGAATTTATGTAAAATTTTGCACATGAATAAACTTGCACTTTTTCGTAAAATGAAAGTACTTTAGAGATATCAAATCCTAATTTTATAAGATGTTTAACTCTACTCAAAAAGCTTTTTCCATATTGGTAATAGATGTCTTTACAATAAATTTCTTACCCTGAATCTTGACCACTGACCACAACTGACCAGATAAACACTAATAAGCAGAACTCTGACCTGACATGAAAGTTAATCGTTCTTCTTCTCACTCTCTCATTATCTTTCACTAAATACAGGGTTTTGATGAAGGAAAAATCTATTTGTTCCTATGCAGTATACAATCCCCCATCCTTTAATTAGGGAGATGGATTCAGGATGAGCTGAAGTCTGTCATCAAAGTTGGAAAACAAGTGGCTATCCAGTCATAGCCCCAGGTGTGGGTGCAGGTTGAGTAGTCCCACCCCCTTTCCAGGTCCTATCAAAACTTTTCATTTTCTTTCTCTTTTCAGGAAGTGATTAGTGGTTGGTAGTTATGGAAGGGAGACAAGAAATTTGTGTTTGGCGGGGGAAAGGTGGATGCTGCAACCCATTTATAGCTAAACGGGCTGTAGATCCACACTTCTTACCTATGTCTTTTAGGGGGCATGACTGTTAGCAAGCATCTCTGTGCACTGGTTGCAGGCTGTGACCTCCTGTCAAGTGGCAGCCATATGCCCTGAAGGGGAAGAAGAGTGTGAAGCATTAATCGGGGTCAGACTGGGCAACTCCCAAGAAGACTCCGGGGAACTGGGGAAGTCTTTTTCTGTTTCTGTCCTCTTGGGGGGTGTGCGACAGCTGCTGCCACCTCTGTTCCCATGTCCCTCAGATCATCAGCAAGCTTTTCAGATTTTGCTGATGAGTGGGAGACCCCTATAGTTTACCACACCCCTTCCCTTTGGAGGTTGGAGGCTCTTCTCCCGTGACTTTGCAAGGTGTTGATAATGAGTTTGACCAAAGGAGGTCTTGGCCTTCCTTAGGTCTTTCAGATAGGCACTCCATGACTTTGTTGACAGAATCAATATCTACTTCTCCCCTGGTTCAACTCTCTGTGCAAGTGTCTCAACTGTCCCTGGTGACGCCATTGGTGAAGGGTCAGGTGGTTCCCCGTGTTAGGGAACCCGTTGGTCCCCTCTCTCCCTGAAACCTAAGAAAGGGTTAAATCTAGTAAAGTAGCCCCGGCCCAGCATGTAATGTGCCAATGTCAGGAGTCGTGGCCCCTTAGGTGGTTAGAAAGGTGGTAAGGCAGAGGTGAGTATCACCCATGTCCCTGGGGTATTTTGATCCCTGTACTAGACCCAGTGATTCCCACCCTGTCCCCTGAGTCTGTTGCCTCGATCTGTGTGCCAGTGGGTACAAAGCCCGTTCCTACTCTTTCAGTATCAGGGACTGTGCCTCCAGCCTCGCTTCGTTGTGGGGCCTTATGAATGTGCCTTCCCCTCCCCCTGGGACAGTGTGCGCCAGTGTTATGGCTGTCAAATCAAATCTAGTTCCAGAAAATGTCTTCATTGGAATATAACAAAATCCACCACCAGCCTTGACAAGTCCTCTCAGAGAAGAGACTTCTTTATGGTCAAGAGCTTCTTTCAAAATTTTTCTTCCTCCATATGGAAACTAAAGCCAATCATGGGCCTTCTTCTGTTTGGTTCAATTTCTGATCCAGTTCTGAAGACCCAGTTTAAAGACCTTGTTTTGGCCTGGAGAAACAGCTTGAAAAGCCTTTTTTTTCCTCTTTCCTTTTAGCTCTGCAAGAAAGGTGCTCCAAAATGTAACTCACTAGCTTATGATGTCCGATCAGTTTGTAAAGGTGGAAGCTGATGCATCCTCTTGACACTTATACAAAATATGTTACCTTAAACAAGATGTTTATTACAGTCCCATGAGGAAGCTAGGATTGTTACACAATTACTGAGCAGCCACCTCAGGGCCCAAAGAAATGGTCCATGGGTTTGTGACAACATCCTTAATGAACAGGGACACAGAGATGATCCAAAGCTTGAGCTCTAAGTATATCAAAAGGTTACTGAAGAGACTTGCCTTGTAAGTTCTTCCTTGAAATGGCTGAGTTACGAACTAACCAGAATTGTATCTGCAAGCAAGCAGCCTTACCAAGCCAGAAGGAACATTGCCAGGACACTTCCTTTTTTATCAGGTTAGGACTAATAAGGAGGCGACGACGCTAGTGAACGAGGTGGTGAGTGCTCATCACGTAGCAGTGCAATGCCCTGGCTTAACACCAGACATCTTCATGTTAACTTACCAGGAGTGATAGGATCAAGATCTTGAACTGTTGTTCGAGAACGACTGGTACAGGGTTATCATCATGCAGTCTGTGAGATGATGAAGGCGACAGAACCTTGGTCCTTCAAAATTATGATTTAATGAAGAACATAATACTTTCTTACTCTCTTGTTAATGCAGTGAAGAGAGACAGTCTTGAGGGAAGAAATCTATGCTTCTCAGGTTACCAGGAGGCCTGTACACCAGTGCACTGAGGATGAAGACCATCCCACCTTGAGTCCTAAGTCCTAGGATAGGCAAGACTGCTCAAAGCTCCCTTCGATTATGTGCTAATCCCTGGAGGAAGAGGATCCACACATTCTTCAATTCCCGAAGAGAATAGCAACATTCTTGAGGAAAGACCATATGATGCTTTCCTCAGTTTAGCAGGTGTTGCATGAGCTGGTACCCTGAGCATAAGGACTATGCCACCCAGGAACTAAAGCCCTAGGGTAGGTAGATTACTCAAAGCTCCCTTCGAGCTTAGACTGTTTTCTTAAAGAGGAGGCATTCAAACTCTACTGAGGAGCATTTTTGGCAGAGAAAGACGATACAATCAGTGATCTGTTGAGAAGTGCTCTGGCTGAGACACCAGTTCTTTATAGTATCCATTATAGAGACTTCTTCTTGACACCTATGTGAGAACTAGCAGAATGGGACACTAATTGACTTGGGGCCAACCTGCCTTGTCCCATGGAAGGAACTAGGGTGGTGGACAAACATGTTCCACTCTACTTGGGGGAGTAAGAGTACTCGATCCCTGGAAGTCCATCACCCACTGCCAGTATGTCAGATTTACAGTACAGTATCTGCCAAGTGCTTCATTGGTTCCTATTGACCAGGAACAGGTTTGCTGATATGAGTACAAGGAAAAAATCACTGTTGGACAGCATTCCTAGGTACAGTAATACCTTGGTTTATGAGTACTGTAACTCGGAATATCAGAACTAAACTTAAACTTGGTATGCTGTATAAACATTGTATCGGTCTGCGACCAAACATTTCCCTCCGTATGCGCATTTTTTTGTGGACAAGTATCTACAAGACTAGTACAGAATTAGTCGAACAGTGCTCATATGCCACACGTGCAGTGTTCATGTGATATTTACCCCATTTTCATGCCATTTTTAAGAATAGGCATAACCAGTCATCTCTAGATCTGTTCATTGTCAAAAGGAAAAGTAAGAGTGTGAAATAAATACTCCCAAGTAAGTGATTCAGTTAGTGACAGTGAATGTTGTTCAAGAGAGAAAACTCCCGATATTTTACCTGAAGTTCCCATGGAGGGAGATTCTCCCTCCAAGTAGCAACCCCTTCCAATGTCGTCTCCCGTATGCTAGCGATGACTCTTTGCAGAGGTAGAGTGCGAGTCAACTTGATATTTCTATTTTTTATTGTGAGTAATTAATTTGTAATCATTTTTGATATTGTGAGTAATTAATTTGTAATCATTTTTGATATTGTGTTATAATTTGCTCTTTAACATTATAAACCTTTGAAAATTAGTGTATGTATATTGATGGATGGGTGGAATGCATCAAGTGAATTCCCTTTACTTCAATATGGTAAAAATTGTTTTGGTTTACTAGCGTTTTGTGTTAAAAGCTTTCTTCTGGAACAGCTTAAACTCATATCCAAAGGTATTGATATATTTTGTTCTTTGCTTTGGCATGAAATTAGTCTCTCCTCAGTTACGATTCTCAGATTCTAATAAGAGCAAGTAGTATTCTTGATCTCATCCTGGAAAGAATCTGAAGAGGTCACTCCAAGAGGGCCAAGCTTAGCACTCAAGTGGATGCTCATGTTGTTATGGTTAGCTGGCTGCAGCTGAGTATAGCACAAAGGCTTGCTATTAGTTTAACAACCCTAATCCAAACTATCCAACTAAGTGGCCTAGGGAGTGATATGATAAATGAGCACCACTCCTTGTTTTAATTCTAGGCAAGGGGGTTCAACAAGCAACATGAACCTCAGGCAAGTTTTTTCCATTTCCATTCATTGAATTACAGTGTCAATTCACTGACTTAGAAATATTTGAGGAATAGGGTGAAATTAAAAAAATAAAATAAGTAAAGATTTAAAATAAATTATCTGTTATAAGTATACTGTTGTAGGGTCCCGAATTATGTGAGAATTTGGTCGATCAATGACCTCGCATAAGTGGAAAATCACAGATTTCGAAACACACAACTAACAGAAATAATTCCATTCAGGCCATGGCAACCAACAACTTGCCTATTCAAACGTGTATACTACCCATTTCCAATACGTTCTATATACTCTTGTGTATTTTTTTATAATATTAAATTGTTCTTGTAAATAAATTAAACATTTAATTTGCTTTAAAGTTCTAATAATTTGAAAAAGATTAAAATTACAACCAGGATGGGTGTAAATACTGTATATTTCCTGTTATAACGCGACCTAAAATATGGACAAATTTCTATTGTATAAGACAACTGGTGAATAACAAAACCATCACTGTATAGAGTAGATTTTATTGTATCATTGAAAATCTGAAATTATCAAAATAAAGGCGATTTTATATCGTGCGTTTTCTAAACACGCCAAAAAGAACAATAAAAAAATGACAGCCATTGTTTTGTTTACGTTCATCTCTAATCATAACGAAGAAACTAACACATTTACACATCTGTGTATTGGTTACTTTTTGCATAGAAAGCTATCTTACCAAGTATTGATTATATGATGATTTTGTTATTACCTCCGCCAGGAGGTTATGTTTTCGGTTCGGTTTGTTTGTTTGTTTGTTTGTTTGTTTGTTTCTCTGTTTGTCTGTCTGTCTGTGGACAACGTAGAGGCCACATTTCTACACGGAATCACTTCAAACTTGGCCAAGTAGTTCCCCAATGTGTATGGAAGAACTGATTAAATTTTGGTCAAGGTCACCCCAAGGTCAAGGTCACAGGGGTCACTGGTGTCACTATGACATAAGTGGCCATATCAAGAGACAGAAATAAAGCACTGACTTTTGCATAAGCCAACAGGGAAGTCCTAGTCCAGGCGCAACCCATGGGTGATGTTCAAATTTATAAAGGTCAAAGGTCAAGGTCATATTGGTGCATTATATCAATGTCATATTAAGTATCAGTGGCAAATGAACAAAGATCACTTGAAGGTCAAAAGTCAAGCAGGTCACTTGAAGGTCAAGGTCACGTGAAGGTCAAGGTCACGTGAAGGTCAAGGTCACCTGAAGGTCAAGGTCACGTGCGGAGGTATGTCCTCTACGAGGACCATGTCCGCGTTCAGGACTTGCTCACTTGTTACCAATGTTGTTCTTAATTTTTCGTAGAACCTTGAAACAAATGAATGCCATTTATATCATGTTTTTTCCTTAAGACGCCGCCTGAAAATGAAACCCATTTGTTTACTGTACGCTCCATCTTCGATCATAATAAACAGACGAACGCATTAAACACGCATGATCAAAGTGATGATTAATGATATTAAATGCTTTTAGCAAATATGTTATAACAAATATTTTACTTACCTTATCCGTATAAATTCCTACATACATAGCGTTTAATCAAGAATAGCAAACTGCCGCTAATGACAGAATGATAATTTACGACAACTCTAAACTGTTACGAAAGATAATTGTCCATTCCATATCCAAAATACTTTTCCTAACTTCAGTTATAAGTCAACTTGTACCCACCTCAATTATGGAGCCATCTGAAAAAAAAAGTAAAAGAAGAAGAAAGTACTATTCCAGTTTTTAAAGTTATCGAACAATTAGGTTACTGCTATAATGTTTGATGTGACAGATGCTGCGAGATTGGAGAAAATAAGGAAAATTGAATCATGATTGACTTTTAATAGAACTGAAACTTTGTGAAGCAACAAAGATTTCACTTGTTAGAGAGACAGAGAGGGTGAGAAATGAGAGGTAGCGAAAGGTAGCCTAGAGAGAGAGACTTTGTTACTGTATTCGTACTCGCATATTCTTGAGAGCGGCAGCTAGACATCCGCTGATCTGATCACAGCCAAAAGTAAAACAAAGAGAAGCCAGCAATACTCGATTTTTAAAACACACTCGAAATTTAAAAACAAAACTACATGTTTTCCTAAAGCACAATTAAATGTTTAAAGAGTAGCAATTTTCTAGAATAAAATGATGCTTCCTAAAAAATAGTGGTTTGCTGATGAAATCGGATGCCATATTTCAAGCCACGATTGAAATGGATGTAACATGGTATAATTTTTTAGTTTCATATTTAATTGACACTTTTTAAGAAAACCAATTTTGGTTTCTTCGTGAGAGAGAGAGAGAGAGAGAGAGAGAGAGAGAGAGAGAGAGAGAGAGAGAGAGAGAGAGAGAGAGAGAGAGAGAGAGAGAGAGAGAGAGAGTATCAGTTGTTGTAATAGTGCCGTGTTTTTTGTTTCTTGTACCACCTGAAGTGAGGAATTGATCACCACAACTAACAATAGTCATGTAAATTTCATTCTTAAACACAGTTTGCCATATATGAACTAAGATTTTATTTCTTACTCACATGGAGAGAGAGAGAGAGAGAGAGAGAGAGAGAGAGAGAGAGAGAGAGAGAGAGAGAGAGAGAGAGAGAGAGAGAGAGAGAGATTGATTTGAGGTTTCTGGCATCAAATTAATCTCTCTCTCTCTCTCTCTCTCTCTCTCTCTCTCTCTCTCTCTCTCTCTCTCTCTGAGAGAGAGAGAGAGGGAGGTTTTTTATAATTATACCATGTGCTATACAAAACAAATCTTTGTAAAGCAAATTTATACTGTTTAAAATGACAAAATATTGCCGACTCGTTACCGAAGTTTAGACTATTTAGGTTTACTATCGATAAACGAACCCGGCCTAGTGTGAAAATTTTGAACCACCGAAGGGAAAAATAAAGCTTTTATATATACTGTATTAAAAAAAAAAAATGCTTTAATATACCATCATTAACAGTGCCATTAAAATTATCGAAAGGTTAGAGAAAGATAATGATTACCGAGAACATAACATCAATTCTGTTTACATTTTGTCAGCTGGACTTACATAGTTAAGTTGATTTCGTTGTTGATGTGTAATTTTTCCTTATATAGGCTATTTATTATGAAATTATGTTGATTAGATGTAAGGTAAATATTGTTTTGTAATATTTATTATCAAGCACCGTATTTAAGGCTACCAGTATACCTAAAAAACGGATTTTGGAGCAAAGCAAAAAATCTATTTTTGGGTGAGATGGCCATGTCGTCCTGATGGAAGGTTCCTTACAGCTATAGACAAACTTGTGCTCATGTAAGAAGCAAATGTAAACTATTTTCTGCATAATGTGAAAACACATGGTTGGGGGTTGCTCCCTAATGTAGTGTGGTATGACTGTTCTAGATTCAGAACTAATGTAGTGGTACCCAACAATGGACTTTCCTTAACTTGATTAAGTTGTACATACTACTCTGACTGAGTATATTTTGATCCCAGAAGCTCTTTTGGTAAAAAAAATTGATTCATAAAATGGGTTATTACCTGTATAATGTATAACAAATTTGGTCTGTATTAGTGTTTAACGGTATGCCATTTTATAACAAAATATATTGAGTTCTATAATTCTCATTTATCATTGCATTCGTAGATGTATATTCAGGTAATATGTTCAACCTTGTTAGTTTTTAATTTTTGGCAATGGTTCATAGATGTGCATAGGGATACTAGTTTTTTTTTATTATCTACAGTACGGTCTCAAATTATGCATGTTTGAATTATGCGATTCCCCATTTATGCGGTTGCTATATTTCAAGAAAAAAAAAAAATTATGTATCTGGAAGCTGTTCAGAGTCTGGGAGTTGAGCACTACAAAATGTATCACATCTATTGTCTTTTTGGGCTCAAGCCATGTCGTCCTGATGGAAGGTTTCTTAAGGTAGCTTTCTAAGGGATATTTGGCTACAGTGAAACTCCCAGAGAATTGACCATAGGTCTCCAGAATTTTACCTCCTGGCGCGAGTATCCTTAAAATTTTTCTTAAGGATATCGCATAATACCAGGGAACGTATTTCTTGATACTACACATGGCAATCTTTACCCCGAATAGAGTTTTTGCTCTGAGGGGGAAGAGTGGCGAAATTGAAGGGGAGCCGTCATCAAGGTTACCCAGTGGATTCCCTTCTCGTACTACTAAAGGGTCCAATATGGCTACCCATTCCTTGTTTTGTAGCGAATTGCGCACGGTGTACTCCCGCTTGCTCTCGGTGTTTTCTGTCACTAATAAGAAGATTTATCATGCATTCTCCAGCATCTTCTGCCTCTGGAAAGTTGAGTATTTAATCTTTTTAGCTACCTTCTCACAGTTAAATTAGCATAACTTAGATGTGTTTATCGGAGCTTAGCCGGTAACCGGAGGCGTCATTTTCGACGCTGTCGTTCGCCATATGTGCCTCATTTAGTCAGTAGAACGACGTCCCTGGTATCTAACTTTAATGAATTATAGCTATTTAGGCAAAATTATACAAGTGAAGATAAGATCATGCACGTATATTTTGTCTTCCTTAAATGTACCGATCGTATATGTTAAGAGTCTCGGTGATATAGCATCTTCAGAGCCATGCCCTTCGGACTAAATGTAGCCCCAAGGATCCTCATGAAACTTGCGGATGTAGTCGTACAACAACTACGCCTAGAAGGCGTTCAGGTAGCCACATACCTGGACGACTGACTGGTGTTGTCAGATGTATGAGGACAGAGGAGAATGTCAAAAGAATAAGCCAGACTATTCAGTGTATGCGCAGGCAAAGGGAAAATGATCCATAACCAGGTAGAGGGATCCAATGCAGTACTGTCTGCCCAGTCAAAGGACCCAATAATTCTCTAGCGGTAGTATCTCAGTGGGTGGCTGGGGCTTTGGCCAACCTGCTACCTGGTACATATAGAGCCTTGAAAATGCGAAGAGGAGGAGGAACCATCGAATCTAAATAAAACTTGTTAACTTTATATTTAAAGCAAAATATCTGTAAAGAATTAGTCATAAGCTAATCGTAGTGACAAGGACCACTTAAATCTGAAGAGTTCTTTACCTTCTTTCCTGTGCTATCCAGACAATGGGGAGGGTTTTGGAAGTCAATTTGCTAGAGGGTATGTAGAGGAGGAGTGAAATTTTTTTTCTAATGTTTTAACCAGTGATCTACTCAACTTTTTGGTGACCCAAGGATGTCCCTAACATCGTCAAAGTCATGACCCCCTAGATAACCAATGGATTGTCCAAAAAGTGTTTTTTTTAAATGTTCATAGAAAATAAAAAATTGTGCTTTAGTATAAAATAGGGGTGTGTTATTGCTAAAGCCGTAATTAAAACAGCGCACGTGGTCCCGAATGGGGATAGGAAACATTTTTTTTTATTTTCTAGCAATTGCTGATTTGGCATTCAGAATGCTTTTTTTATTTTACCACCATTTTCTTTAGCAATTTATCTATGATTTGTTGGGTCAAATTTCAAAAGAGTAAAAACCTTATTGAAACAGAATTTGTCCTAGGAGAATATATGCAATAACCCTCTCATTGCTATCTTTTATCCTTTCTATTTGGTAAATATTTATGTACACCTAGGTGGCATATTTTTTTTCCATCACATAACTCAAATTTTATCATATCTAGACAAGTATGAATGTAATTCTAATCATTCTGTCATAAATATGACCTTTTTAGGAAAAAGTGAACCCAAAATGAATCTTATAGCTAAAAAATTAAGGTTGCTACAGTTATCTGAAAATGTTTTTTTTGCTAGCAACCACAACCCTGATTCTGGGTGTAGCATGGTGTACAACATATTATGATCGTCAGTGAGGCAATAGCTTGTTCTTTTCAGAGATAAGTATAAAAATAATAGATTTTAGTTTGAAAATTGTGTTATTTTTTCTGTCAAAATCCAATTTTAAGGGCCTTCCTAATCACTCAACAATCCCTTTCTCTATTGATCCCTTTGATTCCTTTTTTATTTGGATTAATTTTCTTCCTTTATTTTATTAGAGCACTGCCTCTATTGCTCCATTATTTCTTTCTCTTCTATTTAATTTCTGTTTCTGTCTTCTATATACTCTACAGTACTTTTAACCCCTTTCCATCAGATATTGCAAGTAATAGGCAAAATATTTAAGGTCTATATGATCTGTAGATTATCTCTATTTTCTTTTTATAAGACTGAAGTAAAAGCATTAAAGGTGTTATAGGAATGTCATTTTTTTCTCTTAGTATTTGCATTGTGGAAAATACTTAAAAACTGTCAGATTAATATTGCAGATCATATGCTAGTCATTATTTCCTTGTAGAAATATTTTGATAATTTTTTTATGCCCTAAAGCTTAATATTTTAATTGGATTTAATGCAATCATGAAATATAATGAATTGCCAAATTACTAATTTTTAGATTTTATTTTCCCTAAGTTTTCTCAGACCATTGCAGTAATTTTAAACTTGAAACCCGTTAAAGTAAATGATGTGGTAATTGAGGGTCTATTTTAGGTTAATCATAGAGTAAATATGTTGAATCCTTGATGAATCCCTTAAGCAATAAAACATCCACATCATTAGTTACTTTTTACACCTACACAGAAAGCTCATCAAAAATGTATCAAATCCCTAATTAATAAATCTAATGCTATATTGCTCCAATTTACCCCCATCTTTCACACACACGTTCTCTTCCTGAATATTTAATCCCTTCATTTCCAAAACTACTTCCACACTTTATATCCAACTTCCAGGATTTTTTATCCTTCTACCTCCCAGCATTTGTACTGCACTGTATACAATATTTTCACCATCCTATCATTGTCCATTCTGTTACATGATTAAACTACCAAAAATACTCTGAGATATTCTTTCATCCATGCTAATCCTTTTACCACTACTAGTTTATGGAAGTCAAGTGTAAATTTTGAATGTAAATGAAATATAAAAATGTATAAGCTATTACAATGTACCAATTATAAATCTGGCATAAGAAAGGGTGAGAAATATGGAGGAATGTGGAAGTGATAAAAAGATAGCATTTAGGAAAGGAATGGTATAAAATGGAGATTAGCTAAGGTAAGGGGCATGTGAGTGAGAAAGAAAATCCAGTCTTGTTCTGCAACAGAATTGGGTGAGTGAGCTGACTGGAGAGGCATAGACAAGAAAATTAGCAACAACCTAGTGTCCTACATGTAGTTGAAAGCCCAGCATATTTTAGCTTAGCATCTAGAACACATGATTTGGATGATCACCATAGCTATTATACACTATAAGAGGTAACATGCTCTATAGAATTATCAGTCACTTAAAGACAAAAGTTATTTGTAGACATATAAGAGCAAAACAAGGAAATAATTGAAATGATTTTACAAACTATTATAAGTAGATCATAGAGGAAGAACAGATACATAGCTAGGCTTTTTGTCATGTTCTTACCTGATATTCCAGTATTATATTATATTTGTGACACTGAAGTCCTTGAACAACATCTAAATGTTTTTTTTAACTTGTCAAACAGGTATAGTATCTGGGGATTAGGAAAAAGTTTCTTTTCCTCACAATTAATTGTTTTCTTTTTCCATGATGATTGCTGAGTAGTGTCAGATTGTACTTACAATTAAGCTTTGTGATTATCAACTGTATTTTTCACATTATTTCATAGGATGGGCCAAGGAATATACTTCAGCCCCTGAAGTTCAAGCTTTCTTACGAAATAGTGCAGCGAGAACCACGACCCGTTAGTGAAGGAGATAGTGTTCCAGATATTGATGATTATCCTATCCTCAACCAGCAAGAAGCATTAAGGTAAGATATTTATTGTTTGATGCACTTTTAGTAAACCCATCTCTCACTCTGAGGATATTTAGCCTGCATAGTATAAAATTTTTTAATTGTTTAATGTAGATCATGAAGCTAAAACTGACAGTTTACTTATTAAAGAAGATAATACAGTACCCTTTGAATTACAGCACTCATGCTCATCTCCCTTACCTTTGTATAATGGTACAATACACACACCCAGTCCACTGGTACCATTGACAACATAAAACATATATTAAATAATCTCACCAACCATTCAAGTACAGTCACACCCCCTTTCCTTTAACATCTCAGACCTCACACCATCTATACCAGGTGCTTTTCCTACTCTCATTTCATCAAATGCTCTCCACCTCTTCTCTTGTAATTTCTCTCATTTTTATCATCCGTCACTGGCACCTCAACACTTGCAATTGCAGTTATATGTGCCTCCGTATTATCTTCAACATTCGGTAATCTCTCAAAATATTCAGCCCACCTCTACCTTGCCCCGTCTCCTTTCAACAACCTTCTATTTTCATCTTTCTATGTCTCTTCAATTCACAAACCACTCTTCCTTACTCTCTTCACTTCTTTCATAAACTTCTTTTTATTCTCTTCTTATGAACGACCCATTCCATGACCTCACCTCCAGTCAGCCGCCCTCTTTGCCTCAGCCACCTTCTTCATACTTCTCTACATTATTACTCTGTAGCCATTCTTCAAACGACCTCTTTTTCTTTTCCTCTTTCGTCTTCACTCCTTCATTTTACCATTCACCATCCATCTTCATGCTGCCTCCAACAATCCTCTTGCCATACATATCACTTGCAATCACAGCAAAATTTTCTTTTACTAACTTCCAATCCTCCTCTAGATTACCAGTTTCTCTCACTTCCAACCTTTCTTGATATTTACTTTTGACCTCATGTTTTTTTAAACTCCTTAACCTTCAATACCTCCCTTTTACATCCCCTACTCTAATCCGCCACTCTTTAGCTACAACTAATATTCCTTCAACCAAAAATGTTATCACTCATACTGTTAGCCATACCCCTAAACATGTGCATATCTTTCAATCTTCCAAACATCCTTGTAGTTATTACCACATACTCCATTAATGCCTTTTCTACCACTCTTCCATTTGCCATTCTTACCCATTTATATTTGTTCTTATCTTTCTTTTTGAAAAATCTACAAATTACCAGCTCTAGTTCAACACACACATCTATCAGTCTCTCACCACTCTCACTTTCACCTGGTATGCCATACTTCCCAATGACCCCTTTTACCTCTACAGCACCCACTCTGGCATTTAAGTCACCCATCACAACTTTATAATTCCTTCTACATACCTAGTTAATTCATTCCAGAATTTATTCAGCTCTTCACTTTTCTCACAACCTGGCCCATACGCACTAACAAAAGCCCAACATTTCCTACCCAACCTATCCCTTCTCCACATTAACCTAGATGATACCTCCTTCCATTCCAGTACTTTACCTGTCACCCATTCACTCAGCAATAAAGCCACACCCTCTCTTGCTCTTCCCTTTCAATCTTAGACACTCTACCAGTCACTTCACCAAACATCACTTCACCCTTCTGTTTTATCCTTGTCTCACACAAGGCCAATATATCTATTCTTATATTCCTAAACATACTTCCAATCTCACATCTTTTACTCTATTGTACCACATCCCCGCACATTCAGACACCCTAAAACTAGAGTGCAGGGAGCTCCTCCTCTTTGATATCTCTCAGGAACAAAGTTACAGGAGAGGGGGTTCCCAGTCCCCGCGTTCCGTCCCTTTTAGTCACCTGTTATGACACGCAGGGATATGTTAGCACTATTCTAATTGTTGTTATGCCCCCACGGCCACAGGGGGTTAGAAATAATGTAAGAAAAAAAAAAAGTTTTATGTGTGTATAGAAGTTGATATGCTTGAGATGGTGAAGGGATAGAGGAGTTATTGTTGTGATGCAATCATCAGAGATTTACAACTTCAGTTGGAGTGTGTCCGTATTTCCGGATGTTAGTAAGTCAATTTTTTGTAAATTTGGGACCTTCTGTCTACTGCATAACAAATTTTTATACATCTTTCCCATAAATGATAGCCTTTGAGATGCTGCATATTTTTATTTCTGTGAACTCAAAATTTCAGGTATTTTGAAGGAACCTTTGCCAAGGATTGCGGTGATGATGATATATGCGTCAGTGACCTTGATGTGAAAGGAAGACTTGATTTACAGAGGCATGAACAGTATTCTCATTACATGTTGCGACTTGGTGAACAAGACACTGTATCACTTCATGTTGAAGTGACAAATGCTGGTGAACCTGCTTACCAATCGAGTCTCTTTGTTACACATCATTCAGCTCTTTCTTTTGATCTTGGGGAATCACAGGTAAACATTATCAAATAATTTTGCATGGGCATTAGAATTACATTGTTATGCAACATACAGTAAATTGTTTGTTATATTGAAAAATTCCTCTTGTTGCATATTGTAATGATATTTTTTCAATATTTAACTTAGCCGGTGATTATATAGCTGCAACTCTGTTGCTCGACAGACAACTCTATGGAAAAACTCGCCAGCGATCGCTACACAGGTTGCGGGTGTGCCCAACAGCGCCATCTGTCGACCAGATACCCAGCTCTCAATGTAAACAAAGACTCAATTTTCTCTCTGTCGAGGTGTCGACAAGACGTACTTTACTCGCTGTTGCTAAACTGGAGTTTTTCACATCTATTTGGTGAAGTACTATATTCTAGTTTTGAGCTTTCGCTATGCAGGTGTTTTATCTTCATCTTAAATCTTGAACTCGTTTTGAATAGATTTAATTATGGTGACAAAGAGAGTATGGACTTTCTTTCACTTTTAAATGGCCGACCCTTCCCTTAGACGGAAGTGTGTTTAGGCTTTTAGTAATTATCTTATCACGTTATAGATTTTCCTCTATATATTTTATATCTCTCCGCCTTTATTAGGCCTCTTCGATTAACTTTCCATTTATTATAAACATATAAAAATAAATTTTAATGTTTTGTTTATATGCGACCTTTCCTGAGAGTAGGCGGTCCTAACTTGGAAACCGAAGTTAATCAACGTTGAGCCCTTTATATCGTAATTAGCTTTTAAAGAGCTAAGGATTTAAAACTTTTTAAATGTAATATTTTATGAAAGAATTTCTTTGATAGTCTTCGTACTGTTTTCAAAGATGAACTAACGTTTAGTTTATTTATGCTACGCAGTTGTTGACGTTCAGGACGTTCAACATGCGCTCTATCGTTACGATAGAGAGAGAGTGTATCACGGTTTCACTTTGCAGTAAGAGTAAATCGATTCTGACGTTTTGTTCATTCTTTCTTAGCTTAAATGTTTTAAATTCTATTTTAAAGGAACTTTTTATTTGAAAAACCTTTCAGTTTTTTCCTTTAGTCAAATAACATGTTTTTTTGACGAAATATAATTGGGCTCTTCTCTTAGGTGCGAAATCAAGAGAGAAAGAGAGAGAGAGATAGAGACGGAGGGAGAGAGAGGAGAGAAAACGTTCCGTTCAAGCGGGTAACGTTGTTCTCGAGTTACTCTCGTCCCTAGTCGCTGTACGGGGAGGAAGGATAAAACGTTTTTAGTTTTTTATTCTCGTCCCCAGGCTATGTGCGGTGAGAGATTGAAAACGTAGTTTATATGAACTAGTGTTTAGTCTCTTTCCCAGCCACTGATTTTTTTATCTTAAAATATGTTTTCTGTTTTTTTGCTGGTATTAATGAGCTTGCATTATACGACTGATTTCGCAATTACTACCTTTTAATGAAGGGTAGAATTGCGTGTTTCAGGTAGAAATCAGTAAAAGTTTCGATTTCAGTGAAATAAGTGCAAAACAGAAAATCGAAGTGATAAAGTGATATGCGCAAAGTGTTACAGTGTTGCGTCCGAGGGTTCGTCTGTTCGTGCCTGTCCTTCACCTAGTCCGGGACCTCTTGCATGCTCCCAAGCCCAGGGGAGAAGTAATGTCAAACGACTTATGGGTTCGAGAGGCCTTGATCAACGAACAGACGTTTTCCCTCTATGGTATCGGGTGTATCTTACCAAGATCTCCCCTACCATAAGACGAGAGAGACGTTGTTTCTCCTCGTCATCCGAAGGCTTTTCGCATAAGAAACCTGTCACAAGGTTTCGAAGCCCTTAAGCGAAAGTCAGTCCTTTCAGGACAGGTCCAGCGTCCTGGTTACAACCATTAGGACAGCTCTGACCCTATGCAGTCATCGGATAACTGCTCGCCGCCTAACAAAAGCGTAACACAGACTCCGAGAGTCTTTTTTTGTTGGCAAAGTGTTGCGGTCACAGACGTTACCCTCGTCTCTTACCACAACCATTTCCGTTGATCCTTAATGGGTTGTATGGCAAGACATGCAGTATATGCTTGCCTCCCTTATGGAAGACTATTCTGCCGATTAGTCCGTTGAGTCTAGCCGTTTATCTCATCGATATCCTGGCTTTCAGCCAACCTAACGTTCCTTTGTGCTTACTGTTGACGTTGGCGTAGCTTAGTCACGTCAGTCAGGTTGTTTAGAACCACACTCGATGCGGTCTCGTGTGGTTTTTCAGCCGCATTTGGACGTTAGGCCACTTGCTGATGCTCCTGTTGACGTTCAAGACGTTCACTAACAATCGGAGTTGACTTGTTTTGACGCTGTGCGTCAACCTCCGCTTTCTAGAGTTGTTTTGACTGCTCAGTCTAGGCAGTCAAAGCAGTCTCGAGTGGACGCAGTGCGTCCTCACGCACCTGTTGTGGTTGACAGTTCAGTTGTTGACAGTTCACAGACTGTCAAGCAGTTACATGACGTTGCGTTCTGGTCCGCTTCTAATGCACCAGTGAGTGTGGACTCTGCTTGTAAAGCATTGCCACCACGGTAGGTCTCTCCCTTGCTTGAGACTCGGCTTTTATTGGACAAGGTTCCTGTAGATGAGGAAGTTGCTGTTCCCCCTCCTACTGATATTCCCTTGAGGACTCTGTCAGATGGAGAGGAGCCTAAAGCTGCTTAGCCCCCTATGGACTTTAATTAAATCATGATGATTTTTTTAAGGATCTTTGTCCGGATCTTTTTGTAACTGCTGCTCCTCGTTCGCCTAAACGTCAGAGCTTACACTAGGCCTAGCTACTTCGAAGCCGTTGTTTTTAAGCTAGTGCTCTCTCGCTCTCCTAGAGAGCTTTACGTTGGCTAGGCGATTGGTTTTTCACCAGGAGGAGTTTGGGGGATACAGCCTTTGCTTTCCCTTCTTTTAAACTGGTTTATAGAGCGAGAGTCTGATATGACACGAGAGAAGTTCTCGGCTTGGGAGTTCATGCCTCTGCCCAGATAGACTTCTCAATTCTCGTAGACTCTCCCTGGCGCCTGGCCAGAAGACGCTCCAAGTTTTTTACAGGTCAACTTCACAGCTGTTTTCGAGCCTTTGAAGTTTTGCTGTACAATTATGTCATGCATAACAAGGCTTTCAGGGATGGTAAGCGGTACCGCCTCAGTCGCTAACCCCGTCTGTTGCCGCACCTGCTCCCGTAGACCCTAAATGGGCTTTGCTGCAAGACATGCAGTCCAAGCTTGCGTCCTTGATAGAGGACTTTAATGCGGAGAAGGTTGCTACCGAACCTTCTGGCCAACAACCTTCCAACCGGTCGGTTGTGCGCCCTGTTGACGCTGAGGTAACCTACTCGCGTCTGCCAGTTGAGGTGGTTCCTCCACCGATGCGACCCAGTGTGGGTTGCCAGCCGCACGTTGACGTTAAGCGACGCTCGGAGGTGGTTGTTGACGTTCAGGACGTTCAACAACCAGCAGAGGTGACTTGTTTTGATGCAGTGCGTCAACCTCAGCAACCCGGTAGGGTGTTGACTGCACAACCCAGACGGTCTAGACAGTCTCGGGTTGACGCTGTGCTTCCTCGCGCACCCATGGTTGTTGACAGTTCACAGACTGTGCAGCAGTTCCATGATGTTGCGTCCGGCTCCGTCACGCATGCACCAGTGCGACCGGACTCAGCGAGCCAGACGTTGCCCACTCCGTTGCCGTTTCCTCATCAGTTTTCGGATGAGGAACCCTCTGATGAGGACGTTGCTGAACAACAAGACGATCAGCCCCCAGAATAGATCAAGCCCTGCTATCCATCCAGAAAATGCTGAAGAAGGAACGCTGCTCAGTCAGGCTGTGGATGAGTCTGGTAGGGACGCTGTCATCCGTGGAACAATTTGTGTCACTAGGAAGACTACACCTCCGTCCTCTTCAATACCATCTAGCTTTTCACTGGAAAAAGGACAAGACGCTAGAAGCGGTCTCGATCCCGGTTTCCGAAAAGATAAAGTCTTGTCTGACTTGGTGGAAGGACAATATCAACCTAAGAGAGGGTCTTCCCCTGGCTGTTCAGACTCCCAACCACGTTCTCTTCTCGGACGCATCGGACGTGGGCTGGGGCGCGACACTAGACGGTCGGGAATGCTCAGGACTGTGGAACTCGAGTCAGAGGAGCATGCATATCAACTGCAAGGAGCTGTTGGCAGTACATCTGGCCTTGAAAAGCTTCAAGTCTCTCCTTCGAGGCACAGTGGTGGAAGTTAACTCGGACATCACCACGGCCTTGGCGTACATCTCCAAACAAGGAGGTACCCACTCACTGACGTTGTACGAGATCGCAAGGGACCTGCTCATCTGGTCAAAAGGTCAAGACATCTCCCTAGTAACGAGGTTCATCCAAGGCGACTTGAACGTCATAGCAGATTGTCTCAGTCGGAAAGGGCAAGTAATTCCAACCGAATGGACCCTCCACAAGGATGTGTGCAAGAGACTTTGGGCCACTTGGGGTAAAACCATCCATAGATCTCTTTGCAACCTCGCTGACCAAGAGGCTTCCAATCTATTGCTCTCCAGTCCCGGACCCAGCAGCAATACATATAGATGCTTTCCTCCTAGATTGGTCACATCTGGATCTCTACGCATTCCCACCGTTCAAGATTGTCAACAAGGTACTGCAGAAGTTCGCCTCTCACGAAGGGACAAGGTTGACGTTAGTTGCTTCCCTCTGGCCCGCGAGAGAATGGTTCACCGAGATACTTCGATGGTTAGTAGACGTTCCCAGTAGTCTTCCTCTAAGGGTAGACCTTCTACGTCAGCCACACGTAAAGAAGGTACTCCAAAGCCTCCACGCTCTTCGTCTGACTGCCTTCAGACTATCGAAAGACTCTCGAGAGCTAGAGGCTTTTCGAAGGAAGCAGCCAGTGCGATTGCTAGAGCAAGGAGAGCGTCTTCCATTAGAGTCTACCAATCGAAGTGGGAAGTCTTCCGAGACTGGTGCAAGTCAGTTTCTGTATCCTCGACCAGTACCTCTGTAGCTCAAATAGCTGATTTTCTCTTATACCTGAGAAAAGGACGATCCCTTTCAGCTCCCACTATCAAGGGCTACAGAAGCATGTTGGCATCGGTCTTCCGGCATAGAGGCTTAGATCTTTCCAAACATAAAGATCTGCAAGACCTCCTTAAGTCTTTTGAGACCACCAAGGAGCGTCGTTTGGCTACCCCTGGATGGAATTTAGACGTGGTACTAAGATTCTTCATGTCGGACAGGTTGGAGCCGTTACAATCAGCCTCCCTGAAAGATCTCACTCTTAAGACTCTTTTCCTGGTATGCTTAGCCTCGACTAAAAGAGTCAGTGAGATTCATGCCTTCAGCAAGAACATCGGATTTTCGTCAGAAAAAGCCACTTGTTCGCTACAACTTGGTTTTCTAGCCAAAAATGAGCTGCCTTCTCGGCCTTGGCCTAAATCTTTCGATATCCCCAGCTTATCGGAGATCGTAGGCAATGAACTAGAAAGAGTCTTATGCCCTGTTAGAGCTCTTAAGTTCTATTTAAAGCGTACTAAACCTTTACAAGGCCAATCTGAAGCTTTATGGTGTTCAGTTAAGAAACCATCCTTGCCTATGTCAAAGAATGCTTGGTCAGACTTTATCAGATTGTTAATACGAGAAGCTCATTCACATCTGAGTGAGGAAGACCGAACTTTGCTTAAGGTGAAGACGCACGAAGTTAGAGCTGTAACAACTTCCGTGGCCTTTAAGCAAAATATATCTCTGCAAAGTATAATGGACGCAACCTATTGGAGAAGCAAGTCAGTGTTCGTGTCATTTTACTTGAAAGATGTCCAGTCTCTTTACAAGAACTGCTACACACTGGGACCATTCGTAGCAGCGAGTGCAGTAGTGGGTGAGGGCTCAACCACTACAATTCCCTAATTCCTTATCCTTTTAATCTGTCTCTTGAAATGTTGTTTTTTTATGGGTTGTCCGGAAGGCTAAGAAGCCTTTCGCATCCTGGTTGATTTGGCGGGTGGTCAAAGTCATTTCTTGAGAGCGCCTAGATTAGGGGTTTGATGAGGTCCTGTTGTATGGGTTGCAACCCTTGATACTTCAGATCCTAGGGGTCGATCAGCATCCTAAGAGGATCGCGAGGCTCCGTAAGGAAGACGTACTTAAAAGGCAGAGTAATTGTTCAAGTCGACTTCCTTACCAGGTACCTATTTATTTTGTTTTTGTTATTTTGATAACTTCTAAAATGAAATAAAAAACTCTTAGCTCATAAAAGTGTAAACATATATTACTGGTCTCTACCCACCATCCTGGGTGTGAATCAGCTATATAATCACCGGCTAAGTTAAATATTGAAAAATGTTATTTTGATTATAAAATAAATTTTTGAATATACTTACCCGGTGATTATAAATTAAATGACCCTCCCTTCCTCCCCAATAGAGACGCAGTGGGACGAGGAGAAAATTGAGTCTTTGTTTACATTGAGAGCTGGGTATCTGGTCGACAGATGGCGCTGTTGGGCACACCCGCAACCTGTGTAGCGATCGCTGGCGAGTTTTTCCGTAGAGTTGTCTGTCGAGCAACAGAGTTGCAGCTATATAATCACCGGGTAAGTATATTCAAAAATTTATTTTATAATCAAAATAACATATTTATTAAATAATCAAAATTGTCATTGCAGACGGGATCTCATCAGTGCTCTTCAGTATCAAAAACACAAGTACAATGTTCAATTGGAAATCCTCTTGTGAGCACTTCGGGACCTTTAGTGCTAAGTTTCAGAGAATCAGGAGATCCATTTGACTCAAAGTACATTGAATTTACTGTGGCAGTAAATTCTTCCTCAAGAGAAGAAAATGCTCAAGAATCCTTGAAGTTTGTTGTTGAAGTTATTAAAAAGGCTGAGATTTCTATTATAGGGTAAGCTTTTTGATGAAGAATTAGGCATAAACTCTGTAATTTCTCTCAATGTTTTAGATATCTTAATTATTAAAAAATTTTAAACAAATTTTATTGCAACAATTATTTTTGGTTTATGCAATGTGCATAGGTATATCTTTAGAGTTTTGTTATTTAGATATACAGTCCAGTAAAGGATTTGGTGTACCAGCTATTGAGCTTCAGGCAAAAAAATTGCTTATACTTAAATAACAGTGGAACATCAGAGAATGAACTTGATTAATTCCAGAGGGCCATTTGAATGATGAATTAATTTTTTTCCATAAGAATGAAGGTAAAATTAATTTGTTCTTGACCCCCCAAAAATCACTTGTTACAAAGCATTTTACATAAAGTCTACAGTGGTTAAAATCATACAAAAACAATAAATAGATGAAATAAAGGAAAATTTAACTTCACTCTTATCTGTAGTAAGGAGAATTGATGGCCTTAATTGAAGGTTACCAGACTAGATCAGACATAAGCACTCCTCTATCACTTTAAGATGATTTCTTTTTTTCAATTCTATTATGGTTCTCAATTTTTTTTTTTTTTTTGGTTTACCAAAACCTCTAACCTTCTTGGTGTCCATTATGTATGATTAAATTGCTAAAAATAAAATAAAAAAATTACATATTAGGTAAAAAAAAAGATAACCGATGTTTTAACAGGTGTGCATGTGGAGAGAGCTACAAGAAAACAAAGTATTGTTTACAAAAAAATTTTGCTTTGCTTTTTCAGAGTTCTTTTCCATTATATTTTAGTGGAATGGTTTTATTAACAATACTCTGACCATAAAACTCATTTCATGAGCCTTTGTCATTGCAATAAGGTGTAATTTGCGTACATTATTATTTTTCTAAAGGTTTGTGGCTCCTGAGCAAACATTCTATGGAGGGGAAGTTGTAGGAGAATCAGCTATAAAGCATATGGACCAAGTGGGAATGGAACTGACTCACAAATATGTTATAGATAACAGGGGACCTTGGAGGGTAGATCAATTGCAGGTGGAAGTTCTATGGCCTTATCAAGTCGAAAACAACAAAGAACAAGGAAAATGGCTTCTTTACATGACAGAAGTACCAATTGTTGATGGTAAGTAAACAACTTTTAAAATGTCACTGGGTATGTATAAAAACACTCAAAATATTCATTCACTTCTTTCCATAGACGTGAGGTATTTGTTATCAGAATTAGAAATTGTGTTCAAACACTATCTTTATTGCATTTTATGTTTTTCAAGAGTATGTTATGTGTGTCTTTACTGCAATAGACAAACTTGTTTTTAATTATCTACAATCAAAGTTGAGGTAATGTAGTTTGTCTTATGTCCTTCCTGTCATCTGTCTGTCTGTCAGTTTGTGAACATGCTTACCTTGTCATTGCAACTTTTATACACTTGAAGGGATTTTACTCAAGCTCAGTACAAAGAATAACCATCATGCATATGTGTGCATTTAAAGGATATTGTCCATAAGTCTGTTTGTCAGTGTGTCCAGTTTACCTTGTCATCCAATTCTCTACACTTTTAGAGATATCATTCAAGCTTGAGTCAAAGTAGACCATCATGTATAAATATGCCGGGAGGAAGATTGTTTTTCTATCTTCACATTAGTGTGCTTGTCTTCTTACTTTATAGTCGCAACTCTTCTTATAAAGTTCAAGAAATTTTAAAAGAACTCTGTACTGTATAGTAATAGTGAATCTAGAAACTAGACATTCAGATAATGTATGCCACTTAGTGTTAGAAACCTTCATTTGGGCCAATGGTAATACTAAGATTTGTCCCACAGGCAATCAACACCATTGCTAATTTCCTGAGCAGAAGCCTTCAAATCCTTTCATAGAAATTATCTCTCTTTGCAAACATCTATGAGTCACTATGGTAGTTAGATGAATTTGTTTACAAAATTGTTAAACCAGAAGCTGCCCCTTCATTGCTCACCACAGTCAGACCCAACTGCAATGTTCCAGGTGTCAAGTGACCTGTGAGTGATCACCTTTCCACCTTCAGTCTGATTTGACAGGAAATTCAATCATAAGGATTTGTGGAACATTCACACATTTCTTATTGACCCTTTTCATTTCAAAAGAATTATTTTCATATATTTACTGCGCTGGTCCTAGTCTTACTTGCTCCAAGGATTTTTCCTTCATGGAAATAGCTACAAAAGCAAACTCCATGTAGTGTAGACACCCTCCATTGTTATGCATGGAGATTATTCAAGAACTCTTGAGTTTTTACAAGCAACAGCAGCTGTTATTAACATAGCTTAAAGATTTCTGATTGCTGCAGCAAACAGAATGCTTCTCCACACAAAAGCCTTTTCTTGATCACATACTTAATTCATCTCTCTGAAAGATTAAGGAAATTTTCCCTTTGCAATAGACAAAGTTGAGGTAATGTAGTTATTCCTTTTGTCTTATCTTTCCTGTAATCTGCATGCCTGTCATTTTGTCAACATGCCCATCTTAGCTAGCCCTCTCTCAAGTGTTTCTAAGCAGAGATGTGGACTTAGGTGCAATCTTAATTCAACCTGTTATTAATTCATTTGGAGATTCACGATGAAACTCCACAGTTAGTATTTGACCTTAATCCTGAGAAACTTAGCCAGACTTCTATATGTAGAGCCTTCATTCATAATCTGACCTTTTTATCCCTGGCTTCCTCTGAAATGAGTGAATGACACAATTTCCGACATCCCTAACTCGTGGAACTCAGGGGTCTCTATCGTCATTGCCTTCAAGTATAACTTTGTGGCAAAGACCAAAGAGAAAAACCCAGCTGATATCACAGTTTTCTCTTTCATAATTCTGTCCTTGCCTTGGGCATCAGAAATGGACTTTGCTGTGTCCTATTTTTGTAGTAAAATCCTACCTCCAAATGACAAAATCATTGGCCAAGGATGTTCCTCAATGTGTGACTTATAATTCTGTTTAGAGAACATTGTCCCTTTTCGTGTGTAATGGCTATTATGACTATCCCAACCATTTAAACAGCTAGTTAGTTGCTGACATTTTCCTTTCTGTGCTTCTCTATTCAGCTCATTCTCCAATTTGGTTCTTGATCAAGGCTTCCTTTGCATTCTCAGTACAGTACACTTTTAGACCTCAGATTTTGTTCAAACCAGTTTCTTTGTTTTTACTATGTATGGTGTATATTAATTCTCTTCTTTTATTTTACATTATTATAAAAAGGAAAGTTTTACGTCACAGTTTTTCATCATACATTTTATTTTCCTTTATGGTTTTTGATGGATATTTACTTTATGTTGTACTTTTTGTCCATGTACAGTTTACTTGTGAAATTCCACCATTATAGTTAAGATCTAAATTCTGGAAGACAGATTATCCCTTCCCTCATTCTTTTCACTTCTTATCTTTCAAGATAGAAACAGTAATTTAGACATAATTATTTGCTTTTCCTCTTTCATATCTCTGCACATTCCCAAATTCCATCCCTAAAGATCCATTCTTTAAGTTTTCTGTTCTTTTTATTCCCTTGATCTCTACTACCTTTGTGGTTATTAGATTCAAGTAAATTAGCCCAAATTCAATTTACAATACTTTAGTCTTTAAGACATATTTTTAGGCTCTGATTCTTTAAAATCTCAATTAGTAATTAATCTTAATTTTTGAACCAGAGGGTTTAGCAAGACTTCTTGGCCATCTGGAATGTGACCCTAGAAGCAGGTAGTTTGTTATTGGGCTTAGTAATGAGTTGGATAGTTTTTCAGTGTTTTTGCAAATAATTTGCATACCTTTAAGCCTGCTATATTGTTTTGCCTTTGGTAAAGATGAGAGTTTTCTTGCTCCCTCATCTTTTAGTTATTTAAATTTGCAGTGACAGATGAATTAGGGGAACAACATCACAGAAATTCACAATAACTTTGGGTCAAGACATATATTTTATTGAATATTACCTGGGGTTCACCTTTGAATCCCAGCCAAAGCCCTCCATTTGCATTGACAGATGAATTAGGGGAACATCATCACTGAGAAATTCACAACAACTTTGAGTCAAGACATATATTTTATTGAATCTTACCTGGGGTTCACCTTTGAATCCCAGCCAAAGCCCTCCATTTGCATTGACAGATGAATTAGGGGAACATCATCACTGAGAAATTCACAACAACTTTGAGTCAAGACATATATTTTATTGAATCTTACCTGGGGTTCACCTTTGAATCCCAGCCAAAGCCCTCCATTTGCATTGACAGATGAATTAGGGGAACATCATCACTGAGAAATTCACAACAACTTTGAGTTAAGACATATATTTTATTGAATCTTACCTGGGGTTCACCTTTGAATCCCAGCCAAAGCCCTCCAGGGAAACTGCATCTCCAGAGTGTTCTGCCACACCCTCGGTCCCGACATGGCACGAGAATGATTGTGGTTAGGATGTCCCTAGGACACCAGACAACAGTCCAGTGCCTCCTGAGGCAGACTACCCCGAGCCAGAGATTTCATTTGTGAAGATCCTTGCCCTTATCCACGAGTGCAATGGCCTGTGGGAGGCAGCCTTAGTACCTCCGTTGGGCAGAACCTCGGTCATTGATCAACATTTCAGTGCTCCTCAAAGCCTGAGGCCCTCTTTGTAGTTGCCAGGGTCAGTCTTTGTGATTTGACCCTGGATTGAATTGACGATCAGATCCTAGGATCTGAGAACTTGCTCGAGTCCAGTCAGTCAAGTAAGAGCCTGCCCCCTCTACTCACCAGGCAGCGTAGGTTCTACACACCTGAAAATGCTGTATCAGTCCCTCTGCAGGCTGACCCTTCTGTGTGCACACTTCATTGGAGAGACTCAAGGCTTGTGGCATGTCCATCTTGTTGTCTGA
Organism: Palaemon carinicauda; assembly: GCF_036898095.1. Taxonomy (NCBI): domain Eukaryota; kingdom Metazoa; phylum Arthropoda; class Malacostraca; order Decapoda; family Palaemonidae; genus Palaemon; species Palaemon carinicauda. Next base: position 98,592,966 of record NC_090739.1, on the reverse strand, counting down.
GTTGGTGGCCATAGAGTTATCTGCCCTAGTCTCTCTCCAGACAGTTGCTTGTCTCAACCAGTGGGCAAGAAGACAACAAGGTTATCAACCCTGGAGTCTTTGGGGAATTGCAAGAGTCTTGTGCTGTCTGGTGGAAAGGTTGTGATCTTCCTGGCCCTTAAGGCAGCTAATCAGTGGACTAACTGGATTTTTGAAGGATTTTTGAAGAGATAGGACACTGTGATCTCCTGTTTTTCAAAATAAGTTACCACGGAGGTGGCGTTATCACTAAGGAACTCGTTGTGGGGGTGTTGTCTCTCTTAGGTGGGGGTGGTGGACAGGTCTCTCTCTCCAAAGAGTTGTGTTTAGGCTGCTGTGAAATCTTGAAAGACGGCCTCACAGGACGCCCTGATCCAACACGCTTTTTCCTTCAGGGGCCTCATCCCTTTGAAAGCTGCAGGGGCTAAACCTTTTGAGACGGCCAAGCCTGCGGAATTGGGATCGAGGAAGGGCCCCATGTCTGCTTCGAGACCCTGATCGGCACTAACGACAACCTATTCCCGAAAAGAGCTTCTGCGTGCACAGCCTTTACGAGCACCCTAACCCAGTCCTTTCAGGAAGGGTGGCACTGAGAACAGGGGATGGAAAGAGAAACACTGAAGCCAGCTGTTATGACATTAAAAGACTTGGCTGCTGCTACCCAAGCTTTATTCAACTTAAACTTCAGTAGATTATTCCCTGAAACAACCATGAACATAATTAGCACAACCATGAACATAATTAGCACAACCATGAACATAATTAGCAGACCCCATAATAAATGTAATACAAACTATGTTAGATCCTCAAAGTAAATCTAATTAAACCAAATAGATACAAATGGAATAAACAAAAGGAAATACAAAAGAAACAGAGAATTACTTGATAAGTTGCTTTGACTGTCCCTCCATCGGGTAAGTAAACAAAGTATGAAAAGATCACCAGACAAACGGTTCAGAGTGACGTATGAAAGAGCAAAAGGACAAAACAATATTATAACACCAGCGTTCCCCTTCATCCTCTGCCATGAGTAGGGGTATTGTTTCCTTACGGCCAAATTGGAAGAAACACAGCTGAGCCTTGCGTAGTGAGTGTCCTTCAAGACAGTTACTTGTTACCCTTTCAGAACCCCCCCCCCCATCTCAATTACTGATAGTTTTCAATAGATCATCCAATGTTGCCAAAAAGCCCTGGCATTACGGAAAGAGGTGGAAAGGATATTGGAGAATAACTCACTCAAAGTCCTTCAAAACAAGTCACCTGGCTTCTACTGTTGGTTCTTCATGGTGGAGAAGGCAACTTGGGGATGGAGGTACTTTTGAGAGGAATGATGAACAAGTGTTAGAAAATGCGGGTACTTCAGATCCACCAATAGCACCTCTTCTTCTTACTCTAATGTACAGTGTACCAATTCAAGACGCTGTGATTTGCACTGTGTATGTCTACTCAGGTGTTCACTCTGGTGTACACCTTCATAGCCATTTTGGGCCCACTCGTGAGGGATACATATGTTGATGTATCCCAACAATTGGCTGATCTTGACCTCCCTCGGAGAGGCAGTTGCTAAGAGGATCATCGTTGACTTCTTGCTTTTGGTCATAGTCTGGGGATTGTGGTAAACTGGGAGAAGTTAAATCTCATTCCCAAGCAGAGGTTGAAGTTCTTTAGCATGCTGATAGACACAGAAGCTATGAAAATCTTTCTGTCAGATTACATCAGCAGGCTCACAGATAGTGTGTGACTGTTCTTGTTCAAGAAAGAAGTACCAGTTTTGTGTTGGTAGTGTTTTCTTGGTCACTTTCTAGGAGAAACTCATTTCTTTATTTCACATGGGTTCCTCCACTAGAGATCCCTTTAGTGGTGTATAATGGATCACTGGTCAGCTGACAGGGACCCCCCATTCTGTTATGTTCCAGTGTGGCAGGAGGTTCAATTTGATTTGGCTTGGTTTATTGATGAGAAAAACATCACCAGGGTAGTCGCATTTGACTCTTTGCATCAAGACATGCAACTGTTATTAGATGCGTTCGAGGAGCACACCTAGATGTCTTGGACTTCTTGGGTGTTTGGGTCACAGAAGAAGGCATGGGTCAGAGAAGAAAGTATCTGCATATCAGCACCCTTGAAATGCAAGCAGGGTTCCTTGTACTACAAGCATTCAAAGAATATTTGAGGAGGCACTCAGTAGTGTTGATGAGCGACAACACCAACGTAGTGAGCTATGGCAACTAGCATGGAAGAATGGTCTCGCGCCTTCTTTGAGAGCTGTCAAAGTGGATGCACATCTGAGCAGTGTTTCACTGCCATAGAGTTGTCAGCAAGGTACATTCCGAGCAAGAAGAATGTACTAGCAGACGCCCTCAGTTGCCAGGGACAGATTTTAGGGTCAGAGTGCTCCCTACATCCTTGTGTAGCAGAAAGGCTTCTTGTCCTGTGGAGTTCTTCGGGAATCGACCCGATTGCCACCTGGCAAAACAGAAAGCTCCTTGGGTTTTGCTTTCCCACTCCTGACCCATGGGCTATGTTCAAAGATATCTTTAAATTGCCATGGATCACCTGGACATTCATCATGATCTTGCTGTTAATCAACAGGGTTTTGATATCACAAGGACTCATGATGACTCTGGTGGCTCCCAGATACCCTCATGCTAAGTTGTATCCCAATCTGCCAGTTCTTCTAGTCGAGATCCTGAGAAAACTAACCCACTGGCCCATGCTTCTTTTTCAGCCTCACCTTCTAAGGTACTCCCAGTCTGTGAAGTCCTTGGATCTTCATGAGTGTAGGCTATCCAGCATCTCCTCTGAGCAAAAGGCTATTCTCGAGGCACTACACAGAGATGTTAAGATACCTGCAACTGCTTAAAAAATAAAGTGGGCCATCTTCTATGATTGGGTTCATAGAAGGGATATTTCTGCGGTCAGAATAACTCTAACACAGATTGCAGATTTCCTCATCTTCTTCAGGTGAGAGAAACGCCTCTCACCCTTGAGTATGGTCTATCGACTGACAGTTGCCTATGCTTGTGAGGAGCTTTGAGCAGTCTTACCCACGCCAAAACCTCAGGCACCACAGAGTGAAACGTGACTCTTGTCCTCAAGGCCCTTACACATACCTTGTACGATCATTTAAGAAGGTTCCCAGATAGGGATCCACTCTTAAGATTATCTTTCTGCTAGTCTTAGGATCAGTGAAAAGAGTAGGCAAATAGCACAGACTCTCTTATCTAGTCGCCATTGCTGAGGCGTGGAATAAGGTCTTCAGATTTGTGCTCGAGTTTATGGCCAAAACCCAGAACCCAGGGGCATATGATCCTAGTTTCAAGTCCTCCATGCCCTCCCTTCAGGAAGTGTTGTGTGGTGATCAAGAGGAGATGCTTTTGTGTCCCATGAGGGCTCTGCAGTGCTATCAGAAAACGATCCATCACCTCTGGCCTGAGCGTCAAGAGACTTTTTGTTAGTACTGGCAGGACCAGGAAAGAATTGTCAAGGAGCGCAGTCTCTTTCTGGCTTTGTGAGGCAATTCATAAAGCAAACGCCTCGACAGAAAAGAGGGTCGAGGTACAAGCTAGGGCTAGAGCTCACAAAATCAGGGGTATTGGTCCCACCATGGCTTTAAAGTAGAAACCTGTCAGTGAGTCAAGTCATGAAAGGTAGAATGACTGGCTCTTCATCATTCTTGTTTTCCTACTCTCGGGGACTGAGCAGTTGAATCTTTATGTGCTGGATCAGACCTGATGCTGTTAAGTTGCATATCGGAGCTCCATTATTTTTTTTCTGGAGATGGGTGATGGCAGAATTTATACTAACCCATTGCTCATCTTACAGATACTATATATCTTTTCAAACTGATATTCCCTTTGGGGGAAGGGGTTCTCTATTTTGATCAAGTTCATGCACCCATGTACAGGCCAGGCCCTATCAGTCTTTCGTCTCTATGAAAGACAAGTAAGAGGTCGCTGGGGTCACAGCTTAGCTCCTGTAAATGACTAGTGGTGGTCACTTCCAGAGAAGAAAAGGAACCATCTAGTTGGGTTCTAAGGAATTTCCTACCCACCAAGCATTGCATCTCCCTAATTAAAGGCTTATGGTTTGTATAGCTAGGAAAAATACAAATTACAGTAGTGTAATAATTTGTGATTTGTCAGAAAATACAGCAGCATTAACTTACATCAGAAACCAAGGGGTACAAGATTGCCTTCCTTGTAGTGGATGGCAGGTGAACTGTTATCATAGATGAGCCTGAAAGGAATCACTTTACTTCTGCAGTTCATTTTGGAGAAATCAAATGTACTCTACTGGCAGAACTATTGAGCAGGAAGAATCAGATTTTACCAAACAAATGATCTCTGCATCCCATCATTTGTAGCGAAATTTGTAAGTGGCGGGGTTGCCCGAACATAGATATGTTTGCGACATCACTGAACAAAATGAAGATTTTTTTTTTTACCTGTGCTGGATCCTTTAGCTTAGAAGGTAGATGCTCTGTTACAAGACTGGTCAACTCTAGATCTTTACGCTTTCCCCTGTTTGCCATGTTTGCCAGGTGGTAAACAAGTTCAGGAGCTATGTGGACAGCAGGATGATATTTATAACCCTTTTCTGACCTAAAGGGAAATCATTTAAAGGTCTTTTGCCCCAGAAGGTTGCTGTACAAAATTGATCTAGTACATTCAAATCCATCTGTGCTACATCTGCGCATGGAGACTATCCACTGTATTCTCAGAAACAAAGAGTTTTCAAATCCCCCTAGACTGTCTATTATAGGTTCTGAAAGACAATCTACCAATAACTTATATCCAAGATAATTTGAGGTTTATTTTGATTAGTGCAAAGTTAGAAATCTATCCATAGCTAGAACTAGCTTGGATAATCTTGTCAAGTTTTTTGTTTCCTTTTTTATGACAAGCAGCTTTCTATTTTAGCCATTAAGGGATAGAGATCTATACTTAATTTTGTAATGAATCATTGGGGATTAGATCTATCCGTTTCAGGTACCATAGCAGATTTTTTCAGATCCTTCAGTATTTAAAGACCTCCATTAGTAATTTTCTGGAGTGTGGATGTGGTTTTGCAGTACAGTATTTATAAGGAGCGAGATTTTGAATGATTGGAAATATATCTCTTAGGGATATCATGACCAAAACATTTTTTTTCCTGGCTTTAGCATCAGTTAAAAGCATAATTTAATTACAAGCAAAAATATGTTAGTATCTTTTACCTTCATTCAGAACCAAAAATGCTTTTAAAATTAGGAATATATTTCTATTTTTTCACATCACTAAACCAGGAGGATAAGAGTTCAGTAGTGAATAGATTTCTTTAACCAGTAAGAGCAGTACAGTTGTATTTGGACAAAAGGTAATAGAGATAGTGCTTCCAATTTGTTCTATAGGCTGAGTGTCCCTCATTGCCTGCTAACCAAAACTGCTATGTCATTCCCTGTCAAAAGTTTGGTTAAAAAGGTGCACAAAATTTTCAAGTGATGAACCATCTTTCAGTACATGGATGAAATTTCTCAGAACTAGTACCTCCGAGGAGAAATTCGTAATTTTGACTTAGCTGAGGATGATGGAGTTTCACTTTAATAACAACTGTTATGGTGATAAGTGGTTGAATGCAATAAAGCTTTCATTCCCCTATTCAGAATAAGGCAGGCCTAGTTAAATTATGGATCAACCATGATTGTTTGTATCAAGGAGTTTTTAGAGAGATAAAAGTTATTTTACAGGAAGGATGGGTGTAGAGAATTCATAGTTTCAGTTAAAATTGCAAATACAGTAGGGTCCCGAATTATACGATTCCCCTTTTATGCGATCGCTATTTTTCAAAAATAAATTTTCTGTATCTGCGAAGCTGTTCAAAGTCTGCTAGTCAAGGACTACATAACGTATCAAATATATTGTCTTTTTAAGTCTATTGGTAGCCCTAAATACGGTGATTTATAATAAATGTTACAAAACAATATTAACATTACATCTTATTAACATAATTTCATAATAAAAAGCCTATTTAAGGATAAAATTCCACATCAACAATGAAATCAACTGTTAACCCTTTTACCCCCAAAGGACGTACTGGTACGTTTCACAAAAGCCATCCCTTTACCCCCATGGACGTACCGGTACGTCCTTGCAAAAAAATGCTATAAAAATTTGTTTTTCATATTTTTTGATAATTTTTTGAGAAAATTCAGGCATTTTCCAAGAGAATGAGACCAACCTGACCTCTCTATGACAAAAATTAAGGTTGTTAGGGCAATTTAAAAAAAATATACTGCAAAATGTGCTGGGAAAAAAATAACCCCCTGGGGGTTAAGGGTTGGAAATTTCCAGATACCCCGGGGGTAAAAGGGTTAACTGTGCGAGTCCAGCTGACAAAATGTAAACAGAATTGTGGTTACGTTCTCAGCAATCTTTATCTTTCTCCAACATTTCGATAATTTTAATGGTAGTGTTAATGATGGTATATTAAAGCATTATTTTTGTTTAGTACAGTATATATAAAAGCTTTATTTTTCCCTTCGGGCATTCAAGGTTTTCACGAGTAGACTGGGTTCGTTTATCGGCAGTGAATAGCCTAAACTTCGGTAATGAGTCAGCAATATTTTGACATATTTTAAACAGTATACATTTGATGTGCCAAGATTGGTTTTGTAGAGTAGACGGTAAAATAAATCTCTCTCTCTCTCTCTCTCTCTCTCACTCTCTCTCTCTTTCTCTCTCTAAAGAGAGAGAGATTTGATGGCAGAAATCCTCTCTCTCTCTCTCTCTCTCTCTCTCTCTCTCTCTCTCTCTCTCTCTCTCTCTCTCTCTCTCTCTAGAGAGAGAGATTTGATGGCAGAAATCCTCTCTCTCTCTCTCTCTCTCTCTCTCTCTCTCTCTCTCTCTCTCTCTCTCTCTCTCTCTCTCTCTCTCTCTCTCTCTCTCTCCGTAAGAAATAAAACCTTAGTTCACATATGGCAACTTGAGTCTAAGAATGAAATTAACATGGATATTGTTAGTTGTGACAATAAATTCCTCGCTTCAGGAGGTTCGCGAAACTAAAACACGGCATTCGATTACAACAGCTGATTCTCTCTCTCTCTCTCTCTCTCTCTCTCTCTCTCTCTCTCTCTCTCTCTCTCTCTCTCTCTCTCTCTCTCTCTCTCTCGTGTTATACAATTCTTGTAAATAGATGAAGAAACCAAATCCGGTTTTCTTAAAGTGTCAATTAATACAAAACGAAAAAATTATACCATGTATACATCCATTTCAATCATAGCTGATCCGTTCTTAAGACGCGGTGTAACCCGAATTTCCGTGTAAGTCGGAACACCATAAATATACGTACTGTACTGTACTGTAAAGTATTACTGTATACTGTACTATAATAAAATGTATCAAATGACATAAAAACAATATTAGAAAAAGAGAAAACAATTCCTTACCACATGAATTAAAGTAAATATCAATAAAAAAAGAAAACAATTCCTTACCACATGAATTAAAGTAAATATCAATAAAAAAAGAAAACAATTCCTTACCACATGAATTAAAGTAAATATCAATAAAAAAAAGAAAACAATTCCTTACCACATGAATTAAAGTAAATACTGTATCAATAAAAAAAGAAAACAATTCCTTACCACATGAATTAAAGTAAATATCAATAAAAAAAAAGAAAACAATTCCTTACCACATGAATTAAAGTAAATATCAATAAAAAAAGAAAACAATTCCTTACCACATGAATTAAAGTAAATATCAATAAAAAAAAAAGAAAACAATTCCTTACCACATGAATTAAAGTAAATATCAATAAAAAAAAAAGAGAACAATTCCTTACCTTATTCCTATGGTTGGCTTGCACACTGGAAGGGATGTTGCAAGGGACGGAGAGACTGGTTTATTGTGGAGAGGAAGGTGCAGAAGATGCTGGAGAAACTGGGGCAGGTGAATCAGGATTCTCTGGAAGTGAGACAGAAGATGCTGGAGAAGCTGGGGCAGGCGAGTCTGGAGGTGAAGAGCCTACAAGAGGTGGTGGAGAAGCTGGAGAAGCAGAGGCAGCTGAGGTTGATGGCAGAGGCTCTGTAGCAATAGAGGCAGCTGAGGTTGATGGTAGAGGCTCTGTTGCAGGCAAATCTGGAGTAGTAGAGGCAGCTGATGTAGAGGGTGCAGTTCTCTCTACTTTCTTAAAATACCGCTCCAGGTTAGACTGGACAGAGAGGATCCTCTTCTCATCCAAAATCTCCTTATAACACTGCAGTAAGTCCATGACACCTCTGGAAACCCTGGTGAACCTGTCCATGTTGGGATCTTGAGCCTCGAAAGTTGCCAATGCTTGTTGTATCTCGGCAAAACCTTTTGACAAGCCCTGCCTTGTGAAAGCCTTAGGGTCTGGGGTGGGGGCTTCTTCCTCTTCCTCAATGATCTGCTTCTCCAGTTGTATCAAGTCCCCAGCAGATAACTCCTCTCCATGAGATTCTAGCAGCTCCGTAACATCATCAACCTCCATCTCCAAATCGGTTTCCTTACTCAGGGCAACAATGTTCTTGATAACATGGTCAACTGTGTCCTCAAACCCATGAAAATCATTAACAAATTGAGGACATAGCTTCCTCCAAACACCATTCATGTTTATAACCTTCACCTCCTCCCAGGAATCAGCAATGTTCTTAATAGCATCAAGGATGTTGTAGGACTTCCAAAAGTCCTTCAGAGTCAAGTCCTTCTTCGTTTCAGTTGCCTGTAATGCCATAGCAATTGTTCTTCGGAGGTAGTAGGCCTTGAATGAAGCAATCACTCCCTGGTCCATAGGCTGTAAAAGGGCCGTGGTATTAGGTGGAAGGTAAACCACCTTCACATTAGGGTGAAAGTCTCCCAGCTGGGCAGGGTGTCCAGGGGCATTGTCCAGCAATAGCAACACCTTAAAGGGGATACCCTTTTGGGCGCAATACCTCTCCACACTAGGTACAAAATGGTTGATAAACCAGTCTTCAAACACTGCAAGTGTCACCCATGCCTTCTTATTTGCCTTCCAAATGACTGGGAGTTGACTCTTCCAAATTCCCTTGAGTGCCCTTGGATTTTCAGCCTGATAGACCAGCATGGGCTTCAGTTTGAAGTCGCCAGCAGCATTTCCCCCAAGAAGCAAAGTTAGCCTCTCCTTGCCTGCTTTATGACCGGGTGCTGACTTCTCCTCCTTTGCTATGTACGTGCGGTTAGGCATGCGCTTCCAGAATAAACCTGTCTCATCCGCATTGAACACCTGATAAGCAGAATAACCCCCCTCCCTAATTATCTCAGCCAACGCTTTAGGAAATTCACTTGCTGCTTTCTCATCCCCACTAGCAGCTTCACCTTGCACTTTAAGAGTATGGTAATTGGCCCGAGCCTTAAATCGCATAAACCAACCCCTACTAGCCGAAAACTCTTCACTTTCACTTTCTCCCCCCCTTTCTTTTTTCAACGCTTCAAACAACCTTTTAGCCTTCTCTTGAATAACCATTAAGCTCACTGGAATACGCCGTTGATTTTGATCTTCCAACCAAAGCACTAATAACCTTTCCATTTCGATAATTAAACCACTACGCTGTTTCGTTATCACTGTTGCTTTCATTGGAGCAGATCCTTTTACGTGTTCAACAATGCGCTCCTTATCTTTAAGGATAGTAGCCACGGTCGAACGGCTAAGGCCAAGCGATCGGCCAATGTTCGTTGGCGTTTCACCGTTTTTAGACCGCTTAATAATGTCTAATTTCACTTCCATGGTGATGGCCTTCCTTTTCTTCGATGCACTACCATCAGAAGAATCTGCCTTGCGCTTTGGAGCCATAATGAAGGGCAAAAAGTTCAAAAAAACGATCAAACACGTGAGAGAAAGAACAGGCAATCACAACCAAAAATGGCGTATGAGTGGAACTGAGCGACGCCGTCTTCCTCGCCCACAACCACCGCAAAGCGTATTCATCCACCGCGCGCTAGAAACTAGTTCGCAATTGTTTACGTCGCTTACGACGCTAACGGTGTAAGACGGAACGACGCTTAATATTATTTTTATATTTTTATGGGGCGCGTTCGTAACGGCGAAACCACGTAAGTCGGGACCGTCGTAACCCGAGGACCTACTGTATACGGTATCCGATTTCGTCAGCAAACCACTATTTTTTAGGAAACACCATTCTATTCCAAAAAATTTTTACTCTTTAAATAGTCAATTGCGTTATAATAAAACATGTACTTATGTTTTTAAATTTCGGATGTGTTTTAAAAATCGAGTATTGCTGACTTCTTTTTGTTTTACTTTTGGCTGTGATCACATCAGCTGATGTCTAGCTTCCGCTCTCACGAATATGCGCGTACGAATACGTTAACAAAGAATTGTTTACACCATTTCTTAATTTATTCAAACCATCAACACAGTTAATATTACATAAGCACCAATGTGTTATAACCTATCATATTTATTGTTTAGTACATTTAAAACCATTCTCTCTCTCTCTCTCTCTCTCTCTCTCTCTCTCTCTCTCTCTCTCTCTCTCTCTCTCTCTCTCTCTCTCTCTGTTACATCGAACGTAATAGCGGTAACCTAATTGTTTGATGACTTTAAAAATAGGCCTAGTACTTTCTTCTTATTTTACCTTTTTTGCATATGGTTCCATAATTGAGGTGGGTACAAGTTGACTTATAACTGAAGTTAGGAAAAGTATTTTGGATATGGAAAGGACAATTATCTTTCGTAACAGTTTAGAATTATCGTAAATTATCATTCTGTCATTAGCGGCAGTTTGCTATTCTGGATTAAACGCATAAGGAAAAAAAAGTTTTCCAGCTTTGCTACGAATTTAGGAATTTATATGGATACGATAAGTAAAATATTTGTAATAATAATGTTTACTAAATGTTTGTAATATCATTAGTTATCACTTTGACCATGTGTGTTTATTGCGTTCGTTTGTTTGTTGTGATCGAAGATGGAGCGTAAACAAATGGAAGGTTTCCGTTTCAGGCGGTGTCATAAAGAAAAACATTATTTAAATGGAATTCATTTAATTTATTTGGAAGTTCTAAGAAAAATTAAGTAGAACATTGGTAATAACAAAATCAACATGTAATCTATACTTGGTAAAATTGCTGTCGATTCAAAAACTAACCTATACACAGATGTATAAATGCGTCTGTTTCTTCGTTGTGATCAGAGATAAACGTAAACAAAACATTGGTTGTCGTTTTCTATTGTGCTTTTTAGTGTGTTTAGGAAACGCATGATATAAAATCGCCTTTATTTTGATAATTCTGGATTTTCAATCATACAACAAAAGCTAGTCTATAGAGTGATGATTTTGCTATTCACCAGTTGTCTTATACAATAGATATGACAAACATTAAAATTTGTCTGTATTTTGGGTCATGTTATAACGGGAAATATATGGTGTTTACACCTATCCTGGTTGTAATTTTAACCATTTTTCAAGTTATTAGAACTTTAAAGTATGTTAAATGTTTGATTTATTTACAAGAACAATTTGATATTATAAAGAAATACAGTATAGTACAAAGAAAGTATTGGAAATGGGTAGTAAACACATTTGAATAGGCAAATTGCTGGTTGCCATGGCCGCAATGGAATTATTTCTGTTAGTTGTGTGTTTCGAAATATGCGATTTTCCATTCTTACGAGGTCATTAATCGACCAAATTCTCGCATAATTCGGGACCCTACAGTAAAATTATGAAAATGTTAGAGAAAAAGGAATTTTATTTTATTTGTAATTGTTTATTTTTTGCAATTTAATTTCATAGAAATGATTCTGAATGTGTGATTTTTTTAATTAAACACTTGTAAAATTTAAACAAAAATATGTTAGAAGTTGAAGCCGCAAGTTAGGAGGTCAGTTGGAGTCACAAGCTCACGAAAGCAACTAAAAGAGTGTCATTTTTGTAAATTGTTCAACCTTATTTGCAGTTGTTGACTGTTTTAACTAATTGTAAAGTCATTTTAAGTTCAGCATCTTGTGTCTCCGTTGGAAACCCAAATGGACTAGCGTGGGCAAGTGCTTGAACGCCATAACCATTGTTCCAGTATAATATCTGAATAATTGTTAGCCTACCTACTAACTCGTAACCTGAAACTATGGGGAATGAAAACTACACGGTGATTCTGCCACAAGAATAGGTAATATTCACTCATGATTTACAATATTTCACTACAGTAGGCATAATCTAGGGATTTTCTTCACATGGCAGGAAATCTGAAGAAGCTAGAATCATTCCATTGCATGAACTGCCTGGAGCTCTTGACTTTGTTCAAGGTGTTTTGTTCTTAGGAGCTCTTGATAATGAAGAAATGTATTTCAAGTTACATGAACAACATGAGAGCTCCAACAGGCATATGAAAGCAAGTAGGGACCAGACATAGACCGTATTCTGTATAGTGCATGAGTTATTGTCTTTGACCGAACTGAGGAGTATCCATCTGCTGCCTCAATTTATCTCAGGTAAAATAAACATTCTAGCCAATCAAATGAAGAATAAGTGGCAAGCAATTCCAAATGAGTGATCTTTTTACCTTTTGGTCTACTGAAAAGTTTGGAGTTGGTGGAGAAAACCCAGTAAAGAAGTTTTTGCTACCTCCTTCATGAGAAAAATGGATGGGTTTTTCTCCACAGTCTAGCATCCTTTGGCAAAATTGTAGATGTCATGTAACAGAATTGGTCAGGCTTGGATTTCTAAGACTTTCCTCCATTCCCATTGTTAGAATGGTGCTAAGCAAATTCCAGTTATTGAACATGGGGATGGCTCTGGTAGTTCCCTATAGGTTGCAAATGGAGTGGTTCCATATTTTTTTTATCATTGTTTACATTTCCCAGAAAGGTTGCCTTGCAAGACCAATCCTCTCAGACATCCTCAATCTCAAGTAGTGCACCCAAGTCCCCATGTGCTTCAGCTAACTGCATGGAGTCTACCCATCAGCTCGTCAGAGAGAAATGGTTTTGAAGACCCTTAATAATTTATATCAATAGCAATTGCATGTGTATTTCAGGTTGACGTAGATCCAGAGGAATTTCAGTGACCAAGACCAGTTTGGACAAGACTGTTAAATTTTCCTTTCCTTCTTTTATGATAAACTCACTAGATCATTTATTGAAGGGTATAGAAATGTAGTCCTACAGTATTTAAGAGGTCCACATTATGAGCTATTGCAAAAATGGATGTTATAACCAAGACTCTATTGTTTGGTTTGTCATCGATAAAGAGTATAAAGTGAATTACATGCCCTTCATCGACAAAGAGTCCAAAGTGAATTACATGCCCTTTCAAAGATTGGGGCTTTTTGGATTTGATAAAATGTTTTTATCTCTTTTGCCAAGTTTTATGGCCAAGAATTATTTCAAAGCTAAAATATTGACCTTATTCCATATTCCCATGTTAGTTCAGGGAGTGAGTAATAATGATTTATTATTTACCGGGTAGGTTTCTATGTCTAGTTAGGGCAATATAGGGTTGGCTAGACAAGGCAGATGGTATTAGGATGAAAGTTCCTAGTTATTTTGGGAGGTTAAGGTACCTATTCCCCCTTTCCAAGAGAGGTATGTCCATTCTTATTAAAAGTTTAGTTGCAAAAGCACCCTAGGAGTTGGATTCAAACTATATGAAAGACTTGAAAGTTAGAATTCTTACGGGTCTTTACGTGAGACTTATCTGACTATGGTAACTGTTGACTTTGAGTCTGAAGATCGTAGATCTTACACCTTAACCTTATGTTATAATAACTCCATTGAAGTATGGGTCTTAGCAGCATTTCTTTTGCTAAGAGCTAAAACTGCTTTTAGCTTCCGTCTCATTTGTTCCCACTTCCTATTTTTCCAACCTCTTTCAACTTCATAATGTAACTGTAAGATTTCTTCCAGTTGCACCTCAGTGCTGAATGGTCTACTTGTCCCCGTCCCCAAAACACAACCTTTTGACTCACATTTCACACATCCATCCATTGTAATAGTGGCTAATTGCTAAACATGCACATAAAACTCTGGCACTGTTTACATTGAGCACTACCATATTATCTTTGCAGTATGTTAGACACTTATAAATGATAATAATTTTGCATTAATGATGGATATTTTAAATAGAATATAGAGGTTATGGTACGTTGGTTCAAGCTAAAACTAGTAAGAATATAGCAAACTAAATTCTTACATTGATGAAATGTCAAATTTTAAATTATGTAGCTATATTTAAGCTAAGGATTACTAGTCAAAGCTTTATGTGCATGGTACTAATGAAGAATTATGAAGAACTAATACTGTATCTCAAATTGAAAATGGATAAGCAGTTGTAAATCTCAAAAATAATCAAATAAACTACAAAAAACAAGGGTGAACGGACAGATATTTAAAGTAGATGGGAATACAGTACTACATAGAAGTTATCAACTTCATTACTGACCACCACTTATAGCAAAGCATTGGGTTATAAAACAATTTTGTTCCGTAACCGAAATACAAACCACGCTATTTACAAAGGGTATTACTTTTAGCGTAGCTGAAATGGCGAGCCATTAGAATTTAACGAGGGTGTATTACCCCCGCGCTAGTTAGCGGGGGGGTAGGGGAGTGGTAGCTAGCTACCCCTCCTCCCCCTCACACACAGGTGAATACTCACTTTAACTTTTGGCTCGGACTGTGACAGACGTCTCTGTCTTGGTCCTCGCTTGGCAGCCATTGTTTGTTTTGTCTTTACTTAATCGCTTACTTTTCATTTACTCAATATATATGTAAACATGTTTTCATGTTTGTATATTTATTTGAGTATAGAAATAAGTAAGTTTCCTTTTCAGATGTGTGGTGTAGTGTACGATATCTACGTGGAGGCCTCGGCAGTTAGGCCACCACGGCGTATTTTATGGGTGGCGATCGAGTTTGACCTATGTCTTTCTCTCTCTCTCTCTCTCTCTTGAGGTCGTTCACCCTTTTACTACGTGTTACTACGCCCTTGTAGCCTAGCTTCCTTTCCGTGTGGGGGTTGCTACGCCGTACGTTTGTATCAATTAGTTATGAATCTAATTGTAGTTGTTTTTTGTTTTTCAGCTTGTAGAACGATTCCTTTCGAGGTTTTCGTTCTTTCTTTAGTGTTCATTCATTTTTAAATTACATAATTACATAGTTACATAATTATAATTGTTATAATTCTGTTTTGGTTACAGCTCTCCTTCCGCGAGTGTAAGTGGTTGTGAGGGCACGTGCCTGTTGTGTAATTCTTGTTCCTTTCCTCGGGATTCCTCTTCGGAGCCTTCCCGGGGGAATGAATGTGTACTAATATTATTTGTTTTATTTTTTTACAGTTACCGATATAGTTCGTTTCTGTAATATAGCAACAGTGTGAGCTGTCTGGTGGAGTCCTGGGGATTCGGCTGTTGCTGCCTCCCCCCTTGTATTTTCGTCAGGGGCGTGTCTCCTTCTACTGGTAGTACTCCCGTGTCGACGGACAGCTCTACAGTTCATTTTAGAACAGTCAG
Source organism: Palaemon carinicauda (assembly GCF_036898095.1). Lineage (NCBI taxonomy): Eukaryota > Metazoa > Arthropoda > Malacostraca > Decapoda > Palaemonidae > Palaemon > Palaemon carinicauda. The sequence continues at coordinate 98,577,457 of NC_090739.1, read as the reverse complement.
GAGGCTTGCCTCCTTGGGCGGATAACTTTCCTTCCGAGGGAAGTTTTTCCTGTCCAGGCTTGAGTTTTTCCCCTTTTGGGGGGTTCTTCTCTTGCCTTTTTTTCGTGCGACTATGCTCTTGGTGCTGAGCGGTCGCACCTGCAGTTTCGCTCAAGGGGCTGGGCAACTGCAGGAGCTCCTCTTCGGAGGATTGCTCCTTTTAGGTCACTGGCTGACCAGTCTCTTCCACGAAGTGTTTCTCTTTCGTTCGCGAGAGAGTACACTCATAGAGACTCCTCTTCGGAGGTTTCTTCTGTTGCTGTTGGCCTCCCTCGCCGTAAGGCCCACCGTCCGCCCCGTCGTAAGGGCCTCTCATCTCCCTATAAGGGTGCTTGAGGCGCCTATTTGGATCTCCGTTTGCAGCCTACAACTCCTTTTTCTCGATCTTCCGCCTTGGTGCAGATGGACAGCAGTCTGATCTCGTCTTCCAACGGGCAACGGTCTTCCCGACGGACAACGGTCTGCCCGACGGACAGCGGTCTTCCGACGGACATCAGTCTCCCGGCGGACAACGATCCCTTCGGGGCAAAGGGTTGCCCCCACGGGGGTTCTTCCCTTGCGTGTCAGGGTTTCCCTGCGCGCCCTTCTGCTCATCAGCGCTCTCCTGTTCGTCAGCGCTTTCAAGATGATCTTCCCTGCGGTTCCTGTTGGTTCCTGTTACGCGCCCTGTGCGCCCACGTTCGCCCTCGCGATCTAGAACTTCGGTTCAGGTCGGGGTCAAGGACTCTTCTTCTTTGCGTAGGCTTCCACGCGTAGCCTTCTGCTCGTCAGCGATCATCAGCTCGTCAGCGATCATCAGCTCGCCAGCGATCATCAGCTCGTCAGCGATCATCAGCTCGTCAGCGATCATCAGCCCGCCAGCGATCTCCGGATCGCCCACGTGTGTTACAGCCGGCGCGCCAACGTTCTCCAACACTTCTGAAGGAACATGGTTCGCCAGCTACTAGCTCACCTGCGCATGCTGATCACCATCGCGCGACCCTCAACTACGGATGCTGATCGCCATCGCACAACCCTCAACTGCGGATGCTGATCGCCATCGCGCGACCCTCAAACTGCGGATGCTGATCGCCATCGCGCGACCCTCAACTGCGGATGCTGATCGCCATCGCGCGACCCTCAACTGCGGATGCTGATCGCCATCGCGCTACCCTCAACGGCGGATGCTGATCGCCATCGCGCGACCCTCAACGGCGGATGCTGATCGCCATCGCGTGACCCTCACCTGCGGATGCTGATTGCCATCGCGCGACCCTCAACTGCGGATGCTGATCGCCATCGCGCGACCCTCAACTGCGGATGCTGATCGCCATCGCACGACCCTCAACTGCGGATGCTGATCGCCATCGCGCGACCGCACACCTGCGGATGCTGATCACCATCGCTCAACCCTGCGCATGCTGATCACCATCGCGCGACCCTCAACTGCGTATGCTGTTCGCCATCACGCGATCGCCCACCTGCAGATGCTGTTCGCCATCGCGCGACCACCAACTTGCAGATGCTGTTCGCCATCGCGCGACCACCAACCTGCGCATGCTGATCGCCATCGCGAAACCCTGGCATGCTGATCACCATCGCGCGACCCTGCGCATGCTGATCACTGCTCGCGATCGCTCACCTTCGCATACTGCTCGACCATCGCGTCGGCATATCACAACGCGCCATCGCCAACCTGCGAGTTAGCGCTCACCACCGATCGCTTGTTGATCCATATCGCCAGCAGTCCTCCTCGCCCACGCGGCAGCTCGTTTCCTCGCCATGGCGCTAACGCTTGCGTTCGCCGCCTCGGACTCGCTCTCATCCACCTGCCCACCCTCACGACCGCTCGCCTGCGCGCCCGCGCTACCGCTCGCCTGCGCGCCCGCGCTACCGCTCGCCTGCGCGCCCGCGCGACCGCTCGCCTGCGCGCCCGCGCGACCGCTCGCCTGCGCGCCCGCGCGACCGCTCGCCTGCGCGCCCGCGCGACCGCTCGCCTGCGCGCCCGCGCGACCGCTCGCCTGCGCGCCCGCGCGACCGCTCGCCTGCGCGCCCGCGCGACCGCTCGCCTGCGCGCCCGCGCGCCCGCGCGACCGCTCGCCTGCGCGCCCGCGCGCGACCGCTCGCCTGCGCGCCCGCGCGACCGCTCGCCCGCGCGCCCGCTCGCCTGCGCGCCCGCGCGACCGCTCGCCCGCGCCCGCTTGCCTGCGCGCCCGCGCGACCGCTCGCCTGCGCGCCCGCGCGACCGCTCGCCTGCGCGCCCGCGCGACCGCTCGCCCGCGCGACCGCTCGCCCGCTCGCCCGCGCGACCGCGCGACCGCTCGCCCGCGCGACCGCTCGCCTGCGCGCCCGCGCGACCGCGCGACCGCTCGCCCGTGCGCCCGCGCGCGCCCGCGCGACCGCTCGCCCGTGCAACCGCACGCCCACGTGCCTGCACGTCTACGCTCATGCTCTCCAATGTTCGCCCACGCGCGAACCAACGGTTTTTTTCCTCGCCATGGCGCTAACGCTTGCGTTCGCCGCCTCGGACTCGCTCTCATCCACCTGCCCACCCTCACGACCGCTCGCCTGCGCGCCCGCGCGACCGCGCGACCGCTCGCCTGCGCGCCCGCGCGACCGCTCGCCTGCGCGCCCGCGCGACCGCTCGCCTGCGCGCCCGCGCGACCGCTCGCCTGCGCGCCCGCGCGACCGCTCGCCTGCGCGCCCGCGCGACCGCTCGCCTGCGCGCCCGCGCGACCGCTCGCCTGCGCGACCGCTCGCCTGCGCGACCGCTCGCCTGCGCGCCCGCGCGACCGCTCGCCCGCGCGCCCCGCTCGCCTGCGCGCCCGCGCGACCGCTCGCCCGCGCCCGCTTGCCTGCGCGCCCGCGCGCGACCGCTCGCCTGCGCGCCCGCGCGACCGCTCGCCTGCGCGCCCGCGCGACCGCTCGCCCGCGCGACCGCTCGCCCGCGCGACCGCTCGCCCGCGCGACCGCTCGCCTGCGCGCCCGCGCGACCGCGCAACCGCTCGCCCGTGCGCCCGCGCGACCGCGCGACCGCTCGCCCGTGCGCCCGCGCGCCCGCGCGCCCGCGCGACCGCTCGCCCGTGCAACCGCACGCCCACGTGCCTGCACGTCTACGCTCATGCTCTCCAATGTTCGCCCACGCGCGAACCAACGGTTTTTTTCCATCGCGCAGACGGATGATGTTCCGTCGCGCGAACCTACAGTGTTTCTTCGCACAAATGTCGGCTTATTCCTTGCAGTATCCATTGCTCGTCTATGGGTTATCGCCCGCCGACCACCAGGAATTCCTGTCGCGCGAGCTCCAGTGCAATTGCGACCACGATTCCCAATGGGGTTTTCGCAGCATGACCAGCCTGGCGAGTTCTTCTGGAGCGTATTTCCAGAACACTGTCTCACCCCGTAAACACAGAGCATGGCACTTGCAGAATAGGAGAAACTTAAGAGAGATCTGAACAACACTCCTCTATTCCTGAACCTGGGTTAGCCCTTCCCCGTCATTCCCTGGAAGGATTTTTGGCGGGGGGGGGCTTTCCGTTCGAGATTTCTCCATCGGACAAGGGGTGACTGCTTACCTCTTCCTCTGGGAGCTTACCAGGTTCTTTCCCTCCTCGGTTACGGCCCGAGGTTTGGTTCAAGGAAGCTACAGGAAGATCAAGGGTACTTTCCTCCTCTCGAGCTCAGGCACCTTGGCCTTTCGTCGTTAGTATCTAACTTGCGGACAAGCTCGATGTTGTACCATCTGGACGCGCTGACTGAGGGCTTCCTTCGGGTGTCTCATCTGTGGAGGTCGACGACCTCAGACACCCTTCCATCCTTGAGAAGAGTTTGTTTGTGCCCAAGGACAGAGACTTAGACAGCTGCTGTGCGGAGTAAATCGACTTCCGGTTTCACTCCTCCAAGGCGCTTTCTTCCAGACTCTGCAGGGCTCCAGCGCCTTTTCTTTCAACCACGTCGGCCTAAGTTATCGGCTACGACAACTGGGACAAGGTGTCCAATTGCAGTTTTCTCCTGTCAGGAACAGATGGCACGGGAGACTCCCCCGGGGGGGGCATAGTCCTAAAAGGAGTTCACGAACTCTAGGATTGCAGGTTTTTCGCTGGGAGGATGCTTAAGGTTACTCATCCGAATGACAGCTTCCCGATGCCCATTCCCGCATATTCTCTGTGAGTAGCCAAGGATATCGCGCCTGCCGTCTCTGTCAGCGAATTCAGTGTCTCTGAACCTCTATGCCATAGCGTCAGCAGAATTGCCCGGTTGGGCAGAATGATCCATACCTTAGGCGAAGGTCTTCCTTAGGATCATCGACGGCTTCACCCCCGGCCCCCTCAGTCGATCCTTTCTTGTAAGGAAGGATCTGAGAGGGGATGTCCATAGTCGACCTCTCAGCCCCGATCAAGTTTGTCGAACAAACTTCGGCCAGCAGAATCGATCAGACTGGTAACGAGGCGACAGGACTCCTTAAAAACCCTGGATCGGAAGGACGGGTACTTTCAGTTTCCATTCCATCCATCTTCCAGGGTGCTCGTCGAATTCAGCCTAGACTGCAAGTATTCCTGCTTATGATGCAGTGTGGCTATCCCGCCGTGGCATAGCAGGTTTGTTTCCCCAGAGAACTCTCCCTGCCTTCCTCTTGGCCCCTCAGGGGCAGGCTTCCGCCCCCTCTGCTGTTTGGAGGGCTGGTCAACTCCTGTAGGCTCGGGTTTCGACCTTCTTCAGCGCCGGGACAAGCTTCCGGATGCTTACCATGAATGTGGGCTCATGGTATTTTGCTTGGAGCCTTCTCTTCCTCTGCCTCAACATCTGGAGTATCTGGCCATGATATTGAGTCAACCGCCTTACCACATTGGAAACCCCGCTTCTCGTCCATCCAGCGAGGTTAAGCAACGTCGGTACTTGGATGGGTGACCACCTGGGGACGCCAGATTCTGTTACCACATCCTCCGAGCCTTCCTTTCGGTTGACTGTGGCAAGACTGAGGAGAGTCGCAGTACCTGTTCTCAGTCAAGCAGAGCTTTCAGCCCTACCTTGAAACGTTTCCTAGTTCTTCTTTCCTCATTGACCCGTCTATAGTCCGAACGGTCGCCTCAGGATAAGTTCCATGTGGGGCGATCCAAGTTCCGGTGGCTTCAGGCAATGTTTAACCGGACTCCCTGGCCCTATGGGACCAGCGGAACTATTAGACCTGCAATGGGTGTTGACCTATGGAGCCTCTTGATGGTAGTGGATATTCTCGTCCTTTCCCCACATTCTTGATGCGGTTCTCGGACTCGTCAAAGGAAAGGGGGGGGGGGGGGCATGTTCCGGTCCAGGCCTATGGTCAAGACCTGAAGGATACCTCTCCATCATTCAGGCAGGCTTAGGGGCCTTAGTCTGGCCCCTCTTCAGATCCTACAGCTACTGCCGAGTGTCCCCGTTGCGCGTCGACTTCATTCTAACCAGCAGGGGACGCATTTTCACACCTTCACATCTTGCAGTAGAGATACCGGGATGATTGAGATTCTCTCAATACCACCATCGGCTCTCTCATTCCAGGCAGGGGAATGTTTCTCTCAGACTATCCGAGCAGAGCCTCATAGAGAGAGTGTACCTAGGGGTCTTTGACCTTGGGTAACCAGCAAGTGCTGGTCTGGGGGACCTGATCGCGACAGCTTGGAACCTCAAGCTTCCGCTAGTTTTCCCCCCAGTCTCAGTCCCCGAGACACTGGCAAGATGCATTCCGGTGATGGTGGGACAACTTCGACGCCTGCGTCTTCCCTCCTTTTTGTCTGCGGACAATGGGCCTCAACAAGACCAGGTTGTCTGTCAACCTTTCTATGGGAGAGCTCCACTGGGACTACGCGCAGAACGGTTTCTGGACCCTCTGCTTCCCCTGACGGAACTCCCGGGAGAGCTTCTCCCACGGCGCAGACTAATCAAGCAACCACACTGCGACATCTCTCCCGAACCGGGACGTCGCTTTAGCTTCATGCCTGGAGACACTACGCTTCCTCCTCTAGAAGAGACAACCCGCTACAGTCGCGGTACGGAGGTCGCGTCATCTGCGATAGTCATCCACAGGGGCCTCCCAGGCAAAGTGGAGAGTCTAAGGTGGTTGGTGCCGTGGGAGATATACCCCTTCCCTTGAGGCCTCTTCTCCAGCAATAACAGTCTTATTGCCTTTCGGCGGGAGGAAACTCCTTTCCGCTCTCGGCAATGAAGCCTGTCGCTCAGCCTTTCCCTGACCTTCAGGCTTAAAGGGATAACTTTCCTGCCCGCTGGATCTATCCTCGCTCATGCGAAGCTACGATCGTCCCTGCCCTAGTCGGAGGAAGACCTCCAACTTGGAGCATGGCTCGGACTTTTAGTCCTTTAAGAGATCTTCTCAAGACCCTTTTACGACAGGCCTCGGATTGTATTCCGCCTTGGGTCTTCTGCTCACTCTGGCCACGGCCAGTGTGTAAGCAATCTTCTTGGTCTCTTACTACTCCCCCCTTTCTAAGGAAGAGGGGAAGGCAACATTCAGGCTCGCTCCTGAGTTTTTGGCTAGACTCAGAATCGGAGGGTCCCGGCCCTTCGGTCCGATTCATTCAAGATTTCGAGTCTCCATTCTGTGTCTGATGTCCCAAGACCTTCTCTTTCTTGCCAGTAAGGAATCGAGAGGTTAGCGCTGGGAACAGCTGCAGTTTGTCCTCAGTTGCAGCCGATTTGGGAACACAAGGAGGACATGGGGGGAGAGTCACCAGTATACCTCTTCAGCCCGGACTCAAGGACATTCATCTCGTCCTGTCTTCAGACCCTCCCCCGTCACGTCGCCCTACAGCACGATGTTGGATACATCGCAACGTCCCTCGCCTTCGAGTAATACTACTCTGTGACGCAGGTGCTACAAGCTGGAGTCTGGAAGCGTCTGATGACCTTCGCAGCCCGCTTCCTGCAGGGCGTGACCCACAGGAGTCTCGATACGTTTTCTATCGCTCTGTGGTGGCTACACAACAGCTGGTCTAACCTCAGGCTCCCTTTTGGACAGGTAGCAGAAGGTTGAGGGCATTGTTATCAGGTTTTAGTCTGCATGAACGAAAGAAGTATGTCTGGCCCTTACTTCTTTCTTCATCATCCCCTCTACGGGGAAGCAGCATCCTGGTCTCTGCATAGCTGACCTCGAACCTCTGCAGGTAAACCATGCTTCCTTGTGTTCCGAGTATTGAGTCAATACTGTCGCGTCCCCCATACCCTGACGAGGTGGTATTGGGAACGTCCTAACCCAGAGTTCCTTCTGGAACTCCAGGTCAACTGCCTAGGACGAGTCACACTTCTTCCTTCACACACAAGCTTACGTAGGCCACATGGTTCCTTGCGGAGCAAGGAACTTGTGAGGTGCAGGGACTCCTTTTCTCGAGTGCGACTCACTCGGATTCTGGGTCCCCGGGTAAAGCCAAAGCCAGTATGGCTGGGGACTTTCCACCCTTCCTAAGGGATAAGTCACCCTTTGTAAATAGCGTGGTTTGTATTTCGGTTACGGAACAAATGACAAATTCGAAGATAATTTTTATTTTTCCTAACCATACAAACCTTAGCTATTTACACATATTTGCCCGCCAGCCCTGTCCCCCAAGACAAGTCTTACCTCTAAGTGAAAGTGAGTATTCACCTGTGTGTGAGGGGGAGGAGGGGTAGCTAGCTACCACTCCCCTACCCCCCCGCTAACTAGCGCGGGGGTAATACACCCTCGTTAAATTCTAATGGCTCGCCATTTCAGCTACGCTAAAAGTAATACCCTTTGTAAATAGCTAAGGTTTGTATGGTTAGGAAAAATACAAATTATCTTCGAATTTTTCATATTTTGATAAGATTTTTCTAAAATACTAAATCTAATTTGAGAAGGTAAAGGAAAATATTAAAAGTAAGATATGAATGAAAATAAAAGATGGAAATAGGTTGGGAAGAATTACAAAATATGCAATACTGGATCGTTGCAAGTAGTATCTGAGTGCTATGCATAAATTAGACGCACACAGGATTGACTAGTTCTCAAAGTCCACTGTGGTTTGTCGATGTGTTTCTGGTCTGTGATAGATTGTTTATGTTATGTTCCTGTGGTGCCTTCAGGGGCTGCTGGACTGCATCATTAGGCATATGTAAGCTGATGGGGTTTGTTTATAGTAAATAGTGTTGTATGTTAAGAAATATTATATCTTTGAAATGATATTACTTGTACTATATTACATTTTATCTCTTTAATAGAATGTGAGTATTAATTTACTTTTTATTGATTCAAAATTTAGGTCCTCACTATATGTAATTGAGATTAATCTTCTATAGTTGAATGTTTTTAGAAGTAATTCCATTTGCTTTCTTAAACAACCTTTTAAAATGCCATTTATTTTTGTATTCATGCAGATCTTAACATTACTGACTTAAGCTACATATAGGCCATTAATATTTCAGGTATTGGTGAATGTGAGATTGATCCAAGTTATGTAAACCCATTGATTTTGCACCATCAACCGTTCTCGGAAAGTGGTCTATTTACTGGTCTAGAAGTTGAAGGAGAACAAGAAACAACCAACTTACCAAGTCCTGGTGGTAAGATTTCTGGCACATCTCAAGGAGCATCAGAATCAGATTTTGAAACAACTGGAGGTGTAAAAATTACAAAGACTACCACACAAAAGAAAGTTACCTCTAGTACAACAATTAAGAAGAAAACAAAATCTTCAAAAGATGTTTCTGTGTCTGGAGGCAAAACATCACACGAATCATCAAGTTCTGGCTCATCTACATCAAGATTTTCCTATTCTGATCATAGTGAAACAGGGCCTGTGGACGATGAAGATGGCAGTGGTTATGGTATTGAATCTGATAGAGTTCAAGGAAGAACTCATAGCAGAGTAAGCCGAAGAGTTTATACTTCGGAACATAGAACTAAGTTTGGTGATGGAGATTTTGGACTAAATGAACTAGACAGTGACTCAGATGATGAAGATAGTGATATTATTAGTCACCATGAAAAATCTAGCTTCTCAACAAAAACTTCCCCTGATGGAATGACTACTGTGAGAGAAAGTCACCATGAAAGTGAGAAAGTGACATATAAAGAGGGTTCATTGGAAGATATACCTATTGGAAGGTGGGATCAAGAAGGTGGATTTCACAGAAATCATGATGAAATACCTGTTGACACGACCATCACTCATGGAAGGAGAGAACAATATGAGGAAGAAGTTCCTACCCATAGGTCAGGTCAAAGAGAATTCAGTCATAGTATTACTAGGGAGGATATACCTGAAGGGTCTGGTTCACAAGGTAGCCTTGACAGAGATGGATATGGTTGGAGGACAGAGGATGGAGTCCACCGACAAAGAACCACAGTTAGAAAAGAAACTATTAGAACTCACTCAGGTGTGTCTACAGGTACTGGTACAGTTGCTAGGGGGGAGACAATAGCCAGAACTCATCAAGAGGGAGTGGATGAAGGGGATGCTGCTTCTGGAGCTCATTCAGGGGTCTCGTCTGGAGACTTTAATCCATTTGAAAGGAACAGAGCAGGGTCTTCTTCAGTCACTAGAAATGAAACTGGAGAACATGTTCAAATTGGAGGAAGGTCAAGAACTTATAGTATTTATGGTAGAGGGGAAAGAACTAGAGAAGATTATCCCGAAGAAGCATCAAGGAGTTATGATTCATCGGAAAGGAAAGGTGCTATTAACAGAACATATCCAGGAGTAATTTCTGGCAGAAAATCAGGAACAGGGATTACCTCACACAAGGTAGAAAGTGAACAGCGGGGTGTAACCTTCAGAACACGTGGATATGAAGGAGAAGACCAATATAGAGCTTATCTGGAGGGTTCAGGAACAAGTAAAGATTACAGTGAAAGTGATATCACAGTAGAGGGCCATAGAAGTCCGTCAAGTGTAGCTGGATCAACTGGAACTCATGATTTTAGAAGAGTATATTCACATGCTGATAGAGGAACAGCTGGAAGTAGCCAAGGTCACATTGATGAGTATGGAAGAACATCAAGTGGATATGCTGAGGGTACTAGAACTGGACGTTTTGACTGGGATGATAGAACTTTAGATGGATCTCATAGAAATGGTCATCTAAGAGAATATGATAGTTTCAATGCAGAGGATACTGCTAGATATGGTCAAACTCATGATGCTTCAAGACATACTACTAGTCACAGAATAGGAACTGACAGACATCATGCTAGTGGCTACTGGAGGTCAAATGGAGATGAAGATGGTATCAGAAAAGACTCAAGATTGACATCTCATACAAACATAAGAAAAACTGACCTTGATTTCAATACAGATAGAAGAGAGCATAAACAAGGCCAATGGGCTGCAGACCTTTCATCCTCTCATGGAAATAATAATTCCTTTAGACACAGATCCAGTGGGTTCAGCCTACCAACAAGTGATTTTGATAACATACACCCTGATGAAAATGGTACATATACCCGTGTAGAGGTAGACCCAAAAACTGGAACGACTACTGTCTTTACTAAAAAAGTATATACAAGCAACTGGCAAGATAACTGGGACCACAGGCCCTACAATGAAAGATCTAGTTCAATTTCTAGTCCTGGAAGTCAGTATACAAGAAGTCGTAGAGAACTAACACGTGTTAAGCGAGAAAAAGAATTGATAATCAAACCTCAGGCTGTTACTGATGAACAGACAGGAAAAACAATGCAAGTTGTGAATTTGGTAAGTACCCATGCAAATTAGTTTTATGTATGCATAATTGCCTTAGTGTTTTTATGTGAGGTGTATCGCCATTATTATTTCAGTGATTTTTTGACATATTCAAATTGTTACATGCTTTGAAGTATGAGATTTTGCAATAAGTTTTTTAAAAACTATGATCTGATGGAGTTTTCAACTTGTTCTAAAGTTATGCAGAGAAAACTATTTTGTTCCTACACAAAACAAACCTTCATCATTTAAAAGGGATATACTCTAGTGCGCAAGCTGATACAGCTGATGAACAATCATCGAGGATGTGGCAACCAATACATTATTCCCTACTCGCCCGTGTGTTGGGTCGACGGGTCTTTTGTGATGTGGGAACATATGCTGATGTTCAGACATATGTTGTTGACCTTTGAAGTTTTCATTCTTTTTGTGTTAATTGTTTTCTTGTCTTTCAGAATGAGTACGAAGCAAGTGTCTGTGATGAGGATTTATCCTGGTGTGGAAGGACATACGAATGGAACTTTTATGAGTCGTGTAGAAGTTGATCCTCATCCTTTGTCCTTTGTGTCCAAAGTATAGAGGACATCAGTTCTCCTCCAATTCCTCTTGTGCTTTTAGTAGGGAGTGGCCGTCCTCCCAATAGGAGAAATTTCACAGTAGGTAAAAGAAGAAATCTAAGCAAGATCATTCTCCTTCAAATGCTTCGGTGTCGAAGGAGATGAAGAAGCTTATAATGTATCTCCAACTCTGACTCCGTAAATTCCCCTGCCTGAACCTTTGTCGTCGGGTATTTTACAAGGCCAACCTATGAAGAATGGTGGCCAATGTTTTCAGCAGGTTTATTATGAGGACATAGATTCTTCTGCCCTCCATAGCAAGATAGGAGATCCTACATTAGAGGCTGATCCTCTGGCTATGTCATTGTATGTAGTTGCTGAGTGTGCTCCAACTGATACTTGCTGCACGATGGCTGAGGTGTACCATCGCTATCACCACCTTTCAGTGCTCTGGATTCATGTGAACCTGGGTTCTCAAAGTGAGTTCTCTGCAATTTTTATAAAATTTGCCAGGGTGCATTCCTGAACGCTCACTAGAATGCCAAACATTCACTGTCTAAGCGCCCGTCATCGCTAACCTCACCTAACTTCATACCATCACCAGTTTTGACATCTTATTCTTCACTGCCTTGTCCAACGAAGTCTGGTATTCCACATTCACCATGAGGGCCAAGACTTTGATATAGTCAAGGTATGGCTTCTAAATCTTCCCTGACCATCTTGTTAAAAGTGGTAGCCAGGTGAGGGATGCTCAGCGAGATCAATGTTATGAGTTCATCTCCAGGTCAGGGTTGTTGTACGGCAACACCCACAGAAGATGCAAGAGAATAAGGCACGTCTGCTTTCCAACACTTCAGGGGAGGGTGAGGCGCATCAAACAAACTGCAATTCAGAGGTCAGTCTGCCATACCGTAGTTTGGAGGTGCATCCGCCAATCCTCAGTTTATGGGAACGCACTGCTGTCCTTCCTAGTGCGAGCTCTCATGTTCTACAGTCTCACTCTGATGCCTTTTCTCCTCCACATAGGTTACTAGAGGATGACGAGGTGTTGCAAGTTAGATGCTGTACTCCCCCTCCTACATCGATTCCTAAGAGGAGCATAAACATTTCAGTTCCTCCGAAAATGAATGTGGTTCCTCTCAACATTGTGTGGATAGAAAGAAACATCCAGAGCCCTTCCCTCTATTTCCCAGAGTGATCAGCCAGGATTGTTCTTCGTGAGGGACTAGGCCTCTTAGAACTTGTACTCCCCCGATTCCATCAGTTTCTGCGGAACAACTTCTGGATCCTTGTGTTACCACATCCCCTGGAAGCGAACGATTTAAGGAAAGTACCAGTAGGTCTGAATTGATCTTGACCCTTACCTAGACGAAGAGGATGTTGAGCCTCCATGTCATCTCTCTAAATGTTATCCTAACTCTGCTTCACCGGAAGAGTTGCCCTGGCAAGATGATAAGTTGTCACCGTCCCTTTCTCCCGTTCCTGTACTGGTTAAGTGGCAATGTAAAGACATCCCAGAAAGGTTTAAGAATCATTGTCCGATGGTCAAGCAGGAGGATTCTTCTGTTCTTCCACCCAGTGAATGAGCTAGGGTAGACCTCGCTGAATCTCCTTCAATTTTGATTGAGGACCCCTCTGGCACTATTGCAGATGTTATTTCCTCAGATCCTACAGATCTTGACCCCCTGGAAATTCCCCCAACTGAGCCTGGAGAGGAGTCGTCTTTTTTGGGGGTTCTTGGGGGTGGTCCAAATGTTTAACAAACCTGATGAGGCACCTTGGGCCTTGTACATAGAGAGGAAGACCTCCACTGATGGGTTCTTCCCAGAACCCAGTAGTACTCAACACAGGCTTGAACTACCCTGGTCCTGACAGGCAGAGGACACTTCGTAAGATTGAACAGCAGGTCTCTGCTCTGAAGAACTCCCTTAAGACAGTGAGGTCATCCACGTTAATTCCTCTGGTGCTCTATAAGTAGAGGAAAATTTATGTTACTGAAGGGGCAGATCCTAATCTGTTGCCTCTAGATCCTGATGTGGCAACCTTGACCCCGGAGGTGTCAAATGAGAAACTCTCTCTATAATTGGCTGATGAGAGAATTTCTAATTTTGAAACTGCTTCCATGTCTGCCTTGCAGGCATGTTCATGCCTGGATCATTGTTTGGGCACCATTTCATACTATGCAGTTTTGTATCCCTAAGTCAGTAAAGAGTGTGAAGAGCTTGTCTGGTCAGGGGCTAAAGCACTTGATTTCCTGATTCATCAATGTTCTTACTTCAGTGGCAACTACATCCTAATTTTTAGAGATACAATTGTTAATAACTTCATGCATTATATGGCTTCAATGGATGCATTTGCACTCTGGAACACCCCATTGACACAGTGTCCAACTTTGTTCCCGAATGTGGAGTTGCGGCGGTAGTGGAAGCCAAGCTACCTTCTTTAGGAGAGGCATCATCTAAGAATGCCTCAGCCACAGCCAGCAGAGCCCAGGCCTTCATCTCCTAAGTAGCAGCCACCACAGCATAGGCTTCTCCCTGAATCTGACCATCCTCATTACTGAAGGCAAGATTTGACCCAATCCTTTCGGCGTCGTTCTTATTGGGGAAGGCAAGAATCCCTTCATTCTACAACCTGTGGGGGAGATGCCTGGCTAGACGATGGCCGAGGCGGCAGTTCTAGGGGGTGGAACCCTGGTTTGTATTATTATTATTATTACTAGCTAAGTTACACCCTTAGTAGGAAAAGCATGATGCTATAAGCCCAAAGGCTCCAACAGCGAGAATAGACCAGTGAGGAAAGGAAACGAGGAAATAAATAAGCTGCAAGCGAAGTAATAACAATAAGAATTAAACATTTTAAGATGATTAACAACATTAAATTAGATCTATCATTTATAAACTATGAAAACTTCATAAAAACAAGAGGAAGAGAAACAAGATAGAAAGAGAGTGCGCGAGTGAACGCTCAAATAAGAGAACTCTAACTCAAGACTGAAAAACTATGGTACAGAGGTTATGGCACTTCCCAATGCTAGAGAACAATGGTTTGATTTTGGAGTGCCCTTCTCCTAGAAGAGCTGCTTACTACAGCTAAAGAGTCTCTTCTACCCTTACCAAGAGGAAAGTAGCCACTGAAAAATTACATTGCAGTAGTTAAGCTCCTGAGTGCAGAAGTACTGTTTGGTAATCTTAGTGTTGTCAGGTGCATGAGGACAAAAGAATGTTAAAGAATAGGCCAGACTAGTCAGTGTATGTGTAGTACTGCTTGACCAGTCAAAGGATTCAATAACTCTAGCGGTAGAGATCCTTTGCTCTGGATATCGCATCCTGGATGTTCATGGGTTATTACCCTGCTCTGACTCCGATGAATTCGTCATTCTATTCAAAGGGATCCCACAAGGACCTTTTTCTACAAGACGAGGTTTGGGCTATGTTGGGGAAGAATCGTATCGAAGAAGTCCAGGACAAGTCTCCGGGCCTCTTGAGCAACTTGTTCCTAATGGAAAAATTTATCTGCTCACCATCCAGATACAGTTCAAGATAGACACCCAGTACAGTCTTATAGGAAATCAGGAAAAACAACTTCCTGGTGTCTATTGACCCAAAGGCTGCATACTGTACTTTCAGGTACCTATCCATCCAAAGTCAAGAAAGTATCTCTGATTAGTGCTGAGAGAGAAGAGGTACCAGTTTCAAGTCCTTTGCTTCGGCCTGTCTATGGCACTGCAAGTTTTCGCTCCTCTCTTTACTCTGGTGTCTTCATTGGCTCGCACCATGGGCTTCATACTTCTGTGCTACCTAGATGACTGGCTGTTGCTGGAGGATTTGGAATCCAAAATTCTCTGCCATAAGGACCTTCTTGAGTTTTGTCACAATCTCACCATCAGGATAAATCTGGAGAAGTTAGTTGTCAAACCTCAGCGTCATCTATGGTACATAGGCATAGCCATAGACATGATCCTTTGATCAGTCCAATGGGCTTTGGTCTCAAAGGTGTCAGAAGACAGACTCCCCTTTCTTTTTGGTCAAAGTATCCCAAGATGTCAGGACGGATCTCGGTTGGTGGGTTCAAGACGAACCTGCTGAGTGGGTCCCTATTGAAGGTCCCTCCACCAGAATTCCTCCTGTTTTCAGACACATCATAGCAGGGGTGGGAAGCCCTTCTGAGAGACTGTTATGTTTCAGGTCAATGGACATGGGAAGATATGATGGTTCATATCAATTACCTTGAACTGAAAGCGCCGTATCTAGTGTTACTCCATTTCACGGACACCCTACAGGGTCACGCTGTAGTGTTGACAAGAAACAACATTACCGTGGTGACTTGCGTCAATAAGCATGGGCATTCGGTGTCCCAGATTCTTTGCCAACTGGCTGAAAGGATGTATCATCTTGCCTGTCTCTTCATGGTTGGAAGTTATCCAGTATCTCCTCCAAGAGAAAGGAATTTTAAGACCGACTGCAAAACAACTCTAGATACCTCCATAAATCCTCAACAGCAGTCTACCTGGTAAAGTGGTCCCTCTTCTTTGATTGGTGTCGTAGACATCATGGGATGTTGCTCCACTTGAGGCCACTATTCCCTTAATTGCAGACTTTTTAGTTTTGCTGCGGGAGGAGAAACTCCTATCAGTCGCAGCAGTGAAAGGCTATCAAGAGTAAGTGAAAATCACGGACGCTTGTATTTGGTTTCACACGTAATACTGTATTGGTTCCCTTTGGCCAATGAACTCTTATCTCGGCTAACCACTGCCTATGTATGGTTGCCTAACACCATAAATAACACAGCACATTGTTTTTATGTAGTCCACTAATTTTACTGTATGTTTAATTACTGTAATTGTACAATAAAGTACTGTAGAAACTACCTTTACATCCTTTTCTTAATGAAATCTTAAATCATCTATAACTCTAAATAAACTACTAAATTTCATTCTATTCTTTTAACAAGCCACATTTTTAGAATTTTACCATACATTATTGCTAAGGCTAAAAAATCCTTAAAATTTAATCACTGATCTCTCTCTCTCTCTCTCTCTCTCTCTCTCTCTCTCTCTCTCTCTCTCTCTCTCTCTCTCTCTCTCTCTCTCTCTCAGGTGCCAGAAAAAACAAATTCTCTGTTTCCATAAAAAGTGTTGGTTCAATACGACCAAAAAAAGTTATGCTCTGCATAAATCCATTTCCAATCGTTGCTCAAAATATGGCATTCAATTTCGTTTGTTGCCGACTAGTTTTAGCAAACAATATTATCACATTCTAAAAATAATTGTTTTTCAAATGATTAATTGTACTTTATTAAAACATTTTTTTACTTTTGTTTTTAAATTTTGGTACATTTTAACAAGCAAGTATAGTAGGATCCCTAATTATGTGAGAATTTGATCCATGGCCTTGCAGATCTGGAAAAATGCATATATTCGAAACACGTAATGGGAATAATTCCATTAGGGTCAAGGTAAACTGCAGCTATCCAGTCAACCTTTTTTAACAACCTATTTTCAATACTTTCTATATACTATACTGTATTTTATTCTAATACACTATGAAATTGTTCTTATGAATAGATAAAACATTAAAAAGATTTTAAAGTTTTAAAAACTTGAAAACATTTAAAATTACATCAAGGATGGTGTAAATACCATATACTTCCACATATAGGACGACCTAAAATCTGGGCAAATTTTAATAAATTTAGTTCATATTTGTTGTATAAGATGACTTGTAAATAGCAAAACCATCAGTGTATAGGCTAACTTTTGCTGTATCATTTGAAATCCAAATTTAACTAATTGTTCCGTAACTGGAATAAAAACCAATGCTATTTAATAGAGGTATTACTTTGACGAAGCTGAAAGGACGAGCCATTAAAATTTAGCGGGTTAACTACCCATCCCGCTAGTTAGTGGTGGGGTAGGGGGTTAGCTTGCTACCCCTCCCACTCATGCATCTGTGATTGAGCTCACTTTACTATTGGCTCGGATTGAAAGTGGTTGTCACCGCTCTTCCTACTCGCCTTTTTGGGACTGCCATTAATCTTTGCCTTTTTAACATATATATACAGGTAGTCGTTGACTTACAACGGAAATTGGGACCGAGAGATGCGTCAAGTCGATTTCGACGTATGTCAAACTGAAAAGGGGAAGTTTCCGTAGATTTATTATGATTCGTCATGATTCGGCAATCATGTATGTCATATTTAATCAATATTTTTTAACTGTATGTCATTATTTAATTTTCTTGTTTAGTAGAATATCATATGCTCTATTTTCGCTCAAAAATCTATTTTTGGGTGAGATGGCCATGACGTCCTGATGGAAGGTTCCTTTAGTAGCTTCCCAAGGGTATATATGACTACAGTGATATTCCCAGAGAATCAAACCAAAGGTTTCACAGAATTCTAACTTTTGGCGCGAGTACCCTTAAGATTTACTCTCAAGGGTATCGTATATAATCAGGGGACGTATTCTTGACACGCCACATGGCAATCTGCACTCCGAATAGCCTTTACGCTTCGAGAGGGATACGTGGCAGAATTAGAAGGGTAGCCGCATTAGAGGTTACCCTGGTTCCCCTACTACTATCGTATCACAACCGCGCCAACTCCCTCTGGCGGTCATTCCTTGTAGCGTTGAGCATGGTGCTACAGATACAATAGTTTAGGGGGGGAAACCGTGAAGATCTTTTCATAGAAAAGAAGGGTGGGTCCATCAGGACGTCATGGCCATTTCACCCAAAAATAGATTTTTCGCTTTGCTCAAAATCCGTTTTTTGGGCTCAAGCCATGATGTCCTGATGGAAGCATACCAGAGAATTAATGTATCTGTGGATTTTCATCAGTGCCTTAATCTTGGGACAATATTTCTACGGCCAAGAGGGCCAATTGAGACAAATGACGTTACCGTTATCCGTCATTATCACTAAGCATAACAATGTTAGTGCTTCCTGCCCCCTGCAGGGAAGAGTCATTTTTAGACGTTAGAAAAGGGGCCTCAAGGTATTATATATTGTATGAACAAACATAAGTATACCCTGAGAATACAAACGGTCTCAAGGATTGTATATATTGCGGAACCAATATCAGTGTCCCCATCCGTTGTTTGTAAGCATACAATGGTATGAGAAATACCGTATTTCCCGTGTCATAAGACACACCTTTTTTCATGAAAAATGCCCCCCAAAATCGCCCTGCGTCTTAACACTGAAGAAAAAGTCGTATAAGAGACTTTGACACCCATCAAACACCCAACTATTGACATACACACACTCAAACTGACTAGAGATAGAATATAAACCTACAATTATCATTCATATGTAATAAATTCCTTTATTTTTATATTGCACTTCATTTAATAGAGTACAGTAGCATTTTTTTTTTTTCTAAGTAATCAGCTGATGACTCGCTAACCCCCTTCTACAACAAAACATGTCAACTAATGGTCTAATAGCAGACGATGCTATGACATATTAGTTGTTTATGCAGTATATATCCATTTTCTCATTTTTTCATATTTTGTAATAGAGCGATATATTGATAATGACTTTGTTGCCTGAGTTACAAAATAATACAAATAGACAGTTGCTGAATACCACCTTGGAAAAAACTTCTGATGGCTGATTGCAGTATTTGCAGAAAAGTAACTAGACCTAGAATCACATAAACAGTAGAAAGTTATTACACCTAAAAGAATGTCTAGATTTTTTAATCAACAATTACATTTTTTGTGAAAATTTATAGGCTATAGGAGGAATTTCGGAAATATTACTAGAATTTTGCCTCTTTAACAAAATTTTATGAACCTTTGGCAACAATGCTTTCATGTAAACAACACTTGAAACACCAAACACTCTGACTACACGTGTAGTTGTGTTGGAAACTACGATTGGTTTATTGGTTTCTTATATAAAAATGTAATAAAATTGGGACAATCAGCATATAGGTAATTAATATTAACTTAAACATTTCATAATACACCCAAGATAAGAAAAGTTACTGTGCAAGACAATAATCATGCTTTAGTCGCTGACTAGGGATTTGTGCTTAGAAGTTTTTAAAATCCTCAATTTTTTTTTTTTCTGAAACTGCCTTGCCAATTTAAGGGTGCGTCTTACCACTTGTAGCGTCTTATGACACGGGAAATACGGTACTTACATGAGTAAGTCAAGGAACTCTGGCATCTTAAACATGCAATTGTCGGGCGAATTAGGACGCAAATGCATTTTAATAGACATTTTTTCCTAATAATTGACTACATGCTAAAAGAATGTAGCATGATAAGGAAATTATACAAGAGACATACACAGAAATTAATGTTCCCTTTTTTGAAAGGGGAAAAAAAAAGATGAGTGCCACTCTCAGACTGAAGAAAAGCTCTTTTAATAAGACTTCTCTTTATAATTTCTGTACATGAAATAGTCTAACAACACTGTGTACTATGTACACACGGCACTAGTGGTACAGTGAACTCTCGTTTATCGCGGGAGATAGGTTCCAAACCCGACCGCGTTAGCTGAAAATCCGCGAAGTAGGGACACCATATTTACGTATTTATTTAATATGTATATTCAGACTTTTAAAACCTTCCCTTTACATAGTACTGTTAACAAACTACCCTTTAATGTACAGAACACTTAATGCATGTACGACAGTACCCTAAACTAAAACAGGCACAAATATTAAAGGCGATTTTATATCATGCGTTTCCTAAACACGCCAAAAAGCCCGATAAAAAATGACAACCAATGTTTTGTTTACGTTTATCTCTGATCATAATGAAGAAACAAATGCATTTACACATCTGTGTATAGGTTAGTTTTTGCATCGATTATATTGATTATATGATGATTTTGTTATTACCAATGTTTTACTTAATTTTTCTTAGGACTTCCAAATAAATGAAATGAATGCCATTTATATAATGTTTTTGTTTATGACGCCGCCTGAAACGGAAACCTTCCATTCGTTTGAACAAACGAAGGCGAGGCGGCATTAAACGCGTATGATGAAAGTGATAATTAATGATATTTAAAGCTTTTAGTAAATATGTTATTACAAATATTATTTACCGTATCTATATAAAATCCTACATACGTAGCAAAGCAGGAAAACAATTTTTTTCTTTTTTTTTTTGGCGTTTAATCAACAATAACAAACTTCCGCTAATGTCCGAATGAGAGAGAGAGAGAGAGAGAGAGAGAGAGAGAGAGAGAGAGAGAGAGAGAGAGAGAGAGTGTGTGTGTGTTGTTTTAAATGTAATAAACAAAAAAATATGATAGGTTATAACATGTATATTCAGACTTTTAAAACCTTCCCTTTACGTAGTACTGTTAACAAACTACCCTTTAATGTACAGAACACTTAATGCATGTACTACAGTACTACGTACGTATATATAAAAAAGATTCATGGAAAAGATGCACATCCATTACATTTGTAGTAGTAGCCATCAGCAGCCTTACACCATTCAAATATGACAGTCAGACTGCATCTGATTTGCGTTTCATGTTCGATTTAATTTTACTAACTATACTGAATCATCGTATGATCACATTCTCTTTTGGTGTTTTATTTCTTTCTGTACTGAATTATATGTCATATGTAATGCAATGAACCATCAGTAAGAGCAGATATTACTAATTATTAATGGAATTAACGAAATTTTTGGGGTCTTCATATATCGCGGCTATTTTCGAAATTTCCGGAAAATCCGCGATATAGGTATATACAGTACATGCATTATGAAAAAAATCCGCGAAGTCGTGAATCCGCAATAGTCGAACCGCAAAGTAGTGAGGGCTCACTGTATCCGTATAATTTCACACCTGAGATTCTGAACAGATTTGGTGTTACCTTGGCAACACTTATTCAAAGGGAGGTCACACGAAAAATGCTGACCCCTTCTCCTTTTAATTGATAGTCCCAATCAATTTACTGTTCATCGCAGAGCTAGACGACAGGGTCCAAAATACCACCTGCCGCCACCACATAATGCTTCAATCCATAGACTTGCTTAGCATAGCATAGTGTCTGTAAGACACTCTGGACAACCTCCGATCAGTAAATGAGCGAAGAGGCTGAAGTCCACATACTGAAATGTTCAGTGATGAAGCAATTTTTCTCGGGTCTTTATCTGCAGGAGTACTGTCAGGATCCGCTTCGCCCTCAATTGTAGGGATAGTTTGATCTAAAGGTTTCTCTTGTAAAGAGCAGTTTTATGAATAGTACTTACCTGGCAGTTATATATATATAGCTGAGTCTCCGACTCCGGCAGAATTTAATCGAAAATTGCGGCAACCACCTTGTGGTGGTTGTGTGGTTAGATGGTTAACAACCCTTACAGGGTGGTACTTGGAATCATTCCCGTTTTCTGTTCCTCAGATTATCTCTGCCGGCCGGATCGACAACATCGTTGGTCCGCCATTTAGAGTTTTTCGGATCGCTTTCCCTTCATCGCCTTTTTGGACTTCGTTTTTGGTGAAGTACACTGTGTTGGGATTTTGGCAATTGTGTTTGTTTTTTTTATTTTTTGTCTTTTCCTTTCTTATCATGAGTGAAAAAATTCATTTTCGTATTTGTGCGAATGATATTTGCAAGGTGAGGTTACCGAAAGTGTCGGTTGACCCTCACACTATCTGTATGGGTTGCAGGGGGTTTGAATGTGCTCTAGATAATAGGTGCAAGGAATGCGAGGTTTTAAATGATGATAATTGGTTAGCTATGAAGCGCTATGTGCGCAAACTTGAAGTTGATAGAGTTAGGAGAGCTAAATCAAAGTCAAAGTCTGCTAGTGAGCCTAGCTTAGATTTATCTATTGACCCTTTAATTGTAACCTCTTTGGAAGTTATTCCTTCCCCAAATAAAGTAACTCCCTCCCCTTCTACAGGATGTGTGCCTACGGATGACCCTGGGTATGCTAAATTAGCTGCTGAATTAAGAGGCCATTAAAGCAAAATTGGAGGCCTTTAAAGGTAAGGGTGTAAGTGAAATTAGTGCTTGTGAAAGTGCAGTGGAGTTGGCGGCTGATCGAATCTGTCATACCCCTAGGTCTAGACCTCTACCAAGCTCCCAGGACCAAGGGAGAAGGTACGTCGAAAGCCGAAAGGGCGTGAGAGGTGCTTATCCTCGGTCAGTCGTCGCCTCAGACAGACCTGTTGCGATCTCCCAGGCTGCTCTTGACCGTCATAGAAAAGGCGTGTCGGATACGTTTGTGTCTTCACCTGATCCTTCTCCCAGACGTAATTGGCGTTATGAATCAAGACCAATGAAGAGAGGGTGGAACCGGGATGTGCAGTCTCGCTCTCCCCCTCCCGGTTCGAGTAGCCGAGATCCTGATCCTTCGGAAGACGATTTCGATGTTGTTCCTGTTAAGAGGGTGAAACAGAGAGTCCTTAGCCCAGTTAATCCTGCTTAACTCCCTGCTTCTTCTTCCAGCGCTCCCAGTCAAGCCGTACGACAACTGCCTTCTTTGGAACCGCGAGAGCCAGCGGAGATTGCTAAAGCTTTCATGGTTGTTATGCAGGAACAACTTTCATCGTTAGTTCAAGCTTTCAGCCACCCTTCACAGTCCGTCAGACGTAAGGACGTCTCTTTACCTGTCAAGAGATCATCTTCTAAGAGAGAACTTAGTATCTCTCCCAAGAAACCTCTGCGCACTTCGTCGGCCGTACGACAACGCACACCCTCTTCATCGGCACGCTGCCAGGAATTTCCTTCCCCCTTCTCTCGGCACCAGGACGATACTGCCTCTCGTTCTCGGCGCCGGGACGATTCCGTTTCTCATTCGAAACGCCAGGACGTTACCGCCTCGTTTCTTAGGAAACAGGACGAATGCAGTCTGCATTTTCAAGACGAAGGCAGCCTGCATCTTCAAGACGATTCCGTTTCTCGTCATCATGACGGTACCGCTTCTCGTCATCGTGACGATACCGCTTCTCGTCATCGTGACGATACCGCTTCTCGTCATCGTGACGATACCGCTTCTCGTCATCGTGACGATACCGCTTCTCGCCGACAGGATGTTAGCGGCGCTCGGCGCCAGGATTCAAACAGCTCTCGGTGCCAGACTGCTTGCAGCCCAACTCTTCAAGATGTTATCCTTGAGCAGGACCTCGAAGATATTTCGGGAGAGGAAGAAAAACCTGCCGACTCTTCTAATGATTATAAGGTTCTTTCTCGCTCTCTTTTGGAACTTTATGGGGAGGAATTTCAACCTTCGGCCCCTCATTCTCAATTTACCAGGAAGAAGCTACAAAGTCTTCGGCCTTCATCAAAATGAAACTTTCAATTTCAGCCAGGAAAGCTCTCGCTAAGGTGGATGATTGGATGAAGGAACGGAGACAAGCTGTCAAGACCACCTTTTCTTTTCCACCATCTCGGCTCGCTTCCAAGGCCGGTATGTGGTATGAGACAGGGGAACCTTTGGGATTAGGAGTGCCTTCCTCCTCCCAAGGTGACTTCTCTGCTCTTGTGGACTTGGCAAGAAGGCATTCTTTAAACTCTGCCAAGGTGATGTGGTCCATGTCGGAGCTTGATCACCTCGCCAAGGGAATTTTCAGGGTTTTCGAGGTTTTCAGCTTCCTGGACTGGTCTCTCGGGACTCTGGCCAGGAAGTCTGAACTCCTGGAGGACACGAAGGACCTGACGAGTATCATGTCCTGCATGGACAAAGCTATAAGGGATGGAGCGAATGAATTGGCTTCCCTTTTCTCAGCAGGGGTCTTAAAGAAGAGGGCCCTTTTGTGCTCCTTCACCTCTAGATCTGTGACTGTTGCCCAGAAGTCGGAGCTGCTTTACGCCCCTTTTTCACGTCATCTCTTTCCTGAAGCTCTGGTCAGAGATATCTCCCTTTCTCTGGCACAGAAGGCTACTCAGGACCTTTTGTCTCGGTCTACTAGGAAGACCTTACCTGTTGCTCCTGCTCCTCTGAAGAAGGAAGAGAAGAAGTTTCAACAGCCCTTTCAGGGCAGGACCTCCTCCATAGCGGATTTTAGGGGGAGAAGACAAGAGTCAGGGCCAAGGACCAGCAGAGGTGCGTTTAGGCCCCGGTCCAAAAAATGAGATGGAAGTCCTTCAGACACCAGTAGGGGCAAGACTGTCTCGTTTTTGGCAGTCTTGGAAAAGGAGAGGGGCGGACACCTGGTCCCTCTCGGTCGTCAAGGAAGGTTACAAGATCCCCTTTTTAAAGAAACCACCTCTCTCAGACACTCCCCTAGCCTTAGTGGCTCAGTACACTGACGCGGGGAAACGAGAGGCTCTTCTGGAGCTAGTCGACCCGATGTTGGTCAAGGGAGCAATAGAGCCGGTTTAAGACCTCGCCTCCCCAGGCTTTTACAATCGCCTGTTTCTGGTTCCCAAGAACTCGGGTGGATGGAGACTAGTCCTAGATGTCAGCTCTCTGAACGCCTTCGTGGAGAAAACAAAGTTCTCCATGGAGAAGACTCAGTCAGTGCTGGCTGCAGTTCGTCCAGGCGACTGGATGGTATCTCTCGACCTGCAGGACGCTTATTTTCACGTCCCCATTCATCCATCTTCAAGGAGATATCTGAGATTTGTGTTCCAGGGCAAGTGCTTCCAATTCAGGGCACTTTGCTTCGGTCTCAGCACAGCTCCCCAAGTTTTCACCAGACTAATGGCAAATGCGGCAGGCTGGTTACACCAGGAGGGGATAAGGGTACCCTTCTATCTAGACGACTGGCTGATCCGATCACAGTCGAAAGAAAAATGTCTGGAGGACCTAATGAAGACGTATACGATGACTCAGGACCTGGGACTCATCGTCAACTGGGGGAAGTCTCAGACCGAGCCGAATCAGACTATTCTCTATTTGGGGATAGTTCTGAATTCAGTTCTTTTTCGGGCTTCTCCCTCCCAGGAGAGGTAGACCAGGTGCCTGGACAAAGTCAAAGAATTTTTAAGGAAGCAGGAATGCTCAGCGAAGGAGTGGATGAGTCTGCTGGGAACTCTATCCTCCCTGGAGCAGTTTGTCCCGTTGGGGAGACTGCACCTAAGGCCTCTGCAACACTTCCTCGCAAAGGTTTGGAACAGAAAGATCCAGGAGGACTCTTTTTCTTTTCCCATACCGACAAAGATCAAGGATCTTTTGATGTGGTGGCTGGACCCAGCTCTGTTGGGAAAAGGGATCTCCTTGTTCAAGAAGAACCCCGACCTAGTGTTATTCTCAGACGCGTCCGAGTCAGGCTGGGGAGCAACACTAGGGAGCAAAGAGGTCTCAGGTATTTGGGAAGGGAGTCAGATCAGTTGGTATATCAACAGGAAGGAATTGATGGCCATTTTGTTAGGGCTAAAGGCCTTCAAAACCTCGGTGTCAGGAAAGACTGTGGAGATCAATTCCAACAACACCACAGCTCTCGCGTACATAAGGAAGCAAGGGGGAACTCACTCCCTCTCTCTTTTCACAACTGCGAGAGAGCTTCTCCTTTGGGCGAACGAGAACGAGACTCAGCTGTTGACAAGGTTTGTTCAAGGGCAGAGAAACATCAGGGCAAACATGCTCAGCAGGAGGGGACAAGTCCTTCCCACAGAGTGGACTCTCAACCCGCATGTCTGGAAGTTGTGGGGCAAACCTGTAATAGACCTTATCGCCTCCAGTCTAAACAAGAGGATCCCCAACTACTGCTCCCTAGTCCCGGACGAGAAAGCTGTTGTAGTAGACGCCTTCTTGATGGATTGGACGGAGCTGGACATGTATGCCTTTCCCCCGTTCAAGATCATCAATCTGGTTGTCAGGAAATTCGCTCTCCTCGATTCGGGACAAATGATCCTAGTGGCTCCATTCTGGCCTGCGAGGGAATAGTTCACCGAAGTGGTAGGCTTGCTGATGGACGTTCCAAGAAGACTCCCGGCAAGTCCAGATCTTCTCAGACAACCCCACTTTGAGAGATTTCATCAAAATCCCCTCGCTCTCAATCTGACTGCCTTCAGACTGTCGAGAAGCTCGTTAGATCTCGAGGCTTTTCGGCACAAGCGGCGAAAGCTATTGCCAGAGCAAGGAGGATCTCTTCACAAAGAGTCTACCAGTCAAAGTAGGAGGCCTTTAGAGCTTGGTGCAAGAGGCACAAGGTTTCCTCATCCTCTACCTCTCTAAGCCAGATTGCAGACTTTCTTTTGTACCTCAGGCAGGATGCTAAGCTGGCTGTATCTACCATTAAAGGATACAGGAGCATGCTCTCAACCGTCTTTAGGCATAGAGGCTTAGAGTTATCTCAGAATAAGGACTTGCAGGACCTCATTAGGTCTTTTGAGACAACGAAGCAGGTGCAGTTAAGACCCCCTTCTTGGAACCTGGATGTGGTGTTTAAGTTTTTGTGCTCCAAGAAGTTTGAGCCTATCTCGCAAGCCTCTCTGCGAGATGTGACTAAGAAAACCCTCTTCCTTTTGACTCTAGCGACTGCCAGGAAGATCAGCGAGGTCCAGGCAATCGAGAAGCGTGTAGGCTTCACCCAAAATGGAGCAGTTTGTGCCTTAAGGTTCTACTTTCTCGCCAAAAATGAGAACCCTTCGAAACCCTGGCCCAGGACTTTTGAAGTCCCTAACCTCACGAATCTAGTGGGTCAGGAACAGGAAAGCCTCCTCTGCCCGGTTAGGGCTCTCAAGGCTTATTTGGCCCACACTAAGAACGTGAGGGGTGCTTCCAACTTGTTATGGTGTTCGGTGAAGGATCGTCAAAAACCCCTGTCAAAGAACGCTTTGTCCTTTTTCCTGAGGGAAACTATTAGGGAAGCCCACCTCTTTTGTGAGGAAGAAAACTTCGCCCTGTTGAAAGTACGGGCTCATGAAGTAAGAGCCATTGCTACCTCACTGGCATACCGGAAAATTATGTCAGTTAGGCAGATCATGGACGCAACGTTCTGGAGGAGCAACTCTGTCTTCGCTTCTCATTACCTCAGAGAGGTAAGAGTGGACTATGACAAGTGTTATACCTTGGGCCCATACGTAGCTGCGGCTTCTGTTTTAGGCAAAGGAGTTACTACCCCCACTCAACCTTAGTTTGTGTACTTGTATATGGGTTTGTGTTTTTTATGGTTGTCTGAGGTCCTCGTCTTGTGGTACGGTTCCCTCAGTCCAGATAGATAGCTTATATCTATTTCTGCAAGATTAGATGGTTAGTTTTAGTAAGGTTGCAATTCTTTTTTATTTTATGGGGCGAAGGTAGTTTCTGAAGTCTAGTCAAGTTGTTGGTCCTACCTCTTTGACAGACTCGATTGAGTTGTTTGCAGCGTAGCAGGTCTACTCCCGGCTGAACACTCCTAAGGGAAAGCGACTCTAGAGGCAGTTACCTTTGAAGTCAGCTACCTTAGCAGGTAAGGAATCAAGGTGTTTTTTCTCCTACAACTCTTTTGTTGTTTCCCCAACTATGTTTTTCTGTCTGTTTCCCTCCTCCAAATGTGTGAATCAGCTATATATATATAACTGCCAGGTAAGTACTATTCATAAAAATGGAGTTTTTATGATAAAATAAAGTTTTATGAATACTTACCTGGCAGTTATATATATATTTTAAAGCCCACCCACCTCCCCTCAGGAGACAGGTCAGGCAAAGATAATCTGAGGAACAGAAAATGGGAATGATTCCAAGTACCACCCTGTAAGGGTTGTTAACCATCTAACCACACAACCACCACAAGGCGGTTGCCGCGATTTTCTATTAAATTTTGCCGGAGTCGGAGACTCAGCTATATATATAACTGCCAGGTAAGTATTCATAAAATTTTGTTTTATCATAAAAACTCCATTTTCTCCTGAAGTCTGAAGTTCTATGAAGATAGACCTTAGACACTCTAGCAGACCTAGAGAGTCATCTTCCTTCAGAGGGCAGATTCTCCAGGAACCCCACCTCTTAGTGGGTAGGTCGTCCTTAGTGAGAAAGGTTGGATCAGGAAAGAGATGCAGTTCTCCCACTTAATGTGGCCCTCATCCCCAGATAGGGCCACTATTTCACTAACTCTAGCCCCAGAGGCTATAGCGAACCGAAAAATAACCTTTTAGGTTAGATCCTTGAGGGAACAATCCTCATTGTCCAAAGACCATGAGATGGGCTTTGGTGGCGCTGCAGGCCTAAGCCTGCACATGTTTTCGGAATCTTATTAAAGATTTCATTCGTCAGATCCATTTAAAGGGCATATAGAAGAGGTCTAGTCGGGGCTGACTTGCACATAGACATTGGTCCATGGATCCAGAGATCCAATCAAGTGACCTCTCTCGCAAAGTCGGCCATACTCTTGGTGCTTACTCAAGGGTTTATATGGGGACAGGGCCGAAGAACTAGACTTCTCATAGTATCCAAGGATACACTGCCTCCTTTCTCAAAGGCCATCGTGCTGTTGGCCGCCAGACCTTGATTATAGGGGTGGATAGAGAAGGACAGGCAGAAGATCATGAGATTCCTTTCGGTCCCTTTTGCTTTACAAAGCAACTTATTTTTCCCAAGAAGACTCGTATTGTCTTCTAGTTGACTAGACTATTCTTCTAGGAATTCTATTTTGCCTTTTGAGATCCCAGTCTTTTTCCTAACCGTTAGGGCAAGGAATTCATAAGATGAAGGGATCAGGTGTACTGTAATAAATCAAAGGCAGAGAACTTCTGAACCTCCTGGATAATCCTAGGTGCATAACTAGGACCAGCCTCAGCCTCAGTTCCTTGATTACAGAGAACAGGGTGTTCTTGGGCTACCTGGGAGCCGACAGAGCCCCTCTTCCCTGGAATGATCTCAGCATGTAAAGAGCTGCTGATATGCGGCATTCCCTTAAGGAAGGGATGGCTAACATTCCCTAATGAAATGAGACGTCCCTTATCCTCGACAGTTTCGACGCCTCATTATCGCTTCGATGCCCCAGATCAGCCTGAGGAGGTCTGATCTGCGAGGAGAGAGTTTCTCCACCCATTACAGGGCTAATATGGCCTACAGGCCTGTGGCCTTAGGTCATTGTAGGGTAAGCGAAGAGGGAATAACCATCATTGGTCCTATTAGATCTCTTTGAGCGTTTGATGCGTATCTTCTAAAGCCTCTTAACGCATCTTACAGCTGTGCACGTAGCACTGGGTCTGTCATTATCGTGAACTGGAGAGAGTTCAAAACTCCTCCCTGTTAGCGTCATGGAATCCTGACTGATTACAATAGTCTCTTGACAGACCTTGCGATCTCCTTTTACATCCCCAAGGGAAAGGCGAGTTAGGGTGACCACAGGTTTCAATGATTTTTTAAAAACATTGAAGCCCCTGAGCTGGAGAGAATCAAGACTTCTTGAAGTTATTTTGCATCCCCGATGTTCCGGGGCCGGATCATCTCCATGGATGCTCATAGACAGTCGTTTCGGGTGCTGCCCACCCCAGCCTGTCGTCCAGGGCCATTGTTGCCTGAACTCTTTCTAGGCTTGGTTTCGCTTGACTGTGTCTGCTAATTCCGTGAAGATCCTAGGACTGAATCTAGTCCAATGAGAATCTTGTCTAGGATATATGTTATCTTCTGTAACTTAAATCCTAGGTAGGAGGGGAGGGGTTGACTGACTGGAAGTTGCCGATAGACATCTTTCAGGTGTGGCCAGACTGTCAACACCCCTTACTGAATAAGGTCCTTATGTTCAGAAGGATTAACATTCTGAACTTGCTGTTTTATTGGAACTTGTTGAGTGGCGCCAAGTCCAGAATGACTCGGAGTTTTCTTGAGTCCTTCACGTGAACACCAAACAGCCTTCCTTTGAAATCGATGGATTTCCTTACCGCCAGTATGCTCTAGAGCTCTAAGGTATACCCTTCCAGGGGATTTGGAATGTAGGAAGAGTTGAAGAAAAGATGGTGGAGGTATGTCCATTTCCTTTCTAGTCTCATCTTGGTTAGGCCTTGGACCCAAGGATCGAAGGTCCAGCGATCCAGAAGGAACTTCCCTCCTACCAGAAGCGTCTGTTTACTTCGCATGATCAGAAGGTGTACATATCTGATCGTCTGTGGAACAACGGTCATTGTAACTGTGGGATGCTGTTTAACATCCCAATGAGAACTAAAAAACCTTTCCGTCCTCCTTTTAGGTCATACCTGACCGTTTGTCTATATCAGCTTCTCAGTGTTTCACTGTAATAGAAGATTCCTTTCTATTGTATAAAGCTTAGGATAAGTACGCTGGAAAAGAATAGGAGAGACACATACGTGTGAATCCTTCCAGCCAACTGCTGCGGCCTTCCTAATTATTGATTCTAGGGCATCCCCTTTTAAGTAGGGCCCGATGGAAGATTCTAGCCCATAAGGATAGAGTAGCGTAAACAGTGCCTACATCCAGGGAATTAATAATGAGAATCGAAGAGGCTGATGAAGAGTCAGCGTAAGAAAAAAGGGGGAAGTGGGTCCCCAATCAGGTAGGTCTCAGCAAGAGATTGTGCTTAGAAGCACAGCGTACTGGAAAACCATTTTATTGTATGGTTATGTACCAAAGATTTCTGTCTGTGATATGGTCCTATACTACAGATGTACAGGATATTGTATACACCTATACAACTGGCATATTACCGTCAAGGCTAGTACTTGGGGTTGAGTTAACTGGCACAGTACTTCAGTACCGATATGGCTAGCAGTTCTTCGGCATGTCAGTGACTTGTCGGCTGTCAGCGGGTCGCTGACAGAAGTCACACCATCCTAGCCAGTATTCAATGTGACTGGGTAGTGGTGAAAACTATACGCATAGTCAGTAGCCCTCTGAATCATTGGCGACCCCTTGGGTTGTCGGCAGTCTGCCGGTTATCGGCGGGCTGCTGACTGAAGGCATACCAACTCAGCTATTGACTGGGTGGTGACCAAGGGCACACACTGCCGGCTCTGGGCAGGGGAGTCAGATGTGACAGTGAATCAATGACTGCCGTCGTTGTTATCACTACAAGGTGTGGCCTGATTGGTAACTTCTCTGCCTGGTGTTTGCCAGTCGGGGGTTCGAGTCCTGCTCAGACTCGTTAGTGCCGTTAATGTCTGTAACCTTACCATACTTGTGAGGTAAGGTTGGGTGGTTTGGGGGAGCATTAAGACCTTAAAACCTTTAAAAGGAACACTAAATTGCCAGTTACCGCAATGAATAAGTGAAATCTTAGGTCCAATTCCCGTAGAGTTTCCGTATTATTGCGAGTTCGCAACTGAACCGCATTTTTGTTTCAGATAATTTCTGGAACCAAACCAACCATAATTCGACAGCTTGAGACTGCCATCGTGTATGCACTGGCAGCGAGAGGGGGGGGGGATCCTCACCCCCTCTCCTCGAACTGGAGTGGAGAAAGGAGGGATAGGGGAGAGGATGTCTCACCTTTAGGAAGCTGTAATATAGGTAGGTATGGTTTCGGAGAGATTTTAGAAATCTCACACCCAAATGTGTAAATGTTAACCCTTTTACCCCCAAAGGACGTACTGGTACGTTTCACAAAACCCATCCCTTTACCCCCATGGACGTACCGGTACGTCCTTGCAAAAAACTGCTTTTTATAATTTTTTTTGCATAATTTTGATAATTTTTTCAGAAACTTCAGGCATTTTCCAAGAGAATGAGACCAACCTGACCTCTTTATGATGAAAATTAAGGCTGTTAGAGCAATTTAAATAAATTATATTGCAAAATGTGCTTGGAAAAAAATAACGCCTGGTGGTAAAGGGTTGGAAAGTTCCAAATAGCCTGGGGGTAAAAGGGTTAAGAGCTGTATACCAGATTCTATTAACTTGGGATTTTCGAGACCTTCAACAGTAAGGTCTGTCCTACTTACAGGTCGGAGGGTCTCAGACAGGGTTGGGGATTTGGAAATAATATTGCTGGGGGCATGAACCTGCATGTATTATGTCCGTGAAAATACTCAGTCTTATAACTGCATAAGACTGCGATGCATCATCTGGTGTCCCTCCTGTAAAGAAAGAACAGAAATGAGTATTCAATTGATTATCACACTGATAAACAATTTGCAAAAATCATCTTTTGACAAAAATAGCTTGGGACAGAAAGCTATAAAGGGATAGTGGGAGACATACCCGTGTATCCCCTGCGAGCCAATGCTGTTACCTCCCCTCAGTATTAAGATAAGGAGATTCCTCCAACTGGGGAATTCCAGGTAAAAAAGGGGGTCGAACACCTAGGTGTAAGGAAGTGCACAAAGCACTGTCCCCCCTTATACTTAACACTGTGAGGTAAGGAGGACTGATTTCACAATCAGAGTATCGAAGGAATGCCATTCTTTCGATATAGGAGCGGTACCAGCAGAAGCTCGCACATGGGATAAAAGACATATATTTGTGCATCCCAACCCATCTATTTGCTGTGACCTCCCTTACAATATTAAATCAGGGAGTTTCCTGATCAGGGAAACTCAGGGATAAGGGCTCTCCCCTTTAAGTGTTAGAGGTGTCACACCACCAGCCCTTTACGAAATTTTATATTGTAGGGTAAATGGAAACTGATTTCAAATCAGAATGTTGACAAAATATTATTCTATCAATATAGAATTGGGTTCAGCAAATACCTGTGCAGGGATACCCAAGATATATTGGAAATAACTACTAGTATAATATATATGTTAGTTTTCCATCTCCCGTATATACTATACTGCAAATATACTGATTACCTGTATAGACATATACAGTAGTTCAGCCGCCATGTTGCCGGATTGGCTAGCTATTGCCGGAACATCTAGCATGCTAGCTAAGAGAGAGAGAGAGAGAAAGCATGGAGTGAAGGCTATCTATTACTGTGTATGTATACAGTAATAAAGGATGTAAAAGTCTAATTTTACTGCCTTTCTCCGAAAAGAAGGTTCAAATGGAAGGGGAGAATGTAACATTCAGGCTTCCATCTAGCCACAGCACTATTGCTGGCTTACCACTGTAGGCCAGCCTCCGGCAGCACTAGCACAGTCGGCATGCTACGGACTGAGTCAGTACCTATCTGTGCCGGTCTACTGCCGGCCAGAGCAACACGCCGACAACAGAAGTTGTGGCCAGTAGTTCAAGGGAGAACTGGAGAACCTTGGTGACAAAAGGGACCTAGCCCCCACGGCCGCCAGAAGCCGTCAGTCGCCGACAGCCATCGGCTGAGGAGAGGGGGTCTGGCCGGCTCCGGCAACCCACCGGCAATGGTAAGGTTGCAGGGCGCCAGCTCAGGAAAGACAATGGCTCGGCCATCGTAAAAGAACAGAGGAGGGGGTGGGGGAAAGGGTCCTATAAGAGGTATGGGAGGGGCCGGCAATGTTGCCGGACCTACACACCTTGAAGAAACTCTGTTTCAGTACCAGCACAACCCCAAGCGGCAGGAGAATCTTCTATTCTCCACCTTAGGAGGTGCTAATACAGTTAAGGGGACGGCAGTCCATGCCGTTCCTCTCAACAAGGGAGAAACAGAGTTCCAATGCCAGTGCCATACAAGGCCACAATAGTATACTACTCTACAGCATAGGACTAGTCTACTAGACCACAGTGAGAAGGTGGCGGCATCATGCAACCACTTTAGGTGTAATCTAGAGAGGGCTAGCCTCCTATGCCGGCAGCTCAGCCGGCAGGGGAATGCAATCACCCCGCCGGCCGACTGCCGACAAAAGACTAAATACTCTGAGGTTCTGATCGAATCCCAAAACTTGCCGTCTGCTGTTAAGGGATGAGACAGAAAACTCTAGGCTAGCCATG
Source organism: Palaemon carinicauda (assembly GCF_036898095.1). Classification (NCBI taxonomy): domain Eukaryota; kingdom Metazoa; phylum Arthropoda; class Malacostraca; order Decapoda; family Palaemonidae; genus Palaemon; species Palaemon carinicauda. The sequence continues at coordinate 98,543,547 of NC_090739.1, read as the reverse complement.
CCTGAATTCGAAATTCAAGGCCAGCGCAGAGAGTTGTAGCCTAAGGCTACTCTCAGAGGGAAGAGAGATTACCCATAAATCTGTATTCGAGACTAGTGACGGCTTATATAATTCCAGGAGATACCAATCTCCAATGAATGATAACCGATACACAAGGGTAACCGGGGAAATGTCGAGAGTATATATTGTCTAGGTTGGGTTACATAGGCAAGGCGAGATCTTGGTTACCTAAAATCACCAAAACGCTGACATATACGATCGACACAGAAAAGGGAAAAATTTTGCATATACTGTACTGTAAATATCTTTACAATATAAAATGCCTAAATAGCTTTCATAATAACAATTAATGCTATTTAAACCGGAAATGTCGTTCTGTTAACTAAACACATGCCCAATGAATGATGGCGCCTATGGCGACACCTGTGACCGGCGTAGATCCAAACACAATAATTACACTAATTTCATTGTGAGGCTGGAACTAAAATACATATTGTAAAGAATGAATACTCAACTTTCTAGATGGAGAAAGAAGCCGTAGAAAGCATAAAGATTCCTAGAAATCGATGGAAAATGTCAGATCAACAGGGAACACCACCGTAGCGAGGCGCTACAAATAAAGGAATGACCGCCAGAGTGAGTTGGCGCTGTTGTGATACGATAGTAGTAGGGGAACCAGGGTAACCTCTGATGTGGCTACCCTTCTAATTCTGCCACGTATCCCCCTCGAAGTGTAAAGGCTATTCAGGGTGCAGATTGCCATGTGGCGTGTCAAGAATATGTCCCCTGATTATATATGATACCCTTGTGAGTAAATCTTAAGGGTACTCATGCCAGAAGTTAGAATTCTGTGAAACCTTTGGTTTGACTCTCTGGGAATATCACTGTAGTCATATATACCCTTGGGAAGCTACTAAAGGAACCTTCCATCAGGACGTCATGGCTTGAGCCCAAAAAAGCATTTTGTATTCTATTTTTCAAGTTTAGAAGAATTTTAAACATCAAGAATTACTTAATATTTTGTATACCTTTAGTAAATTGGTTATGATCAGCTGATTTGAAGGTCTCTCTACCGTATCGAAAGATTGTGCACATACGAGAGGCGTATTTTTTTTTTTTATTTTTTATAAGTGAACCCTCGCTACTTCGCGGTTCGACCATCGCGGATTCACCACTTCGCGGATTTTTTCCATAACCCATATATATACAGTAATATATATATATATATATATTATATATATATATATATATATATATATATATATATATATATATATATATATATATATATATATATATATATATATATATATATGTATGCATGCATGTATGTATATATGTAGGAATGTATATATATATATATATATATATATATATATATATATATATATATATATATATATATATATATATATATATATATATATATATATACACATATATATATATATATATATATATATATATATATATATATATATATATATATATATATATATATATATATATCTAAAGTAGGAAGATGTGATGTAGTTCTAAGGGAAAAGTATGGGAAATATGTCTGGGTAATAAGCAAAGCTCTACCTCCAGTTTGTTTCTTCATTATGATCAGAGATAAACGTAAACAAAACATTGGTTGCCATTTTTTATCGTGCTTTTTAGCGTGTTTAGGAAACGCATAATATAAAATCGCCTTTAATATTTGTGCCTGTTTTAGTTTAGGGTACTGTAGTACATGCATTAAGCGTTCTGTACATTAAAGGGTAGTTTGTTAACAGTACTACGTACAAGGGAAGGTTTTAAAAGTCTGAATATACATGTTGAATAAATAGGTAAATATGGTGTCACTACTTCGCGGATTTTCACCTATCGCGGCCGCGTCTGGAACCTATCTACCGCGATAAACGAGGGTTCCCTGTAATTTCGTAATTTATTCGAAATCTCGTGATAAATATTACATCAGCACCAATATGTTACAGGATATCACAGTTTTCATACAGTTTGTTTCTCTCTGCGAGTGTGTGTGTATGTGTGTGTGACAGTGTGAGCGCAGCCACTAAGGGTAGTTCATTTGTAAAGCTTCATACAGTATTTAATTTTGTATTCATTATTAAGCCTTCATGTTTAATTTTTCATTATTGTGGGTTATTAAAGTATGTTTGTATTGTATTTCTTAATTTCTTGAGCATTTCAGTTGTCAACAATTACTTTTCTTAGGCATCAGCTGATCTCAAGGTCATGCTACCGTATCACGATTATACACATACACTACGAATAACACAGAGTTTTTTATATAATCTTCTTAACTTATTCAGAATCTCTTCATAATGAATATTACATCAGCACCAATATGTTATAGGGTATCACTGTTTCCATACAGTTTCTTTATAGGCCTTATTATCAGTTATCATACGAATACCTCTCTCTCTCTCTCTCTCTCTCTCTCTCTCTCTCTCTCTCTCTCTCTCTCTCTCTCTCTCTCTCTCTCTCTCTGTATTTTGATTTTTAATTCAATGTTGAATCTTCATATTTCTTTAGACATTATCAGAAATTCCTTGTATCATTAGTCGATGATTCAATAATGGGAATAATAAGATTACTCGGTAATCATTTGGTTTGCCAGCGCGTATTCCACCAAATATATGATGTCACAGGACATGTGATGTGAACTCGAAAAAGAATGATTTGCAAGTTATGTAAAACCCCTTTTCTTTTTTTCTTGCAAGGAATGAAAGAAAATACTAATTTACCGAGCAAGAGTATTTAATTTTTATTATGTAAAAGGAAGTATATTATTTCTAAGAAAATATTTGTCTTATTAGTGTACTTTCTTTAGATAAATATCGATGTATTATTAGAGAGGAAATAAAACTAGCGTAGTCAAATTTATGCTAAGTAGGCTAGTACTTATAACAACCGATATACACACATAAAATGCTTTGTATCATTACTTGATATTTCGATAATGGGAATACTATTAATAATCGTTAGCCTTTTGGAAGGAAATCACTCTATTGCCCGCTCGCTTTCCGCCAGTAATATGACGTCACCAAACATATGATATGAACTCGACAGATATCAAAACTTTTCTTAATGTATTTTTTATTACCAAAAATGGATACTTTATTTTAACAATAAGAGAAAATACTAACTTACCAAGATAAAACAGTTCAATTTTATACAAGAAAATAGATTACTGTATTTACAAGGAAAACTTTCCTATTACTGTAGTGTACTCTTTCAGACATACTTGTGACATTATTACAGTGAAAAAAAATCGTTTTAAAGTCGAACAGTCATAAGTCGCATATGTCATAAGTCGGCGACTACCTGTATATGAAAACATACTTAATGCATTTATATATATAGGTTTGTAGGTTTCTTTTCTGATGCTTTGTGTGTGACAGCTAGTATGGCAGCTTCTCAAGGACAAAGAACCTTCCTTTCTGACCTATCTTCCTTGGTCATCGGTCCTCCCGTTGGCGGATGGTCTTCCGTGCTCTGGCTCCCGCTGCAGGGGAGTCGTCCTCTTTGGGATACTCCTCCGTCCGGCTGTTATTGCCGCCTTCCCCTCTTCGTGTTCATAGAAGAATCTTCTGGGGGAAGGGAGTGCGGCCGGTCACACGAAGGCGTCTGGCATTATACTCCACGGGGTAACACCTTTCCCATTCGCGGGTCAGGTTGCGCTTCCGAATGGTTTTCTGCATTAAGTTAGTAAAATTATACCTGCTGTAATTTATCTTTCAGCTTCATCTCTGTGGGGTTCCCCTCCTTCCCGTTGGAGGGTTGTGGTTCTCTCGAGAAGTTTTTTTCTCACCTGAATTAATTAATAGTAACTCTGTTTTGTTACGGTTTTACGCTGCCGCTCTCCTTCTCCCGTCGATGTCGGCCGGGGAAGGGAGAGCTCAGCCCTTGTTTTGTGTCTGTGCTCTTGGTGGACGCCTTTCCCGTCCGTGGACTAGGTGCTTCTCCCAAGGGAGTTTTGTTACATAATTTGTTTTACTTTTTCCTCAGTTAGCGATGCCATTCTTCTTCGTTCGGCTATGATAGCCGACGTATAAAGCAGTGCCTTTCATCCCGGGGGAGTCTGCTGTCAATGTGTCATCACTTACCTGTTTCCCTGCACCTGCGGCAGCTCCTGATCATCACGCTAACCTCGAGGAACTAGCTCCGGCTACATTTCTTTGTTAACGCTCGATGCAGACCTTCAACTTGAACAAGGCTTGTTGATGGGAAGCATAGAGCGCTGCCTGGAGGTTCGCCTCTAGGGGTTGGTTTTCTTTCCCTTCAGAGGGAAAGTTTTCCTCCCAGATGTTGGGCTGTTTCCCCCTTCCGAGGGAAAACTTCCCTTCATCATCTCTTGTCTCTCCTGTGAGGGTCTCCTTTCTAGTGAAGGGGCTCTCATAGAGACTTCTCTTCGGAGACCTGTTGACGGTCAGCTTGCTAACCCTTCGGTTGCTGTTCGACGTCGGGTTGGTGGCAAAAGTCCTCGCTGTGTTTGCTCTCCTCTTCGCCTTCAGGGTGCTCCTGCTCCGTCGGCAAAGAGAAGCCTCTCACATCCTCGTCTGTGCAGTTTTTTTCTTTGGAGGATCCTGACTGGCTGCCTCTTTTGGTTCCCGACCTATGTTTCCGTCTTCGGCTTCTCCTCAACGAACTTTGGTTCATTCGTTGCCTGCAAGGGATCATTCTCGATCTCCTCCTGAGTATGTGTCGCCTCAGGAGGGTCACATTTCTCCACCTCAGCTCCAGTTACAGTTCATCGGCAGTGTTCTCCGTCTTGTCAGGCTTCTTCTTGATGTTCACCTGCTTGTCAGGTTCACTATCGACCTTCAACGGGACCGTCCCGTCAGCTCGTGGATCGCCTAGCCACTGCCTACAGCTGATGACTTGTTCAACCTCGTAAATCGCCTGCTACGCGAGAATCGCTTGCAGTTCAACAGCCGTCTGCTCTTCCATCTCCCTCTTGGGAATTGCCTGCTATGAGTGAACTGCTTACAGCTCGACAATCGCCTGCTGTTCCAGCTGTTCGGTATCGCGTACCCGTCAGCGTCAAGAACTTCGATCTTTTACCCGATAGCGTTCTCATGCGTCTTGTAACCAAAACATGTCGATCACCGTCAAAGCATAAAGTGAATCGCTTTTGCATGAATCATCAGCCTATCTCATCGTCCAGTGATTCGTAGCTTGTCGACGCTTAAACGCTCATCGCTTAACAAGCCAGCGTTCGGCTGTTGCTCAGAGCATTTCAGTCTTAACACGTCTCTCTCCTTCGGAACGCAATCGCCCTCCAGCCTTCACAACGCTCACCTGCTTGACAGTTTTCTCCGTCGTCTGGCGGAGCATGAATTGCCAGCTCTTCCATCTGCTCGTGAATCGCGTGACCATTGTCAACGATCGACATTTTGTGTTTCACCCATGCGTTCGGTTACATGTGAATCTCCGACTCTTAAAGCTTCAATCAGCTCATGGAACGCCTGACCTTCGTCAACAATCGACATCTCGTGTACCTCTTAAGCGTTCAGTTATCCTAAGCGTTCAGTTACACGTGAACCGCTCATGCGCTTGACTTCTCGTCAACGTTCTGCTACGCGAGAAACGCCGAGAATGTGAGAATCGCCTGCTCTTCCACCATCTTGGAAATCGCCTGCTCTTCCACCATCTTGGAAATCGCCTGCTCTTCCACCATCTTGGATATCGCCTGCTCGTCAGCGATCGCATGCTCGTCAGCGTTCGCATGCTCGCTAGCGTTGGTCTGCCTGTCATCGATCGTCTTGCCAACAGCGTTCACCTCAGCGACCACACACGTAGCGTAGACCATCAACGTCTTGGGAATCGCTCATCAGTCGCTTAACAAACTAGCGTTCGGCCGTAACGCTGAGTGTTCCCAAACCATAGCATCGCTCTCCTTCGAAATGCGTTCACCCACCTGTTCGTGATTCACTTCACCTGCCTCTCGTTCAGCAGTAACGATTGATCCCGCGTCATTGCGGTAACGCTCGTCAACACAGGAAGACTCTCCCTCTTATTTATCAGCAAGTCATCGGTCTACACATTGGCAATCACCATTGCGTCTTAAGCAGGTGGTTTCTCGATGCTCTCCAACGCCTCATCGGCCTTCACATCCTCATGCAAAGAGGATCTCCAACTACAGCTACCAAAGGTGGTGGTTGAGGTCGCTAGGAAGGTAGGGTGGTTAACGATCATTCATCATTGTGCCAGGAAGCCTTTGGAGACCTTCTTTCTCTCTGGCACCTGCCCTATTGACACTCTGGTCCACTAGGTAGTGACCCTGTGGGCTAACACCATTCTGAAACGTATAGCGGTTCGTGAATCGCCGCCTCGAGAGTTGTTGATTCACTTTCCTGCCTCTCGCTCGGTGTTAGTGATCGAGCCCGCATTTTTCGAGGTATCTTTCGTCGACTTATTAGCATCGGACATCGACCCTTTGTAGGTTGTCGACATTGTGGTTTCGGAGAGCTCGTCTGCTGCCCTGCCAGCTGCTTCTGCGACTCCGTCTTCTCCATCTTCCGCCACCGAAGTCTGTACTCCTTCCCCTGACGAACATCCTTCTGAGGGAGAGCAAAGCCTGTGGTACGTCTGTCCTACGAGTGTTTCCCTTCCCAGTAAAGGGTCTCACATAGAGACTTCTTCGAAGGCTTGCTGTTGATCAGCCTGCTGATCCCACGCTCGTACAACGTCGGTCGGCGGCAAGAGTCCTTTCACCTCTTCTCCTCCTCAGTCTTCTTCTTCCGAAGAAAATGTCCATCCTGTCTCTTCGGGTTACCGACTTTCGCCTCCGTCTCTGGGGATCGCTAGGCTCCAAAACTCCTCCATGGAGGGGTTCTTCCTCTTCGAGCCAAGGGATGTCGAGCAGGCTGCGGAGAGGTGGACGAAGTCCTACACGGATTTCCTCCTTAGGGCAGCTCGACCCTACAGACCTCCAGCCCTTCCAAGACCAGCCATACTAAACCATCAACTATTAAAACGGTAGAGGTTTCAAAAACGAAGGTGTCTTATAAACCCTTTCCTGTCAAGGACGGGAAAGGTAACAAGTCCAATCCTGGAGGAAAACTTCGGAGAGGTGGCGGTAGAAACAGTAAATGCTAGGAGAGGTTATCTCGCTGCTTATCCACTGGTAGGGGGTGCCCATAAACCTGCTGGACCAGGTGGATGCAGCTCAAGGCCGAACCTTGGACGATCTCTGTGATTCATTCAAGGTATCGCGTCCCATTCTTTACATCTCTCCTTCCACTGACCTAGAATCCAGTGTTTATGAGCTCCTTTGCGATGGGATCCGCAAGGAACAGGCCCTTCGGTCCAAAATCCAGAATTGGTTGGAAAAAGGCCCTATCCAGGAGGTCCTCGACGGTTCCCCAGGCTTCTTCAGTCGACTCTTTCTTGTGGAAAAGGCGTCTGGAGGCTGGAGACCAGTCACTGATCTCTCAGCTCTTTACAAGTTTGTCATACAGACTTCATTCAGTTTGGGGATGGCAGACTTGGTCAGTCTAGTGATAAGTCCGCAGGACTTCATGTGTACACTGAATCTGAAGGACATACTGCCGGATCCCAATCCACCCGTCTTAAGGAAGTATCTGGGTTTCAAAATCGACAAGAAGTCATGCAAGTTCAAGGTGCTGTGTTTTGGCCTTTCCACTGAGTTCACAAGAGTGTTTGGCCTGTGTCATCCTTGGCTCTCCTTTGTTACCTGGACGACGGGCTAATCCTAGCAGAATCGATGGCAACCTTATTTCAGCACCGAGACAAACTTGTGAGACTTTGCCAAGATCCGGGATCATGGTAATCTCGAGAAGTCTTCCCTGCTTTCCACTCAAAGACTGGTATACCTGGGCAGGGTATTAGACACCAAACATCATAAAGCCTTCCCATCAGACAGGATAGCAAGGCTGAGAAAAGTCGCAAGGTCTTTCCTCAAACTAGATGATCTTCCAGTCCAGAAGGGGTTATGTCTCCTCGGACATCTATCATCCTTAGCCCGTCTAGTTCCCATCAGTCGCCTCAGGATTTGATCTCTTCGGTGGCGTTTGAAGTCCAATTGGAATCAGGCTTTTGATTCCCCGGACACTGATTCCCATGGGATCAGAGGAAAAGACGTATCTGGTGGCTGGCAAACGAGAATCTTCTGAAGGGTGTCGATCTTCTTGTCCCTCCTCCTGATTTGATACTGTTCTCGGATGCATCAAAAGAAGGGTGAGTGGTCCCATGTGCGGCATCACACGTCCTCAGACTTTTGGGCAGAGTCCGAATAGTACCTTCACATTAATCTACTGGAGATGAACGCCATTTTTCTGGCCCTTCAAGAGTTCCACCAGTTCCTGGTGGTTCACTCAGTGGTGGTGATGAGCGACACCACGGTAGTAGCTAACATCAAGGAGCAAGGAGGTACTTTTTTGAAGCCCCTTCTCATCTAGCAGTAGAGATACTGAGATGAGATGGATAGAAGTCCCCTCGGTCACACTATCAGCTCGCTTCATCCCTGGCAAGAGGAATGTGCTCGCTAAAAATCTGAGGAGAGCATCGCAGGTAGTGGGTTTTGAATGGTCTTTGGATCATCTAGTAGCCAACAAAGTCCGGACTTTGTGGGGTTCCCCGACTGTGGACCTGCTCGCAACGGCCCTGAACTTCAGGCTCCCGTTGGACTGCTCCCCAGTCCCAGACCAAAGGCTCTCTGGCAAGATGCATCCCAAACAACGGTGGGACAACACCGACGTGTACACATTCGCACCATTCTTTCTGATGAGAAGAGTACTCAACAAGACCAGAACATCGGTCAATCTTTCAATGACACTCATAGCTCTGCTATGGCATCACCCAGAATGGTTCCTGGACTTTCTTCTGCTCCTTACGGAGCCCCTAAGAGAACTTCATCCCTGACACAATCTACTCAAACAACCACAAGTCAACTTTTCCACAAGGCAGTAGCTTCTCTACGCCTTCACGCATGGAGACTATCCAGCATCTCCTCTCTCGGAGAGGTTTTTACGTAACAATTTCTGAAAGGGGATGCCTGAATAGCTGCGAAAGTTATCAAGTTCATTCTACCAGGTGAAGTGGAATATCTTCCATGGTTGGTGCCATGGAAGGGATCTCAATGCATTCAATACCACTATTCCAGCAATAGCGGAATTTATCGTGTATTGAGGGAGGAAATGCATTTTTTGGTTTCAATGGTTAAAGGCTATAGCTTAACCTTGAGTCTCGCCTTTAAACTGAAAGAAATGGGCATTTCCTCATATTTAGAACTTTCATTCTCATACATAGTTGTGAACTTACCTTTCCTCAGTCAGAAGTGAGACCTCCCCCATGGCACGTGGTTCGAGTTCTTTTGTTCCTAGAAGGATTTCCATACGAACCATTACAACAGGCAACAGTTTGCCTTCTAACCTGGAAGATGGTGTTCTTACTCGCCTTTTCCTCAGCCAAACGAGTTAGCGAACTTCACGGTCTTTCGATTAATGTCGCCCATTCAAGAGGAAGTGTAGAGGTAAGCTTCAGCTTCATCCCTGAGCTTGTTGCCTAGACTCAGAATTCAGGTTTCGGATCCTAGATTCGACTTTCTCCGGATAACAAGTCTCCGCTTTGTGACTGTCGACCCAGTCGTCTGTTACTATGCCCAGTAAGCTGTTTCGGGCACTACCTCAAGAGATCAGCAGCAGCTCGGCCCAGAGCTCCCTCACTGATTGTCAGCATGGGCAGAAACGAGAGGAGGATCACGGAAATCACAATCTCCGCATAGATTTGTAGGGTCATTGACCTTGCTCTGAATACCGATCCTCCTCTAGCACGTCGTCCCAGAGCCCACGATGTCAGGGGTGTAGCTACGTTTCTGGCCTTCAAGAACTACTCTGTGACGCAGGCATTGCAAGTAGTCATGTGAAAAACTCCAAACTACGTTCACCGCCCACTACCTGCAAGGTGGGATACACAGGAACCTCGATACGTTTTCTATCGGTCCTGTGAGGGATGCACAGTAGCTGGTTTAGTACCTGAAGCTCCTTAATGGACAAGCAGTAGAAGGTTTAGGGCATTGGTTACCCGGGTTTTAGTCCAAGTGAATGAAAGGGAAAGTCTGGCTTTTTCCCTTTCTTCATCCTCCCCTCTCTTGGAGAAATCAGCATCCTGGGTCCTCTGCACAAGGTGACCTCAAACCAATGCAGGTAAACCATTGCACCCTTGTGTATCCTAGTATTGTCCCAATACTGTTGCGCCCCATACCCTGGCGAGGTGGTATTGGGAATGTCTTGGTCCTCAGTTATTCCCTGCAAGTCTGAGAATAAGCTTTACCTTGACGGTCACATTGCTAGTTTTCTCACCACACACAGCTTGCGTAGGCCGCAGACCATGCTTAGCAGGTTTAGCGAGGTGTTAGGGTCTCCTTATTGTCGCTCTAATCTTTGGACATTAGAGAGTACCCCGGGTAAGGCCAAAAAGCCAGATTTGCAGGGACATCCACCCTCCTAATGGGTGAGTCACCCTTATTAAATAGCATTGGTTTGTATTCCAGTTAAGGAACAAACGACAAATTCGAAGGTAATTTGTATTTTTCCTAACGATACAAACCTTAGCTATTTAAACATACTGTACTTGCCCTCCAACCCTGTCCCCCTTGAAATCCTACCTCCAAGCAAAGTGAGCTTAATCAGAGGTGTGTGAGTTTGAGGGGTAGCAAGCTACCCCCCTACCACCCGTTAAGTAGCGGGATGGGTAGTTAACCTTCGCTAAATTTTAATGGCTCGTCCTTTCAGCTTCGCCAAAAGTAATACCCCTATTAAATAGCTAAGGTTTGTATTAGGAAAAATACAAATTACCTCCAAATTACCTCCGCTGCTTTGTGGTCCGGCGATGCGGTCTCCCCAATCATTTTCATGTTTGTCAGTAAAAACTGTCGCTTGAAATTATCAAATCATTATTGCTGGCTCGGAAAGGTGTAGGTGGTGGACAGAAAGGGTTTCACTGGTCCTCGGTTTAGTTTCCCAACCCTACTCAATATATTTTAAATGTCAGAAGAGACTTTACATTCTCCCACATTAGACTAAAGTCCACTGCTATGCCTTTGCTGTGCTAGTTTTCAATCCACATGAACAAGGCATTCTTCATTTTAATCATTGCCTTGATCCTCACCACTGCTTCATGCTTAACACGTACACTAGTCACAGACAACGTACATTCCTGTTATGTACTGTACAGTATACAGGAATGTAATTGGAAATGGCCCTAAAATTTCTTAGAGTATAGAGAACATTGGAGAAATCAGAAAGTGACAGTATGAATATGTAGTATAATTCAACCAGATTTTCTTAGTCAAGGTATCATCATATTTGCTGTTCAAACAAAAGAAATTTTTCAAAGCTATATTTGCAAAAATAAAATATCACCATCCAATATCAGATGTGTGAACATTGATGGTTTATTTGTGTGCCATGCAAATATTGATGGAATTATAATACATATGAATTAATTTGATTATTAGTTATGTATAAAAGAATATATAATTTTTTAATCAATTTCTATTTTTCTTTTTTGGGCTCGGGCCATGTCGTCCTGATGGAAGGGTTCCTATAAGTAGCCTTCTAAGGGATGTTTGCTACAGTGATACTCCCAGAGAATCAAACCAAAGGTCTCCAGGATTCTAACTCCTGGCGTGAGTATCCAATAAAGGAAATCGCATAATATCAGGGGACGTATTCTAGATACGACACATGGCAATCTTCACCCCGAATAGATTTAACGCTTCGATGTAAGGGGGAAGAGTGGCAAAAGAAAGGGGTGCCATTCTAGGTAACCGGTGGCCCTCCTTCCCTACTACTACCGTGACGCCATTCCTATTCTAGTACCCTGCTAAGAGTGTTGTGCTCCCCTTAGCCCTGTGTTTTTTACTAGTTTTTCAGAATTTTCAGCATGTAATCCCCAGCATCTTCGTTATTTGGAAAGTTGAGTATTAATTCTTTCCTGTGTATAATTTTAGTCTCCCTTTTCACAGTTAAATTTCAATAATTTAAGTGTGTTTGGGTGAGCGTTGCCATTACATTCTTGCATATTATTTAGATAGTAGGGCTACACTTCCCAGTTCTAAGCTATTATTTTAGCTAGTTAGGCAAGTTATACAAGATGTGATATTGCATACATGAAAATTATTCCTCTTCTATTATGTGACTTTACATTTCGTATGCAGGCGGGAACCCCGATGGTACCGATTACCTTTGCTGTGGCTCCTACCAGAGCAAGGCTACTCTTGCTCATATATACGTTAGTAAAGTAATTCCCCCTGTTTAGCGTCACCCTGATCATTTCTTTTCGATTTGAATGAGATGTTACATTCTCTAGTTACGATGATTATTCTCTCTCTGAGAGAAGAGGCTAAACCCTTCCTCCCTCCCCGAGTGACGCCGCCGTCATTGGTGGCAGCCACTGTCTCTCTTTATCGCTGTTGAATAGAATGATGTTCTTTCTGCCTCCGGCTTTGATTCAGATAGTGACATACTCAGGGTGCCCTTGTCTTGCCAACGACAATGTCATGAGCACAGAAAGTCATGCTTCCCCAGCTCATTGTTTAAGAAAGGCGGCATACCTGCCGCCGCCTCTAATATCATTGAACTGTAAGACCCTCACCCCTTTCTTTCACCGGTATTCTGACAGTCACCCTGGCTAGCTAGGATGACTGCATTACCAGCTGGTATCCTGCAGGCGGCATTTAGTTACGTCGTCTCTGCCACCTTCCCCCTATTGGGGGAAAATTGAGGCGGCCTCTGACGGCTTCCGGTGGAAAACTTAACATACTTTGAAAAGTCCTCAGCCCTCTCTTGAGCTGCCATCTACATTCCTTGCCGGCAACAGGTCTTTTGTGGATGGGTGGGAGCCTGAATCTGATAAATTCTTCCCCTTCCATTGGATCTTTCATTCTGGTAAGGAGACTGTAGATGGACTTAAAGTCCCCCTATACTTCCAGCTGTTATGTTCATTCATAATACTGTAGTAGGAAATCCTCCATCCTTAAACTTTCTCTCTCTCTTTCGGTTAGCACCGTCAGGTACTAACCCAAACCCAATAATGGCAGTGACTGCCGTCAAACTACTGTATACAACTATACAGTAGTACATATGTTTTCTAACATACTCTGTGTTTCCTATCACGGACGATTGTTGAGACCATGATATGCTGTTGAGGCTGAGTATTCCCTCAACACCCAGATGGTTTGCCTTGATCATCAGGGATTTAAAATACCTGAAAGTATTAATACAATACTACAGGTGGAGAATGTTAGCATAAGCTATTTACTAACTCTAGTTCCTAGAGTTTCTTTACCTTGTATCATACCTATCAGGGAAACTGAATATTAATACTGACAGAGGTCTCAGCAATGGCCTGGTAGAGGAAATACAGATATGTGTCTTTTCTATTTCCTTTTAAGCTTACTATCCTAAGATACCATAAACAACAGTGATTACTATTGTTATCATAAACTGTATGATTTTATATCACTGATATGAAAAACAAAAATACTCATTAGTATTTTTCCTGTACAGGATGACCCTATGGAGAAGTGCGGATCAATGTTCTGCAAGCCCAAGGGGAAAGACTTCTGTGGCCACACGATGTGCAGGACTTATGCCCCCTGCTGCGTCGTCATTAGAGTCCTAAAGTATTGGGACCCGAAGGGTTGCCCCACTTGCTCAACTCTGCTGGCCAACGGCTTCGGCGAAGCCCCCTTAGTTACCCTAGAAACTAGGGATACAGCGAGGGAAACTCTTCACAAATGGGTAAGAGGGCTCCAAAAGAACTCTCCATGACCATACCTGCCCAATGACTCCCTGAGATGCCTACTATTCCCCAAGGCTCTGCCGAGTGCGGTGGTGTCCCAGGAACAGCCGGTCCCCCTTCGTTCAACTGAAGATTGACTCGGACATCAACAAGGCCGTAGAAGGCATGGACATCCACAAAGAGAAGATGTCAGAAGTGTCCACTGACACCGAACAGGACCTACTACAAGGAGGCCCTGAAGAGAACGTGGACCATCCCCGAGTGAAGGAAGAAGGATCGTTGTCAACGGTAACAGATGACCCTCAGTTTGCTATGATGGCATACCAGCCTCTGCCGTCAACGTCTTCGGCCCCAACTCCACAACCTGTTACCCAGGTTAACGCAAGCGAAGAGATTCTGACATCTCTTCAACGAATGATGGGGTCGTTCCAACGGGAACAGGAGACGATGCGGGAATCGATTAAGCAGTAGCAAAGGTTTCTGCAGGAGAAGATGGACCGCTTCGGAACCACCAAGTGCACCTCTAAGAAGCCTTTTAGAGTGTTTGATCTCCCTCATTGCTCTGAAACCAATCCCTGGAGGTATGCGGAGCATATGCCAATGATGAATGGGAAACTGTTCGTTTCTGTGAAGTTGGGAGCCAAGTAAATTGAAGACCTTGAGTTCTGGCCTAACTTTTCGGCCTATCCAGATTGCTATGTGAGACTGCGCGACAAGAATGCAACCCAAGAAGAAACGGTCCCCAAAGAGGTCATCGTGTTTGAATACGAGAAGGCGCAAGCCATCCTCCTGAACGCCTTGAAGGGAGCCGGATATACCAACTCCAAAGTCTCAGGAATGAGCAAGAAGCACCCCACCTTTCTTGCACCTTCCTCCATCTCTTTCCCCTTTACAGAGAAAGCACTAGATTGCCGTCAAGGTAGTCGATGAGGGAAAACCACGTCCGACCCTAGAGGAATGTAAGCCATTCTCTCTAGCACTGCCTACCTGCGAGGAGAAGTGGAAGGATGTCCACCTAACCTTCTCCGTCTCTAAGTTAGGCCCATAAATAGCAGGACAACAGTTCAATGAGAATCTTCCGAAGTTGCCAGACCATCTTCTGAGGAAGGAACAGGAGTCGAAAGAGAGACTTGCAGTTTCCCTCTCTCATCAGAACTGTCTGGAAATGAATGCAGGTCAACATAATGCCCCAGAAATGTTCCTCTTCCTGGCTAAATCTCACACGGGTACCCTTGTGAAAGACCTATACGCTTTCCTCAGAGTGAGGAGAGCTTGTAGAGAGTTCGTCTTGGCTTCAGCAACCATCAGTCATGAACCAAGGAAGCCGATTACCTCAAGTATCTGGTGTAAAGACCTTTTCCCACAGGAACTGGTCCAAGAGGTCATTGCAAAAGCAACCACGGAGAACAGGAACCTTCTCCAAAAGTGGGTTATGTCCTCAAAAAGGAAATCTTCCTCGGAAAGAGGTCCCCAGCCCAAGAACAAATGGGCGAAGAGACCACGAAGACCTGCACGACTCCCCACCCTGACTATTACCATGATGCCTCAGACCACCTTCCAGATGGTCCCTCAACAACTGGTAGCCCAGTCACCAGTATTTAACCCAACCTTTGAGAGGCAGTCGACTTCCTTTCACCCCTGTCAGAAATGAAAAGGTCCTAAGAGAAGTTCTCCAGGTAGCTTCTCTCGGGGCCGAGGAGGACGTGGTCGCAGAAATAAATCTGCAGGATCCCCGAAGCAATGAGGGGTTCCAGGTAGGGGGCAGACTACATCCCTTTCGGGATCGCTGGACCTTCGATCCCTGGGCTCACAGCCTAATCACGAATGGACTCAGGTGGAAATTGAGCAGAACTCCACCCCGCTTTCCAGAATTCTTCCAACACTCCACCCCATTGTTGGAAGAATATACCTTAGAACTCTTGAACTAGAAGGTGATAAAGAAAGCAAAGTCCATCAAGTTCCAGGGAAGGCTGTTTTGTGTTCCCAAGAAAGACTCGGACAAACTCAGAGTCATTCTAGACTTGTCTGCACTCAACAAGTTCATCAAGAACAACAAGTTCCAGATGCTTACTTTGCAACACATAAGGACCCTTCTGCCAGAAGGGGCGTACATGGTCTCAATAGACCTGGCAGATGCTTACTGGCATCTCCCGATGAGCTGCCTTTTCTCCTCCTACCTAGGATTCAAACTACAGAAGAAGAAGTTTGTCTTCAGAGCAATGCCCTTCGGACTGAACACAGCCCCAAGGATATTCACGAAGCTAGCAGACACAATCGTCCAACAGCTGCGCACCGAAGGAGTTCAAGTGGTACCATATCTAGACGACTGGTTGGTATGGGCAGCATCCAAGACTACTTGTCTGCAAGCAGTCAACAGAGTGATCCAGTTTTTGGAACACCTGGGCTTCAAGATCAACCACAAGAAGTCTCGTCTCACTCCAGCTCAACAGTTCCAGTGGCTAGGAATCCAATGGAACTTAAAATCACACCACCTCTCCATTCCATCCAAGAAGAGGAGAGAAATAGCGGGATCTGTCAAGAGACTAATCTGTCACAAGAGGATTTCAAGATGTCAACAGGAAAGTGTATTGGACTCTCTCCAGTTTGCAGCAGTGACAGACCCTGTGCTAAAGGCACGTTTGAAAGATGCGTCAGGAGTCTGGAGAAGATACGCATCAAACGCTCGAAGAGATCAACTAAGGTTGACCTCAGCTTTGTTGCGCATGCAATTAAGGCCGTGGTCAACAGCTAAGAGCCTAGCACGGACAATTCCCCTGCAACCACCACAACCATCAGTGTTGATACACATGGATGCCTCCTTGGAAGGATGGGGAGGTAATTCTCATGACACAAAAGTCCAAGGGAATTGGTTGCACCAGTTCAAAACACTTCATATCATTATTTTGGAATCTATGACAGTATTCCTGACGTTGAAGAGACTATCCCCTCGCAGATCAATCCACATCAGATTGGTCCTGGACGAGGTGATAGTAAAGTGTCTAAATCCACAAGGCTCGAGATCACCCCACATCAACCATGTGATGCTAGCCATCTTCTACCTGGCAAGGAGGAAGGGATGGCACTTATCAGCAGTTCACCTACAAGGGTTACGCAATGTGACAGCGGACGCTCTATCCAGGCGAAAGCCCGTAGAGACAGAATGGTCCCTAGATGCAGACTCCTTCTCTTTCATCTCGGAAAAAGTTCCAGAACTGCAGATCGACCTCTTCGCAACGAGCGACAACAAGAAACTATCTCGCTACGTAGCCCCTTACATGGACCCTCAGGCAGAAGCGAAGGATGCCTTGTCCCTCGACTGGAACAGGTGGAATTGCATTTACCTGTTTCCACCAACCAATCTCCTGCTAAGAGTCGTCGACAAGCTAAGATCCTTCAGAGGGACAGCAGCAGTAGTAGCCCCCAAGTGGCCCAAAAGAAATTGGTTCCCTCTAGTCCTAGAGTTGAAACTGAAGCCGTTTCCTTTGCCGAATCCAGTGCTATCTCAACTGGTCCAGAAGTCGATTGTCTACGCTTCATCCTCGAGAACCAGCAACCTACATCTCATGATTTTCTCGCCTTAGCAGCGAACAAAAAGTTTGGAATCTCAAAGGTTAAAGTTGACTTCATCGAGGAGTACAAGTCAAGTTCTACTAGGAGGCAACACGAATCGTCATGGAAGAAATGGGTGTCCTTTGTGAAAGCAAGGAAACCGACAGAGATATCGATAGATTTCTGTCTTGCATTCTTCATACACCTCAACGAACAAGGCCTGGCCTCTACTACAATTACTCCTTGTCAATTAGCTCTGGCTAGGCCACTTCTGTACCCTTTTGAGGTGAAATTTTTAATAAGATCCCGAAGCATGTGCTAGACTCAAGCCAGTAGCCCCACCAAAGCCCATCACGTTGTCTTTGGACAAATTCTTGCTCTATGCTTCGAACCTAGACAATGAGGATTGTACTCTAAAGGATTTAACACAAAGTCATGTTTCTGTTCACAATAGCCTCAGGGGCTAGAGTTAGTGAAATAGTGGCCTTATCCAAAAACGAAGGCCAAATTCAGTTTCTAGATTCAGGAGAACTGAACCTTTTTCCTGATCCTGCCTTTCTTGCCAAGAAAGAGCTACCCACCAAGAGGTGAGTCCTTGGAGAATCTGCCTGTTGAAGGAAGATGCCTCTCTGTGCCCAGTAGAGTGTCTTAAGGTCTATCTTCGAAGAACTTTAAACTTCAAGGAAGGACAGCTCTTCAGAGGCGAAACTTCAGGATCAAACCTATCTTTAAGACAACTGAGAGCGAAGCTCACCTACTTTATTCGCAGAGCGGATCCTGACAGTACATCCGCAGGTCACGATCCGAGGAAAGTTGCTTTTCGTTGAACTTCTTTCAACATATGGACTTTGAAAGACTCCGCTCTTACACTGGGTGGAGATCATCCAGGGTCTTCTACAAACATTACGCGAAGCAAGTAGATGAAATAAAACACTCTGTGGTGGCGGTAGGTAGTGTCATTAAACCTGTAGCCTAGTGCTGCGATGAACGTCAACTGTTTTGGGTCTTTACAGTGCATCGGATGCATGGGTGTACCTACCCACTAGTGCAGATCACAGCTATGATTGACATACTGTTCTATGTAGGTTCATATCTGATCAATACACCAGTGCCGAGTGAACGTTTGCGTTACAGTATTTATGCATTTCTGAACATCTGACCATGTCAGATAGATTTGGTTTCACATCTCAATTGAGTGGCGTTATTCCGATTGTGTATTTATATATTTTTTCTACACGAGAAAATATGTGTTTTTATGTGTTGTAATGCTGGATCAGATTCATACTTTGTTGTAACTACATTTGATAAATTAGGTGTATAATAAAATACTTAAACATATTCGCATCTTATTACTGCTCTCTCAGTTATAAGCTAATAAAATACACTAGAGTTTTACTAATCCCCTTTATGGGGCTTATATTCTTGAAATCACAAAAATGATTTCCAGAGGAATAAAACTTACTTTCCTAAGGTAAGTAAAAAAGGTAGGCTTCAATGTTTTCCCTTTTTGTTCCAACGGAAATACAAAACTTGAATCCTTATTGTCGATATCGACATTTTCCTGCTGGGGGCAGGGGTCACTAAAACAGCTCCAGGTTTAGTGAAAGTGACAGATCTCTGGAATTTCAAATATAGGTCTAGTAGACCAGATAAGGAAATCTACACAGCTAATAGCAATTTCAGGACAATTCTCTAGTATACTTCCAACAGGACAACATGGCCTGAGCCCAAAAAACGGATTTGATCCAAGTGAAAAATTTATTTTTGGGTGAGAGGGCCACGTCGTCCTGATGGACCCACCCTCTTGCTGACCCCTCCCAAAATTACTTCATCTGTGGTCATTTCCGCTTAATGGCAAGAATAGAAATGGCGTCACGGTAGTAGTAGGGAAGGAGGTCCACCGGGTACCTAGAGTGGCACCCCTTTGTTTTGCCACTCTTCCCCCTTACATCGAAGCGTTAAGTCTATTCGGGGTGAAGATTGCCATGTGTCGTATCTAGAATATGTCCCCTGATATTATGCGATATCCTTTATTGGATACTCGCGCCAGGAGTTAGAATCCTGGAGACCTTTGGTTTAATTCTCTGGGAGTATCACTGTAGCAAATATCCCTTAGAAGGCTACCTATAGGAACCCTTACATCAGGACGACATGGCCCTCTCACCCAAAAATAGATTTTTCACTTTGATCAAAATCTGTTAACTATACAATAAGAGTAAATGTAAGGGTAAGACTTCAGCGAAGCTGGAACAGCCGTTTAATCTTTAAACGAGGTAGTACTAGCAGCTGGTGATTGGCCAGTTAGTTTAATCTTACTCTGATCTTCACCTAGGACTTGTGGCGTGGTTGAGGAAGGCAGTGTAACTTAGGAAAAATTCAAATTGATGAAAAAACTTTCAACCTTTATTACAAAACACTTCTTAAGGGTAGGAGGAAGAGAGGTAGTCCATAGAACCAATCTGGTTGGTTTACTAACCCAGGAAATGTCCGTGCACTTTGGTCTTGAGAAAGAGTCAAAGTGATTATCCTGTCAACCTTCTGATAACCTGAGTATGAAGATGGTGCAGGTGTTAGGTTATATCCCTACCAGGATACTGGTAGACATTCAGGAAGGAACCTATGTCTATAAAATTATAGTCTGAATGAATGGTCATTATGAGAAATGGGATGCATGCATTTCATCTATCCTTACCCTTATCTGGGACGATGCCAGACGATACTTCATTACAGAACTCGGTTGTAAAGAAAACTTACTCAGTCATGAGGCTTGCCTTTGGTGGCGGATCCAGCTCATAATGGAGCAACTGCTTCACCCCAACAGGGAAAAGGAGAATGGCCTGGCATTTTCTCCTTGTAGACTGGTGTCACAATTATTATAGACAAGATGCTGATTATCCCATGAGGGAGCTAAGTTTGTTACACAGCTAGTTAGGTAACTACCGCAGGAGTGTAGTCCAAGGATAAGGTTACCCGGGGACCTAATGGTAAACTCCCATGAGTTACCCGGGGCAGCAAAGGTTATCTGTCATAATAGACTCCTACTCTCAGGACTAATGCTACTGACAGGTTCTTTCTGAGGGTAATGGTATATCCCAGAATCTCATTACTGTACATCAGCATGGCTGAAGGTGCAAGAGTCAGAAGCAGCAAGGTTTGGATATCTGTTTATACCTTTTCGGTACGGGGAAGGGTCTTTGGTACCCCACAAGGTTACCTGAGATCTCTTATAAGGGATGCAGTGTCCTCAGGACAAAATTATTCTGCACCCCACTAATCTGAGATTGGAACTGTGACAGACTGGGTCTTGGACAGGAACTCTGGACAGGGAAGTGGAAACCCTCCCTTAAAGGTTTAAAGGCCACTTATGAATGGCAGAGGCAAGGGGCAAGGACATTGCCCTATCAAGCAGGACAATGCCCTAGAGACTGACCATATATACATATGATCAGTAGCCAAGCCCCCTCTCCACCCAAGATGGAACCAAGGAGGGCCAGGCAATGGCTACTGATGACTCAGTAGATAGACTTATAGGCTCCACCAACCTCCTATCCTTAGCTCACAAGGATGGTGAGGTTGCAGCGACCAAAGGGAATTAGGACGTTTGAGCGGGACTCGAACCCCTGTCTGGCGATCACCGGTCAGGGACATTACCACATCGGCCACAGTAACCATTCATTTAGAATGACCTGTGACATCCAGTATGTCCTCAGGTATGCTCATCGTAATGCCTAGGTTTAGGATTTTGAGCAATCTAGGAGGTATCTATTGTCTGATGGTCAGTCAAGGGTATAGGAGAGTTTCTGGAGCGGAAAGATCATTCGAAGCTACTCCTGAGCCCAGGCTGGTTTTACAAAGGCTGAGCTCTTTAGTCTGAGGTCTAGTTAAAGTTGCATGACAGCCTTTACCATCTGAGACTGAGAGGGGCAAAGGACGATGAAGTGAACCCCGAGTCATTGTAGAGGCTTTGCCCCTAGAAAATATCCCTTCAATGATGCCATCAGCAAAGAAGGGTAGTTCTACTGACGTGTAAAGAAGCATCAGAAAAACTGGATGCCACCCCAGGTGTAGCACTCAGGAGCCATTAATGTAACCTGAAACTGTAATTGTCCACAGACTGAGATGGATAAGCCAGGCAAGTATGCTGTGGTTAAGGTAGCTAGAGGATCTGGTGAGTGGAAGGAAACCCGAAACTTCTGCAGAACAGGAGGGCAGCACCCTGGAAACAGTTCCAGAAGTGAAGTTCTGAATCATCTGAGACTCCATGAGTCCTTTGATGGTGATACCTTGAAAATAAGATGGCTTCCTGTCATGCACAAATGTAAGGAGTCACTGATCCTGTCCCATGCATCTGGTGATTGAATGTATTTGTCAGAATATTCCTCGAGATGGAATGGATCTAGCGTACAACTCTATCATATAGTTGGCTGCCAAGTGGATACCTGCTTTCCAATTGCAAAACATGTTTAAAACAGAACCCTCTTTGCTTGTGAATGCAAGTTATGAAGGTGGAGTTGTTGTTCTTCAATGTTAATGGGTAACTTGAAAATTTGTTGGGAAGATAAGCAAAAGCATCATTTGGACTTCCAGTAGGTTGAAAGCTGGTGTTTTACTTCTGTAAGCCACTTCCCTTAGGTTTTCCTGTACTCCAGGTGTGCCCATCATCCTTGGACTTGTCCGATAATGACAGGATCCCTGGGGGTGGAGTTCAAGTTGAACTCCCCAGGAGAGGAAATTATCAATCGGCCACCTTTGTATCTCTCCTGAAAACAGTAGAAAGGAAAGTTGCTGGCTGCTTCCAAGTGATGCTTTCAACAATTCTGGAGCAATCACTTGCCTGGGAACCCAGTAGACCAAGTTCACCATGATGAGGGAAGTAACAGAGGACGTTATCACCCATCCAGAAGAACTCTGTCATGCAGGAGCAACTGGACTCCATTCTGTTTGCTGACTTGAACGTTCAGTGTGTTATCAGCATAATTTGGTCCTTATTACTGCCTGGCCATGTGACTTGGTTACAAAAAGAACTCATTTTTGTGATCATGGTAAAAAAAGGTCAATTGTCTGCCCTGGTGCATTGCCTCTTGGAGAGACAGGACAAGCAATATTCAAAAAAAAAAATAAAAAATAAAAAAAGAAGATTCACAAATACATAGGTATCAGACAGGTGAGTGAGAATGCTCGAGGTGAAGGCAGTCTGAAGCTCTGGTCTTGAACAGAAAACCAAGGCATAGAGGATGAGAAGGAGATTAATGGGCTAAAGGATAGGTATCAAGGTATATGTATCCATCAGGTTCACCGAGTGCGAGAAGTCTTTTCTCTCAGCAGACCAAGTGGCACATGCCATTTCTTTGATGGCCAACCATATGACACTTGCCATTTCTTTAATGGCTGACAACACGTTACATGCTGTCCTTTTGATGGCAGATTGTGCAGTGCTTACTGTCTTTGTTTTTTAAAAAAAGAGTGTTGGGTCTAAGGCTAGGCGGCATCAGTGAATGATGGTCAGCGTGGTTTCGTATCTTCATTGCAACTGATTCACAGCGGAAGGAAGTACAGATAGCTTGTGATGTGGACAATGACGTCACTTATGTGGGCAGTGCTCAAGTGCTACAAGCAGCCTCATCTTAATACATCTTACATCTCCCTCCCAAAATATTGTGAGGGTAATATTTTCAAAACTTATAAATGACAATATCAAAAGCAGACATGACTTACGAAATGCTCAACTTTCTTAAAGAAAAACATCAGACAAGTATGGTAAATCATTATTGTGGTAATTAATGGTAACATTACTATGACTAAAAAGGAGAGAGAGAGAGAGAGAGAGAGAGAGAGAGAGAGAGAGAGAGAGAGAGAGAGAGAGAGAGAGAGAGAGAGAGAGAGAGGATTAACATAATAACAAAGAGAGAGAGAGAGAGGAGAGGAGAGAGAGAGAGAGAGAGAGAGAGAGAGAGAGAGAGAGAGAGAGAGAGAGAGAGAGAGAGAGAGAGAGAGAGAGAGAGAGAAGAGAAAAGAAAAGAGAGAGAGAGAGAGAGAGAGAGAGAGAGAGAGAGAGAGAGAGAGAGAGAGAGAGAGAGAGAGTTAACATAATAACATAAATGTGCACTGAAAAAGAGTTGTGAATGCAACATCATCATGAAATTTCATACAGATTATAATTTTGCAAATATGAAATCAATGCACGTCTAAGTGCAGTAAAAGAAAAAAAAAAGAAATACTTTCATTTCATAAATGAACAATCAAAGCAAAGATAATTATACATAATCATTTATCCAGTCAGGAGGATCTCTCTTCCTTGGAGGCTGTACCTCTGGCACTGATGGACGAGACTTAGGCTCCATGAGCCACTTCGTCGTCGGTAGGAGTAGCTCCTGTTGTCTGACTGACGGGCAATTCAATGACCGTGAGGTGTCTTCTGTTTCTTAACGACGGACGCCCACTACCGTCTAGTCTTACAATGTACTGCCTATGATTCCCAGCCTATCCCAGGCCTTAGTCATCTGGTTCTGAACCCTAACATGTGTGCCTGACTGTAGGGGTGTTAGCCTCCTGCCAGTGCCGCTTTCAATTGACTTCTCATTTTTCTCGGCTACCTGAAGTTCTCTTTTTTAATAGATTTTCTCCAGTGGTGGTCTATCGTGTAGTTGAGTTTTGCGGTCGGTACACCATCGCATAGCTGTCTGCCAGTTGCCAATTGTGCCGAAGATTTATTTATACCCCTTAAGGGCGTGTTCAGGTACTGCGGTGTGGCCAATGATACCTTGTCGTTATCGAGGCTTCCAGTCTAGCTGATACTTGTTCTAATTATCCTCTTTGCGGACTTAACTGCGGCCTCGGCTCTCCCATTTGACTGCGGGTAGTGGGCCAATGATAGGCGTATGTCAACTCCCCATCTCCTGTAGAAGGCCATCATTTTTTCGTTCACCATGTTGGTGCCGCTGTCCGTAGACAGTTGTTCAGGTGCTCCCCATCAAGTGAAGTAATGCCTAAGTTTTGTCATGACCTTTGCAGATGAGGTGCCATTAATGGAAGTGGGATATTTCTAGCCAGCCTGTAAGCCTGTCACAATATGCCATATATGTGTGTCCTTCAAGCTAAAACAGGTCTATGACAGTCTGTTAGAACGAGTATTCTGGGGCAGGGGTCATTTTCATGACTTCGACAGGTAGTGATGGTGAGTGGGCGTCGCACGATGTACACCGGGAACGATGATGGTGAAGGTCACCCTCGATGCCCGGCCAATAGACCAAATGTCTCGCTCTTCTCAACATTTTATCTAGGCCTTGATGTCCAGCATGAAGGTTGGCGGTTATCTGCTGGCGGAGCCCTTCGGGAATGACAAGGGGGATGCAGTTGTCGTTGAAGCAGTATGTAACCAGGTTGCCAGATGTAGATAAACGTTCTCTGATGCCGTAGAAGGGCCTTAAACATGCAATTTCTTGAGATTTCTTCGGGTTCCAGTCCCCTGCAGTTACTTGAGCGGCTAGTAGCTAATATGCTGGATCATTCAGGGCTGCCTCTTCAACAGTTTTCTCGTCTATGGTGCACTGCTCCTGTAGATTTTCTGTAATTGCTGACACCATAGCAATCATTAATTGTTTGTTGGAGCTCACATCCTGTCTATCTGGTGCCGTCTTCAGGGCAGGAAATTGAGAGGGAAGTCAGCAGCATAATTTCTATTGCCTGGTAGGTATTTAACGTTGAAATTATACAATAATGTTTTCTCCTTTAATCTAAATAGTCTAGGATTGGTAATATCGCCGAGACTTCTATTGTCTAGTAACTTGATTAAAGGGCGGTAGTCCGTGACAACGGTCAATTTCAGGCAGCCCAATAAGAATACTCGTGCCTTTTTTAAGCACCAGGCCACCGCAAGGGCTTCCCCCTCCACAGCTGCATACCCAGATATGGCGGGGCGTGAGGAAATGACTACCACAAATGGCTATTCTCCAATCATCTCTACAGCAGAATGTGGTTTTGACAGAGGTACAACTGCAATATTGTTTGAGGAACATCGAAGCCCAACACCCTCCTTACTACAGTCAGTGACTGCAATAGTCGGCCGCAGCTTGTCATAGTAGATGAGGCCGTCCTTGGCCAACTTGCAGACGGTGTCTTGCACTTGTCAAAACTTCTGAAGGTGCTCATCCCAATAGACCTGTTTGCCTGAGGGTTTCTTCAGAGGTCTCTAAAGTGGATCATGAGAGGTGCTGTTATCAGGAAGGGGGCCAGCTGATTTAAAAAACCATACCAAGACTTGATGTTAGATATAAGTGAGCTTTTGGGGCATAGAAAAACTTTTGATGGCGTATAAACAATCTTCTGAAGGCTTGTAGGGAGTCCCAACCAATGTCAAACCCAACGAATTCCGCTTCTTTCTTGCAGAACTTGAATTTTTCTGGTTTCAAAGGGTATTGATACCTGCCCCAAGGTGTGATGAATGTAGTTAGGGGTATGCTTTCCTTGTCCAGTTCTACCTGGTGAAATCCCCAATAGGCGTCGGCCACAGTCTTGTATGAGCTGAGGGGAATGCCAGATACCATATCGAAGGACGTAGGGGTATGGTGGGTCTCCCTTCTACAACTTGCGTTGAGTTTTGATAGTCAACCGTATGCCTTGGTTGCCCCGATTTCATGGCCTCGACCACCATACGTGAATGCCATTCTGTGGGCTCTCCAGGGGAGCTCGCTGTAAGACCCCTCTCTTGATGTCCTCCTCCAACTGGGCTTTCACCTCCTTTTCCCATTGCTTAGGCACTGACGCAGGTGTGTAGCAGGTGTAAGGAACTGCGTCAGGTAATAAGCAGGCTTCCCAATCCATTACCGGGAGGGGTTCCCTCTGGGTGTTGAAAGTCGTACTTGCAAAATTGGCTAATAACCAGTTTTCTAATCTGGTAATATTCTCCTCACTAGGGCGAAATGGAATGGTCGAAGGTCTCGCAGGTTGATTGGTTTCTTCGGCTAATGTATAGGTTGGACTTGCTGCTGTGGAGCCAGAGTCCGTGAAGGGGGCCGTGATTTGGAAATATTTCTGTCACAAAACCAAGTTTCTTGTAGGGATAAATAAAAATCAGTGCAGGACTTTACAAGTATACTTCCGGGGTTGTGTGCCTCCCCTTGTATTCTAAACACTTCAGATCTAGGTTGGCAAAGTCTCGCAATCCTCCCTTAATCTCAAGAATAAAGACTAGCGTGTCCCACAACACAAACCTGGTTTTACTAGTGTCTGGCACTGCTCGTGCACCGGACCACTCTCCCAAGTTGGTCAAGCATACATTGACACGAATAGTGGGTTGCGGGGACGGCCCATTCCATACCTCTGCCGCTACGACAACTGCGATCACTGCACTTGCTATATCCGACTCCGCTGCCAGACCACTAAAGTTATTCTTGGCTCTCCGCCCTTTGCAACACTTCTTCAGGTGTCCGGTTTTACCGCTCCCGTGACATGTCATTTTTCTCGCAGGACATGAGGAATACCCAGGGGTATGATGAGTACCACAATTACCACAGGGGCGTGATTGTACTTTTACAGGGGTGCTCCTGTCACAATTATTATTATTATTATTATTACTATCCAAGCTACAACCCTAGTTGGAAAAGCAAGATGCTATAAGCCCAGGGGCTCCAACAGGGAAAAATAGCCCAGTGAGGAAAGGAAATAAGGAAATAAATAAATGAAGAGAACAAATTAACAATAAATCCTTCTAAAATAAGTAACAACGTCAAAACAGACATGTCATATATAAACTATTAACAACAACAAAAACAAATATGTCATAAATAAACTATAAAAAGACTATGTCCACCTGGTCAACAAAAAAGCATTTGCTCCAACTTTGAACTTTTGAAGTTCTACTGATTCAACCACCCGATTAGGAAGATCATTCCACAACTTTGTCACAGCTGGAATAAAACTTCTAGAGTACTGCGTAGTATTGAGCCTCGTGATGGAGAAGGCCTGGCTATTAGAATTAACTGCCTGCCTAGTATTACGAACAGGATAGAATTGTCCAGGGAGATCTGAATGTAAAGGATGGTCAGAGTTGTGAAAAATCTTATGCAACATACATAGTGAACTAATTGAACGACGGTGCCAGAGATTAATATCTAGATCAGGAATAAGAAATTTAATAGACCGTAAGTTTCTGTCCAACAAATTAAGATGAGAATCAGCAGCTGAAGACCAGACAGGAGAACAATACTCAAAACAAGGTAGAATGAAAGAATTAAAACACTTCTTCAGAATAGATTGATTACCGAAAATCTTGAAAGACTTTCTCAATAAGCCTATTTTTTGTGAAATTGAAGAAGACACAGACCTTATATGTTTCTCAAAAGTAAATTTACTGTCGAGAATCACACCTAAAATTTTGAAAGAGTCATACATATTTAAAGAAACATTATCAATACTGAGATCCGGATGTTGAGGAGCCACCGTCCTTGACCTACTTACAATCATACTTTGAGTTTTGTTAGGATTCAACTTCATACCCCATAATTTGCACCATGCACTAATTCTAGCTAAATCTCTATTAAGGGATTCACCAACCCTAGATCTACATTCAGGGGATGGAATTGATGCAAAGAGAGTAGCATCATCTGCATATGCAACAAGCTTGTTTTCTAGGCTAAACCACATGTCATGTGTATATAGTATGAAAAGTAATGGGCCAAGAACACTACCCTGTGGAACACCGGATATCACATTCCTATAATCACTATGGTGCCCATCAACAACAACTCTTTGAGATCTATTACTTAAAAAATCAATAATAATGGTAAGAAACGACCCACCCACTCCCAACTGTTTCAGTTTGAAAACAAGGGCCTCATGATTAACACGGTCAAAGGCAGCACTAAAATCAAGGCCAATCATACGAACTTCCCGACCACAATCAAGGGATTTCTGTACAGCATTGGAGATTGTAAGAAGGGCATCACATGCTCCAAGGCCTTTACGAAAACCAAATTGCAAACTTGGGAGTAGATGATTACCTTCAGCAAACCTATTAAGACGTTTTGCCAGAAGACGTTCAAAAACTTTAGATAATATGGGAGTTATGGATATTGGGCGGTAATCAGTGGGACTTGAGCTACCACAAACACATTTACATAGAGGAGTAACATTACCAATTCTCCAACTAGTGCTAAAAGCTCCTCTTCTTGCTAACTTGCGCAAAATAGCAGATAACTTTGGAGCTAAGAAATCTGCTGTCTTTATAAAAAACAAAGGAAAAATACCATTTGGGTCTACACCTCCATAAGCATCAAGGTCCATCAACAGAGCTTTAATCTCACGAGATCGAAAAGCTAAACTAGTTAGTTTAGCCTCAGGAAAACAGGAATGAGGAAGTTCAAGTTTTTCATTACTCTGTTTACTGTCAAAAACATCAGCCAAAAGGGTTGCCTTTTCCTTTGGACAGTGAGTGACTGAGCCATCAGGTTTAAGTAAAGGAGGAACTGTTGCATCTACACCAAAGAGTGCAGATTTAAGGGTAGACCACCATTTATGTTCCTGAGTTGTACCAGAAAGTGTTTCTTTTATGGTTAAATTGTACTCCTTTTAAGTTGAGGCATAAACTCTCTGAGCAAAAGCTCGAAGCTGAGTATAGTTGTTCCAGGTCAAATCTGATCTGTTACCCTTCCAAAGTTGATAGGCCTCCTGCTTCTCCAAAAAAGCACGTCTACAATCATCACTGAACCACGGTTTGTCCTTCACTCGGTACCTTAGCACACGAGAAGGGATACGCCTATCAATTATGTTGACTAGATTCTCATTCAAAGGGACAACAGGATCTACACTATTATATAATTGTGACCAATTCAAGCACAAAAGATCATGTAAAATCCCATTCCAGTCTGCTTGGGATTTCATATAAATTTTACAAGAATATGATATATCAGGGACAGGCTGCTCAGTCTTCACTAATAATGAAATCAAGGCATGATCAGATGTCCCGACTGGAGAACCAACCTTACCAGTTATAACGCCAGGGGAGTCAGTGTATACAAGGTCCAAGCAATTACCAGACCTGTGAGTAGCTTCATTTATGATTTGCTCACAGCCTGATTCAGAGGCAAAGTCTAAAGCTCTTAAGCCATGGCGATCGGTAGGAGAGATAGAACTTAACCACTCCCTATGGTGAGCATTAAAATCACCAACAAAGACAAAAGAAGCCTTTCTATCATCTTCTTGTATCTTAGCCATAATGGTAAGAAGACAATCGAAGATAGAATCATCCATGTCTGGATTCCGGTAGATCGAACATAAATAAAAGTTGTTATGCCTGCCACAAACTTTTATTACCTGAATCTCATGACATCCACATTGATAGCAGGACTTATGAGAAGCAGGGTACTCTGTCCTAATATACACCGCCATTCCCCTGGCCCTAGGGATGGCATCACGTTTCAACATTATTGGCTTCTTAAAACCAGTTATAAGGAGCTCAGATGAGTGCCTCATATTAGAAACCAAAGTTTCTGAGCACAAAAGAATATCATACTGTCTGGACGCAACTGTAAGGTCTTGGATATTTGCATGAAGACCACGAATATTGCAATACAGAAGACGACATTGACGAAATCTAGGACGTACTGGTCCCGGATTTCGCTCAATGTCTCCAGACAGCATAAGAATTAATAGAAATAAAAAAGAGACATCATACTTAAAAACTAGATTAACAAGAATTATAACAAAAACAATACGTACAGAATTATAAACAAAGTGATTGATGATACCCATAGACTATAGTAAAAAGTCGGAAAAACTGGTCAACATGAAGGAGCCGATACACCATGCAAGGCTAAATACCCTCCAGGATAGCCACTTCAACTGAAGGGAGGGCAGTAAGGATGGTTTTGAGAAGAAAAAGAATCAGAAAAAGGAAAAGACAACCTCTTGATAAACCACCAGGCATCCATGGCCCTTCTACTAAGCCTGCCCAACACACCATTTAAAAAAAACAAGAGGAAGAAAAAAAAATAAGATAGAATAGTGTGCCCGAGTGTACCCTCAAGCAAGAGAACTCCAACCCAAGACAGTGGAAGACCATGGTACAGAGGCTATGGCACTACCCAAGACTAGAGAACAGTGGTTTAATATTGGAGTGTCCTTCTCCTAGAAGAGCTGCTTACCACAGCTAAAGAGTCTCTTCTACCCTTACCAAGAGGAAAGTACACTGAACAAATTGCAGTACAGTAATTAACCCCTTGGGTGAAGAAGTGTTAAGTATCTCATTGTTGTCAGGTGTATGAGGAAAGACGAGAATATGTAAAGAATAGGCCAAACTATTCTGTGTAAGTGTAGGCAAAGAAAAAATAAGCCGTGACCAGAGAGAGGGATCCAATGCATTACTGTCTGGCCAGTCAAAGGATCCAATACCTCTCTAGTGGTAGTATCTCAACGGGCGGCTGGTGCCCTGGCCAACCTACTACCTTCAGTCTCATGAAAAGGAGAGACCTGCCGCGGTGGCAACGCTTGACAGGCAATGTCAACAAGCAAAGGAGCAGCAGTAGCAGTAGAGGAAGCGACGTCACGCCGCTGCTGAAAGGACTGAAATCCTTGTGACTGACCAACAACAACAACTGAAGTTGATTGACGCTCGACGTCACGTCGGAACTGCCTTGACTGCATAGACTGAGCAGGCAAAACAACCTCCGACTGCGGTGATTGACGCTCAACGTCACGTCGAGGCAACGGAGCCGGTCGGCGAACGTCAGGTCAAGGCTGCGGCGGCAGCGGCTGAACGTCAACACGAGACTGCGGCAGCGGCTGAACGTCAACACGAGACTGCGGTAGCGGCTGAAAGTCAACACGAGACTGCAGCGAGGGAGAATCCATGTCACGTGACTGACGTGAAAAACTACTGTACTGACATCACGTTTCAAAGTACAAGAAACGTCAGCACTAACTTCAAACGGACGAGTAAATACTCGTTTGGGCGGCTGACGGCCAGAGGCGGCTGCCACCTCGGGTTCCCCCCTGAAACATACCGGGAGCAGCTGCTCTAGGGGAGCTGCTAAGCCATGCCCTATTAAGATGGGCGTCGTCACATGTGGCCTTGAATGCACTGCACATGACTCTGAGGGAGTTGATATCACAAATATCATTGCATGATTGAAATACTTGCCTTTTGAGCATTTTATCACTTAGGCATACCATGAGCTTAGGCAAAAGCATATATTCAGATAAATCATGATTACAATTAGGACATGTGGATGCACAATCGGTAGCCTTTCATGTACACTTGATAAAATAATCATAAAGGGACTTACTAGGCTCTTGGGCCAAATAAAATAACTCTGGGCATCAGTATACCTAGAATCGAGGGCATGTTGGAATATTGGGACACAATGCAGCCTTGTGTGATAAACTGCCTCGTTAGGCTTCAACTTACATAGCTGCAACCAACACTCTATTGATTGTTTCCAAGACCTGAAGGCTGCAAGGGAAACCTCAGCCTCACACTTTTCCGGAGCCATTGACGAAGGAATCCTTGGTTGGGGGACATTGCTACTCTGGAGTGACAACACTGATATCTCAGCCTGAAGATTCTGGATGGCTTGCTGCTGGGTTTGTAACACGTGGTGAGCCTGCAGCATGGAAGGCGATGATATCCTGATGCCGGTTCCTGAGGTTCCTGTCCTTGCAATCCTGCCCCTAGGGCTTGCAAATGAGGGTCGTCACGGCAGTGGTTTCATGCTGTGTCATGGTTATTACTGTAGGTCCAATTTTTCTTTTCTTTCTTTGCGCCATAATGGGTCTGAGGCTAGGCGGGATCAGGAAATGATAGTCAACATGGTTTCATATCTTCATTGCAACTGATTCACAGCATAAGGAAGTACAGATAGCCTGTGATGTGGACAAGCATCCTCATCTTAACTCATCTTACAAATAGGATATCAGCTTTTAGTATTTTAGTCAACTTTATCACGGAAGAGTTGACCGTAAAGACTTGGAGAACTGTTAGGAAGAATTCGAGTGAGTTCCTCTCCCTCATGTTCTTTCAGGATCCAAAGGTCCGTGGGTAAAAGAGCTGCTGAGTCAGAAAGGTCCTTGCCTTCTGCCTGATTGCGAATAATGAGCTTCAGGTCTTGGCCAAAGTATATGAATGTGAACAAGCAAAGGTCTACAAAAAGCTGCTTAGCGGAATCTGTAAGCAGCTTCCCTGGCAGGAGACTTCAAGCTTAAAACCCCAAGTGCACCTGTGCTCTAGACTACCTTGGATCCTTTTAACATCACTGCCATCTCTAAATCGATATGCTGCAGACGTGGAGTCATTGAAGCATCTTGGGAACATCCTGAAGCAGGAGGGGTATAATGGCAGCTGCCAACGTCCTGTCCTGTAGTGCTCATTCTCAGTCTTGTAAAAGACTTAGCAAAGGTAGCAGGAGTGTGAGTTCCCATAACTAGTTTCATAACCCCTTCCAGAGTTAAGTTTTGGTATATTACTGCTCATCCCACAAAACCATGCATAGGAATCAGTCGATGTCTCGTGAGATTTGACCTAATTAGTCGTTCTGTACTTCAGTGATTTCTTCCTTCTGTTTGGGTAGGACTTTCCCTCATTGGGAAGGCACTCACTGCTTCTCACTATCCTGAAGAGTGAGAGAGAATTTTAACGTCCAGGAAGGGAAAAGTTGGACATATCCTTTATTCCTACTCGTAGTACTTGTGTTTATTCTCATAAGAACCGAGCTCTGGTAGCGGGTGCTAGTGCATGTGCTCGTTCTCATAAGAACTTAGCACTGGGAGCTAGTGTGTATGCTCGTTCCCCTGTGAACCCATCACCTTGTGAAAATGGACCAGAAATAAATGGTCTTAGAGCTTTGCTCATTTACGTGAGAATGGAGCACAGCCAGGGGTTGCTAGTGCGTGTGCTTGTTCTTGTGGAAAGTGAGCTCATTTAGCAGGTGTTAGTGCTCCTGTCTCATGTGCTGATTGGTATAATCAAGGAGGGTTTCTTCCCGGTGCGTTTCCTCTTACTTCACGAATGATGCGTGCGTACTAGTAGGCCTACCTCTTATTACCGCACTGTTACTCCCACTTGGGGAAAAGGTAGGAGTCATAGCTGTGGGATTCCTAGCGATTTGTCTTCCTGGACTACTTCGATAACATCATCTTAATGTTTCATTGAATAATCCTTACTCACCTAGGATTCTTGTCAGTCGGTCCGCTAATGGAACAGGGCGATGGAATACCTGTCCTTTGTTTGGGAGGATCTTTGTTGACAACTGTGCAAGCATGATGTGGCATCCCAGTGCTTGTATTAGTGTTAGGATTAAATAGTGAAGTCACACATTCCATTTCCTAATGCATAACATAAAGGGTAAATCTGGGAAAAACCAGTCGTGAATCAGTCTTGAGTTTGGAAGCAATGTTATCACTGAGGCATCCTGGGAAAGTGACAAGGGCCGGATCTCCATCTTGACTAGCAGTGCTCATGCTCAGTCTTGACTGGAACCATCGTTTTTATGCCATCCATTGTGCGGAAGAAGACGATCATGTTCTTGCCGTCTTTCCTGTGATTGGAGAATTTCATGAGTTTGTAACATCACATGTTGAAGTTGGCAATGATGGTGAACTTATATTAAGTTCTAGATTGTGCCAGCAATCATTTTTGTAGGAACAATCTTGGACATTGCGAGGGGTCAAGAGATGAATTTGATAGTACTCGTGGGTCTTCATCTCTTGAAGTGTGGTCTCAATGAGATTGTAATGCTCATGTAAGAGGAAGATCATCTTATGGAGACCAGAAACGACGAATAGCCTTCTTAACGAGTATTCGTTGAGAAGGTGTTCGTGGCTTGTGAAAACCCAAAGACTTTTCTGAGAAGTCAACTGTCTCTGGAGAATTCGTCAGGGCAGGTCTTAGTCATTTGGGAGTTTATGAGTGTGAAGAGGAGTTCAATGAAGTGTTTGGGGACCGTCCCTGGGAGGAAAAGGGTGAAAGCAGATTTCTGTGCCCTGACAAACGGCGCTTGGGCCTCGTCTTTTACATGATTTGACATTTTTAGCAAGGAAAAGAGTCCTTGTACCTCATATCTCAACGCTTTCCCGAGGGAAATGTTTTGGTAGAGCGCTGTTCCTCCCACGAAACCATGCAGAAGAAACAGGCTGAAACTTTAAAGAGTTAAGACTTATAAGTAATCCTTTACTTTGGTGATTTCTTCCTCAGTAGGCACCACATCCAAAGATTTGGTTGTTGTCTCTGGAATTCTGTAACACTACCTGGTTAGTGGCAGGGTTTACATGCCACTTGCCAGCTGCTACTATTACTGTACCTCGTTTAAAGTAAAAATTGCCATTCCAGCTTCGCTGAAGTCATACTCATATTAAACGTCTGACTTTTATATGATGTGTAAAAAGAAGTCATAATTTTGTTTATTCCAATCTGTACTTGTAGCCTACTGTGTATTATATTATCTATTTATAATTTCTTTCTTTTTCCAGAGATGTGATGGTGATATTCCAACTGCTAAATGCTTTACATTTAGATGCAATATACGTAACTTAGGAGCAAAACAAGCAGCAGGTATTCGTATTAAATCCAGGCTATGGAATTCAACTTTAGTAGAAGATTATCCTAGAGTAAGTTATGTTAGCATAAAATCAAAAGCATCATTGATTCTTCCTGAGGATATCCGTAATGATCAAGACCGTTCAGATGATGTTGCATCTGCAGAAACTTTGGCTTACCCAGATTTACTTGACCAACTTCCACCAGAGGAAGTACCACTGTGGGTTATATTGGTGTCAATTTTTGCTGGGCTTTTAGTTCTCATAATTATCATATTAATATTGTGGAAATTAGGCTTTTTTGAAAGAAAGAGACCAGACCCAACTCTTTCTGGTAATTTAGATAAAGATGCAAATGGTTATTGATTCATGTCTAGATATATGTTGTCAATGACTTGTGCCAATGTTTTTACAATACGCTATTATATTGTGAATTTTTGTGATAAACCACAATGTTAAAATTGGTGCTTAGATATCTTATTTACTTGATCATACCATATTATGAAAAATGCAGACAATGTTAGGAAGTACCTTCATAACATTATGGGAGACTAAAATTAGCATTTTACAGTATTTATTTTTTTTCTTGAATATGTGACCTCTAAACTCTATTAAAAACAAATGCATGTACATATGAGATTTGATTCACTGGAAAATATTTTCAACACAGTGTATATGTAGTAAACATATTTACTATTCTGTACACTTTTGGTTACATATTGTCTCTGCATCATGTCTGTGATGTTCTATGTGCCTTTAACACTGACAGTAAGGGGCACTTTTTGTGGTTCTTCAGGAAAATACAAGTATATAAAATCCGGAGACCAATATCTCCTGATTATCATAACATATCTGTGTTAGTAAACTCAAAATTAGAAAAATCCTTGGTATTACTTTTAAAAGTCACTGCATTTAGGATATTGCCATTATGAAAATGGTCTAAAATAAGTTTCAACATTGGCAAACTTTTCTGATGTGTAAAATCTATGACTTCTGTGATATTTGAAAATCTTTATGATATACAAAATATATCAATTTCCTCGGGCATATTGAATATAGAATTTTTAAAAAAGTTATTGTATGATTTCTAAGTACAATCCATCATTTTGTTGAATGCTTCTTAAGTTTCAGATAATTCAATGTTTTTATATGAATTTTACAGGGAACCTAAAATGTCTTGAAGTGGGGTAAGAGCCAAAGTATTAATTTTAGTAGAACATGTAGAGCAATTGATGTGGCCTATTATAGGCAAAGAATTGCAATTATTGTGCTGTATATTTTCATATCGTTCAATGTACCAACATAATAATTAGAAGGTTTTAAGATACTGTGTAGTCTGAACCTTTTCTTAGGTTTCATTAGTGGCATGATGAAACCTTTTAGAGATA
Source organism: Palaemon carinicauda (assembly GCF_036898095.1). Taxonomy (NCBI): domain Eukaryota; kingdom Metazoa; phylum Arthropoda; class Malacostraca; order Decapoda; family Palaemonidae; genus Palaemon; species Palaemon carinicauda. Next base: position 98,507,311 of record NC_090739.1, on the reverse strand, counting down.
AGGTGGTACCTCGGTTTACAAGTTTGATTCGTTCTGGGAGTGAGCTCGTAAACCAAAATGCTCATAAACTAAAATAATATTTCCCATTAGAAATAAATGAAATACTCCGTGTGTTCCACACGTTCATAAATACACTTATACAGTACACTAATTTTTACAGGTTTTGTAACAAAATTAAGTGAAAAAATTGTAACCCCTAACATCAGAAATGAATAGAAATTGATAATTCATAATAAAAAAATGGAAATATTGACAAGTTAACTTACACTTTACCTTTGAGGAGAGGCGGGGCTGTGTAAAAACCTCTGGTAAAGTATAAGGAGTTCTCTCTCGTGAATTGCATTTATTATCTCTAACTGAATCACTTGATTTGCCTCTTTTGGATCACAATTTGATATACCAGTTTTGGATCACAATTTGATTTACCTGTTTTGGATCACAATTCGATAAAGAACATGTGGTCACAACTCTAGAAAGAACCTTTCCAAAGACACTCAATTGATTATTATAGATGGAGCTGGTACGATTACAGTTCAAAGAGTGAAAGCGATAAGGTTTGAGCAAGGATGTGAGCTGAAACAAAACATGATGGCATAAAATTATGTGAATACTAATTTGTTGCCGTATGATCACCACTCAACTGCTTTCTGTGCATCACGTGCTAGTCTCGTTTGTAATTGTCCATAATAAATGCATACACGGAGGGAGATTTTTGCTTGCAGACCGACACAATATTTGTAAAATGATTTGAATTTTTATTCTCGTACAGTATACTCTTATTTGGTCGCTCATCAACCAAGGTACTACTGTAATTGTAAGGGAAGGAAGAAACCACTCACCACTCAAGTCAAGGTTTATATTTTGGCTATTACTCAACTTTTAGGATAGATTATGTTAGAAAATATTTAGATATGCTGGTTGCCTAGACAACTTGTGATTGTAATAATTATTGTAAATATAATTATTGTAAATGATGGAGTAGTTGTCTTGAAATCCAATGATTTATAAGCGAGATATGTGACATTCGTTAACCATAAAAAATGCCTTGAGAGTCCCACAACGGTGACTTTTAAAATTTGTACTCAAGTTTATAAAAGTCACATAAGAGGTTTATTTGATTTGTTAGATTATTGAGGAAAGTCTTAGCAATTCATTTTTTTATTGATGAAGTGCCATTGTTTGTTTGTGAGATGACAGTAGAATGTGTGGATACTTTTATATGGATTTAAGCTAATGAAAAACATTTCTTGGTTGTAGGCTTTATTAGATGTCCTGTTTTTGTACATAAATGTAGATACAGTATTTAGTGACAAAAGGTATGTTATGTGAAAAATATATATTAATTACATAATTTATAAATCACCCTGATACATTTTATGGTGTGCTGTAATTAATGATTCTCATACCCACATACATTATTCATTAGGATCTCAGAAGTATGGAAGTGAAGATGTATATGAATTTTTATTTACTCACTGGTAATTACTGTACTAGGAGTCAAACATTGTACTTATAAAAGTTAAAAAGTTAATGAATTTACTCATAGAAAGTGAATTTTGATGCATTTCTGTGTTTGTTATATGATGAGTGACAAAAAATTAAAAATACTTAACAACGACAATATTTTAATTACTACCTAAAGTAACATATTTTGTAATAACATTAATTACAGTTTTTCAATATTAAACTTACCCGATAATCATGTAGCTGTCAACTCCGTTGCCCGACAGAATTCTATGGAGGGATACGCCAGCTATCACAATACTAGAAGGGGGTGTAATTACCAGCGCCACCTGTGGCCAGGTACTCAAGTACTTCTTGTTGACACCTCCTCAATTATTCCTCTGTCGTGCTTCCGGCAAGACGTTCTGGGATACGCTTATGTTCTTGGAGTATTTTCACGACTTTGGTGAAGTATTTCTCTTTGATTTCGGCTGTCGCTTTACTGGAAACTTCTATATTAGCTTAGTTAGCTTTTGGAATTAATTTGTTTAATTATGGTGACGAGAGAGTATGAACTCTCGTTCACCTTTCAATGGCCGACCCTTCCCTTAGACGGAAGTGTTGGTGTCTAAGAGAGTATAGACTCTCTTTCTTAATTTTGCTTAACAAAAGTTATAGATTTATTTTATATCTCTCCGCCTCTTATAGGCCTCTTCGATTAACTTCCTTTTATTATAAACTCATTAAAATTAATTTTTATATTTGTTTATATTCGACCTTCCTAATAGTAGGCGGTCTTTTACCGAAGTTAATAAACTTTGAGCCCGTCATTTCGGTTTTACCTGTCAACATATTATGCTATTTCCACCACAGAGTTTGAAAGATTTTCTTTGACAGTCTCGTACTGTTTTCAAAGTTGAACTAACGTTTTGTTTTGTCTCTGCAGTTGTTGACGTTCAGAACGTTCAACTTGCACTCTATCGTTACGATAGAGAAAGAATGTTCACGGTTTCACGTTGCAGTAAGAGTAACCGTGTCTAGCGTTTTGTTCTTTCTTTCTTAACTTAATGGTTTTGATCCTAATAAAGGAACTTTTCAGTTTTTTCCTTTAACAATAATATGTTTTAACGATATATATGATTGGGCTCTTCTCTCAGGTTCTAAGTCAAGAGAGAGAGAGAGAGAGAGAGATAGAGACGGAGGGAGAAAGAGGATAAACGTTTCATTCAAGCCTGCCAGGCGTACGAGTAACGTCGTTATCGTTTTTGCTCTTCTCCCTAGTCTCTTTAGGGGAAGAAACTAAACGTTTCTAGAGTGATCTAGTGTTTAGTCTCTTTCCAACCACTGAATTATCTTTCATTAGATTTTTCTGTTACATTGTAATTCTGTTTTCGCAATTACTAACTTTGAGAAAGGATAGAATTGCGTATTTCAGGTACAAACTACTTAAAGTTTCGAGTTCAGTGAAATAAGTGCAAACAGAAATCAAAGTGATAAGTGATTAGTGCGTGAGGGTACTTTTGTGCGCGCCAGTCGTCCTCCCAGTCCGGGACCTCTTGCAAGCTCCCAAGCCCAGGGGAGAAGCAATGTCGAAGGGCATAAGGGTTCAGCAGGCCTTGATCGGCGCACAGAAGTATTCTCGGTGGTTGTGGGCGTGTCTTACCGAGACCGTCACTCCCACCCGCAGACGATTGAGCCCTTATTTTGCTCGTCTGCAGAAGAGATTAGGGGAGAAAATAAAGGCAGAGTAACGCTGGTCTCAGGTCTCAAGACCTCTTAAACGTTAAGTCCAGACCTATGCCAGACGTACGAAGTTAAAGTTCACAACCCGAATGCAGTCATTGGGTTAGCTCTGACTCTCCTCAGTCATTAGTTGATTACACTCCGCCTAAGAGGAGTAAGGTTCTGCCACAACAGATCTCTGCTGTTAAGGCTTTACCTCAGCAGAACTTAGTGTCTGCCGACCCCAAGTTAACTCTACTGCAGTCCATACAGTCACAACTTTCGGTCTTGATGCGTGAGTGTCGGGCTGAGAGTGTTGCACCTCCGCCTCCGCCTTCACTCCCCCCCGCCTATGATCGCTCCGCCTGATCACAGTACCTCCTGCCAGGCGTACGATGTTGTGAACTCTACTACAGTCCATGCAAGCACAGCTTTCGGACTTGATGCGTGAGTGTCGGGCTGAGAGTGTTGCTCCTCCGCCTCCGCCTACACTCCCTCCACCTACACTCGCTCCGCCTGATCACAGTACCATCTGCCAGGCGTACGATGTTGTGGACTCTTCTACAGTCCATGCAAGCACAGCTTTCGGACTTGATGCGTGAGTGTCGGGCTGAGAGTGTTGCTCCTCCGCCTCCGCCTACACTCCCTCCACCTACACTCGCTCCGCCTGATCGCAGTACCACCTGCCAGCAGTTCCACCTGCCAGGCGTACGATGTTGAGCCACGTGCTGAGTTTGCTGTTCCCTGTGGTGTTCAGCCTCCGCCTTCCTTAAGGCAACCTTTACATTGGGATCAGGAGGATTATACCTCTCTTCCTCCGCCTCCACTTGCTGCTCCACCAGTGATGCAACACTCGGTTGAGGTACAACAACCTCTCCCGTCCATGAGTCAGTCTCCTCAGCTCTTGCTGCAGCGAGCTCAACCCTCCACAAGGCAAGCACCACAACACCTTAGCCTTGCGCCTCAGGAGCCTCAGCTTGCGAGACATTTACCTTGTTCTGCGCAGCCTCTTCCTCATCGCGCTCCGCTCACACCACAGGAACTGGAACTTGCTACTCCGCTTCCGCCAACCGCTCAGCAGCGCAACCCTTGGGTTCAACCACTCATGCTAGGAGTCAGCCTCCTCCACCCATGCGCCTTCCTTCTGCTTGTCTTTTATTCAGCCTTTGCAGACTGAGCCTCAGGTGTTCCCTCATCGGAGTCTTGAAGAGGAAACCACAACTATTGTTGTTCCAGCTCGTTCTGACTCTGCTGTTCAGCATACCTTACCTCCATTTTCATACCATGGTTTAAACCCCATGCAAGCATGCATAAAGCACTCTAGCACTGGTCATGGAATTTCTGAGAAATGTTAAACGCCATGCACACGCTCTGCTTTCCTTACAGCAGGCTCTGCTTACAGCAGGCTCTGCTTACTACATGCTCAGCATTCAGCATGCTCTGCATTCAGCATGCTCTGCATACAACATGCTCTGCATACAGCATGCTCTGCATTCAGCTTGCTCTGCATACAACATGCTCTACATACAGCATGCTCTGCATACAGCATACTCTGCATACATCATGCTCTGCATACCTTACCGCATGCTTCTCAACATCTTGGGTTGTTGCCAACTCACTAGACTGTCAAGCAGTTTCATAACGTTGCCTTCTAGTCTGCTGCTTTTGCACCAGTGAACCCTCACTCAGAGAACTTAGCTTTTCTAGGATAAGGTCCCTGTAGATGAGAAAGTTCTTTTCTCCCTCCTTCTGATATTCCCTTGAGGACTCTGTCATTTGGAGGGAGCCTTTAGATGCATAACCTCTTATGGACTTTTATTTAAGCATAACATGCTTACAGGGAAGGTAATGGTTCCACTTCAGCCGCTAATCCCGTCTGTTACCACACCTGCTCCCATAGACCTTGAGCTGTGTTGCATGACATGCAGTCCAAGCTTAGTCCTTGTTAGAGGATTTTTTGTTTACGGAGTCAATGTGTCACGGGGAAGACGTTCAACAACCAACAGAAGGGACTTGTTGTGACGCAGTGCGGCAACCTCAGCAACCCGTTAAGGAGTTGTCTGTACGACCCAGACAGTCTAGACAGATTCGGGTTGTCACTGTACTTCCTCGCTTGCCCATGATTGACAGTTTACAGACTGTGCAGCAGTATCATGATCTTGTGTCCGGCTCCGTCAGACGACTGGCTTTTAAGAGCTCCCACAAGTCGTCGCTGTCTGGAGATTTTCAAATGGACTATGGATCTGACCAAGGAACTGGGCCTCCTGGTCAATTTTGAGGAGTCTCAGCTCGTTCCATCCCAGACCATTGTCTCCTTGGGTATGGATCTTCAGAGTCGAGCTTTTCGGACTTGTCCGTCGGCCCCAAGGATCTTCCAAGCCCTAGAATGCATCCAGAGCATGCTGAGAAGGAACCGATGCTTAGTCAGGCAGTGGATGAGTCTAACAGGGACACTTTCATCGCTGGCCCTGTTCATCGAGTTAGGGAGACTCCACCTCCGCCCCCTTCAGTATCATCTAGCTGCTCACTGGATAAAGGACATGACGCTAGAGACGGGCTCAGTTCCTGTTTCCGAAGAGATGAGGTCTACTCTAACGTGGTGGAAGAACAGCATTCTTCTCAAGGAAGGTCTACCATTGGCTGTTCAGACCCCCGACCACCGTCTCTTCTCGGACGCATCGGACACGGGCTGGGGTGCGACACTGGACGGACAGGAATGCTCGGGAACATGGAATCAGGAGCAAAGGACACTTCACATCTATTGCAAGGAGTTGTTGGCAGTTCATCTGGCCTTGATAAACTTCAAGTCCCTCCAGCTTAACAAGGTGGTGGAGGTGAACTCCGACTACACCACAGCCTTGGCTTACATCTCCAAGCAGGGAGGGACTCATTCGAGGAAGTTGTTCGAGATCGCAAGGGACCTCCTCATTTGGTCAAAAGATCGAAAGCTCACGCTGGTAACGAGGCTCATTCAGGGCGATATGAATGTCATGGCAGATCGCCTCAGCCGGAAGGGTCAGGTCTTCCCCACAGAGTGGACCCTTCACAAGAATGTTTGCAGCAGACTTTGGGCCCTGTGGGGTCAGCCAACCATAGATCTATTCGCTACCTCGATGACCAAGAGGCTCCTCTTGTATTGTTCTCCGATTCCAGACCCAGCTGCAGTTCGCGTGGATGCCTTTCTGCTGGATTGGTCCCATCTCGACCTGTATGCATTCCCGCCGTTCAAGATTGTCAACAGGGTACTTCAGAAGTTCGCCTCTCACAAAGGGACACGGCTGACGTTGGTTGCTCCCCTCTGGCCCGCGAGAGAATGGTTCACCGAGGTACTGCAATGGCTGGTCGACGTTCCCAGGACTCTTCCTCCTAGAGTGGACCTTCTGCGTCAACCTCACGTAAAGAAGGTACACCCAAACCTCCACGCTCTTCGTCTGACTGCCTTCAGACTATCGAAAGACTCTCAAGAGCTAGAGGCTTTTCGAAGGAGGCAGCCAGAGCGATTGCCAGAGCAAGGACGACATCCACTCTCAGAGTCTATCAGTCTTAATGGGAAGTCTTCCGAAGCTGGTGCAAGGCCAATGCAGTTTCCTCAACCAGTACCACTGTAACCCAGATTGCTGACTTCCTGTTACATCTAAGGAACGTAAGATCCCTATCAGCTCCTACGATCAAGGGTTACAGAAGTATGTTGGCAGCGGTTTTCCGCCACAGAGGCTTGGATCTTTCCTCCAACAAAGATCTACAGGACCTCCTTAGGTCTTTTGAGACCTCAAAGGAACGTCGGTTGTCCACTCCAGGCTGGAATCTAGACGTGGTCCTAAGGTTCCTAATGTCATCAGGATTTGAACCGCTCCAATCAGCCTCTTTTAAGGACCTCACATTAAAAACTCTTTTCCTCGTGTGCTTAGCAACAGGTAAAAGAGTAAGTGAGATCCACGCCTTCAGCAGGAACATAGGTTTCACATCTGAAACGGCTACATGTTCCTTGCAGCTCGGTTTTTTGGCTAAAAACGAGCTTCCTTCCCGTCCTTGGCCTAAGTCGTTCGAGATCCCAAGCCTGTCCAACATGGTGGGGAACGAACTGGAGAGAGTACTTTGCCCAGTTAGAGCTCTTAAGTACTATCTAAGAAGGTCAAAACCATTACGAGGACAATCAGAAGCCTTATGGTGTGCTATCAAGAAGCCTTCTCTACCAATGTCTAAGAACTCAGTTTCTTACTACATCAGGCTTCTGATTAGAGAAGCAAATTCTCATCTGAAGGAAGAAGACCTTGCTTTGCTGAAGGTAAGGACACATGAAGTGAGAGCTGTGGCTACTTCAGTGGCCTTCAAACAGAACCGTTCTCTGCAGAGTGTTATGGATGCAACCTATTGGAGAAGCAAGTCAGTGTTCGCATCATTCTATCTCAAAGATGTCCAGTCTCTTTACGAGTACTGCTACACCCTGGGTCCATTCGTAGCAACGAATGCAGTAGTAGGCGAGGGCTCAGCCACTACATTCCCATAATCCCATAACTTTTTAACCTTTCTCTTGAATACTTTTTATGGGTTGTACGGTCGGCTAAGAAGCCTTCCACATCCTTGTTGATTTGGCGGGTGGTCAATTCTTTCTTGAGAAGCGCCAAGGTTAAAGGTTGTGATGAGGTCCTTTAGTATGGGTTGCAGCCCTGTATACTTTAGCACCTTTGAGTTGATTCAGCCTCCCAAGAGGAACGCTGCGCTCAGTAAGGAAGACGATCTTATTAAAGGCAGAGTAACGGTTCAAGTCGACTTCCTTACCAGGTACTTATTATTTCATTGTTATTGTGGATAACTGATTATATGAAATACGGGATACTTAGCTATCCTTTAGTCTTGTACACTGGTTTTTCACCCACCCCCCTGGGTGTGAATCAGCTACATGATTATCGGGTAAGTTTAATATTGAAAAATGTTATTTTTATTAATAAAATAAATTTTTGAATATACTTACCCGATAATCATGATTTAATCGACCCTCCCTTCCTCCCCATAGAGAACCAGTGGACCGAGGAATAATTGAGGAGGTGTCAACAAGAAGTACTTGAGTACCTGGCCACAGGTGGCGCTGGTAATTACACCCCCTTCTAGTATTGTGATAGCTGGCGTATCCCTCCATAGAATTCTGTCGGGCAACGGAGTTGACAGCTACATGATTATCGGGTAAGTATATTCAAAAATTTATTTTATTAATAAAAATAACATATTTCAGTACTTATTAGTACTTCATTTTCAATTGGCCCTCCTTATCTGTGGGTATTTCTTTAGGAGCCCCAACTGATAAGGAATTCAACGGATAATAGGCAACCTAGAAATTGGTTTGTACAGTAATGCCTCACAACACAATATTAATTGGTTCCATGGTGGCTTTTGTACCAAGATTTCTTCGCATTGTGAGTCGCCTTTTACATGTAAACAACTTATTTGTTCCAGGCCCTACCAAAACATCACATTAAATGTTTATAATAATGCTAAACTCAGTCGACCGGAACCATTTTTATCACTCAATAATAACCTAACCATTATTAACCTGTAAAATAAATGTATAATTAGAGCAAAGAGTAGAACAAAGCAATAATAAATGGAGGATACAGTTACAAAAATGTGGAACCTTACCTTTGGAGTGAGGTGATGTCTGAGAGTGAAGTGGCAGGTTGGAAGAGGAGGATGACAACTGGCAGAAAACATTAACAAGTGGCATAAAACATAAACACTTAACTTTAAAAAACAGGTTGATAAATGGCAGAAAACATTGACACTTAATTGTAGGAAACACATGAACAAATGACAAAAAATATAAACACTTAACTTTACGATGCGACCAGAAACTTACTAGTGACTGAGACCTGGCCATGCGCTCTTGCTGACCCGGGTTGCCTCAGGGCGAGTATTCATCCGCCACAGAGGGACCCATTATAGAAAACGGGGATAGGGAAAACTACACAAAATTCTCGTCGGTTGGGAGGAGAATCCCAGATACTCCTAAGAAAGTAGTTCGAGGTAAGTACTGTTAGGAAAAATACAAATTACTTAAAATTTGTGATTTTTTTTTGCCTTTTTCTATTTTTGTATTTTTTTTACTTTACATTTTGTATTTTCTAAATTTAACTACGTATTTTCTTCATTACTGCCCCTTTTCTTTTTTTTGGGACCATTTTGAGCTTCCTCTTGGTCTATTAGCAGCGAAGGCCTCTTTTTAAAAAAAAACTATCCAAGGAAGCTTGTTTCTGCCTGCTTCTTAAAACGTTCCTGAAATGACTCAAGCAAACGTCATTTACATATTCAAACACACTACCGGTGACAATTTTTTCTGGGTGTCTCCTTTTGACAATAGCCACCATTTTATGGTAGCAAGCTACAATCTCCTTAATTTCTGCCGTGGTCATAGGATCCTCCTCCTCCTCACCGTTAGAGAATTGTTCCTGAACTTTGTTCAGTTGCATGGCCTCAACTCCTTCAGGTCGTCCGTTGTAAGTCCCTCTAGGTGCTCCTTGATAAGCTCATTGATGTCGGCCTCATCAACTTCCAGACCCGTGAACATCGCAAGTGTAGCGATCTCGGCAACCTATGATAGAACAACAGGTTTAGGATCGTCAACTTTTTTGGAATCGGCTTCGGCTTCAGCTTGGCATACGTGGAAGCCATAGAAAACTCATGCGGAGACGGTATCAGGCCACAGCTTCTTCCACGCAGAGTTCAAAGTGTATCTTGAAACCTCCCGCTAAGCTGTGTCAATGATTTTGAGACATATCACAACATCGAAATGCTCTTTCCAAAATTCAGGAAGGGTTAGGTTTGTACTCTCAGTGATTTCAAAACATCTCTTGAAGATATATTTCGTGTAGAGTTTCTTAAAGTTAGAAATCACTTGCTGGTCCATGGGCTGGAGGAGAGGGGTGGTGTTAGGCAGTATATAGAGAACTTTGATGAAAGAATATTTTCTAGGATATCTTCCTTGAGACCAGGAGGGTGAGCAGGGGCATTGTCCAACACCAGCAGGCATTTTGGGGGGAGGTGCTTCTCTTCTGAAAAATTTCATCTAAGTAGGGATGAAAAAAGGGTTTACTCCCTCGGTTCTCGGTGAATAATATTTTGTTACCCAGGCTTTGGCATTAGACCTTCACATCACCGGAAGCTTCTCCTTAATCACTTTGTGGGCCTTGAAGGCTTGAGGAGTCTCCGAGTGATACACCAGCTCAGGTTTCACTGTACAATCCCCTCTGGCATTTGCACAGTGCAAGGGTAAGCCTGTCTTTCATAGACTTATGCCCGGGTAGCCTCTCTTCTTCCGCCGTGATGTACGTTCGACAAGGCATTTTCTTATAGAAAAGCCCAGTTTTGTCAAAGTTGAAGAATTGCTGGGGAATGTAGCCTTCCTGGACAATCAAGTTGTTGAACGTCTTAACAAATGCTTCGGCCGCTTTCGTGTCCAAGCCTACAGCCTCCCAATGAAACACCACTGAGTGAACGCCAGACCGTCTTTTAAATTTTTCAAACTACCCCCGAGAAGCCTTGAACTTTGGAGGTGCCTGCTTCATTGTTCCTTCTCCCATGCATCGTCTTTGGCCTGAGCACACATAAGATCAACGAAAATGGCGCTGGCTTTCTGGCAGATTATCATTTCCGGGATCGTGTCTCCAGCAATTTCCTTGTCCTAAATCCAAACAAGCAGCACTCTCTCCATCTCATCGTGGACGTGGCTCCTCTGGCTGGAGAAATCAGTAACGCCTTTAGAAGGTGTTACTGCTTTGATGGCTTCCTTCTGTTGCAGGATTGTTCCTATCATAGACGTACTTCGGCCATATTCCTTTGCGATCACGCCTAACTGCATGCTAGCCTCATATTTCTAGATTATTTCTATCTTCGTCTCTATAGAAAGCATCATCCTCTTCTTTCGCTGCACATCAACACTCTTGGAACTCATGGCTAATAAATTAATGTAATATCGCAACACGATACAATAAATTGTCATGAAAGCAAAATCACAAACACAAAGTTAAAACAAACGATACCACTGTCAAAACGAAATGGAAGAGGAATGCCAATGCATAGTTGTATGATGGGATACGTTACAGTAGATGCTGACCAAGAGGAGAGCAGGGTCTTATGGCCGTAACTAGCATCTGAGTAGGGAGATAACCAATGGGAGCGCGGGAGGATGGTCGCGAGTTTACGGGCTGGCGTAGCGTGAACTTAAAATCAGTCCCTGAGACGGTCTGGCTCTTGTGCTGTACCTCCTTTCGTAGCGCGCATCATATTTTGTGATGTGAGTCTGAAAGTTCTTCGCATCTCGTTTCGCAGCATGAAAATTTCATAAGCAGAATCTTTCATATTGAGAGATATGGCTGTATATGTAAAATATGTATGAACCCACAAAATATAAATTGGTTCCCATGTGTAATACAGACCTACGATCTTTAATAGGAGTATGACTTCAGCGCAGTTGGAACGGCTGTTAACCTATTAATGAGGTAAACCCGGCTTGCAGCCAGATAGCGTAGAAGCCCTGCCAACCCAACAGGTACCATTACCTTCACTTTTGACTTCAGCTGCTGATCTGTACAGCCGCACCTCTCGGAACAATATTTTAAAGATTATTTCCATGAATCTTCTCTGATGTTCATATTGCTTCTTTAGAAGCCTGGTTTAATTGACACTTTCTTGAAGAATTTAGAAAATTAAAAGATTTTTTCATTTTGTTTCACTTCAAACTGTACATGTCCTAACAAGGGAACAGAAACCTCTACCGTAAGTGGTAGGAAGCAAAAGTTGTTACCTCGAGGAAATATAGATTTAAGCGTCTCCATTGATTCAGCAACAATTGGACACACTCTCACTATGTTTACATAATGCATTTTATGATTTACATAATGCATTTTATGATGTCTTCCCTTGGTTTAGTTTACAATTATTGCCTTGAATGTGCAAGGGAATTATTTCTGGGAGATCATGTTCCGCATTACTTTGTATCGTCTTACCTACTAATAAGAAGATACAGTGATGCCTCACAACACAAAATTAATTGGTTCTGTAAGGGCTTTCGTAAAGGGATTTTTTTCGTGTAGCGAGTCGCCTTTTACATGTAAATATCCTCATTCGTTCCAGACCCTAGAAAAGCACTACATTAAAAGGGATTTTGACGTAGGAAAAATCTATTTTTGGGTGAGATAGCCATGTCGTCTTGATGGAAGTTCCCTTTGCTGCTTCCTACTGTATAATATTTCTGAGAGTGATATTACAAGAGAATTACCGTCGGGTATCACGGGTTCCAACCCCTGGAACGATTATCCGTAGATACCGTGTATAATCAGGGATGTATCCTACACCTCCAATAGACTTTACCCAGTTTAATCCACTAAGGGGAAGGATAAGAGAGGAGCCGTTAGATATCCTATCACCTTTCAGTGCTCCCATACGTCTCTGGTGCTTCATTCCACATCGTAGCGGAACTACTGTGAAAAAGAAGCATCCTACGAGGAAATAGGGAGGGACGCAGTAATGGGTGGGCCATCAGGACGACAGGGCTATCTCATCTAAAAATAGATTTTTCCTACGTCAAAATCCCTTTTTTGGGCTCAAGCCATGACGTCCTGATGGAATGTTCCTTTAGTAGCTTCCCAAGGGTATATATGACTACACTGATATTCCCAGAGAATCAAACCAAAGGTTTTACAGAATTCTAACTTTTGGCGCGAGTACCCTTAAGATTTACTCTCAAGGATATCGTATATAATCAGGGGACGTATTCTTGACACGCCATATGGCAATCTGCACCCCGAATAGCCTTTACGCTTCGAGGGGGATACGTGGCAGAATTAGAAGGGTAGCCGCATCAGAGGTTACCCTAGTTCCCCTATTACTATCATATCACAACCGCGCCAATTCCCTCTGGCGGTCATTCCTTAATTTGTAGCCCCTCGCTACGGTGGTATTCCCTGTTGATCTGACATTTTCGATCGATTTCTAAGGATCTTTGTGCTTTCTACAGCTTCTTTCATCCATCTAGAAAGTTGAGTATTCATTCTTTAAAATATGTATATTAGTTCCTGCCTCACAATAAAATTAGTGTATTTTTTGGGCTCAAGCCATGATGGCCTGATGGAAGGTTCCTTCAGTAGCTTCCTGAGGGTATATATGACTACAGTAGATATTCCCAGAGAATTAAACTAAAGGTTTCACAGAATTCTAACTTCTGGCACGAGTACCCATAATGTTTCCCTTCGTCGTCGGCGCCCACTCGTGTCCGAGTATTGGGTTCTGTCGTTAGCCATCAGCCTCCTAAGGATATCGTATATCAACAGGGGACGTATGCTTGACACGCCACATGGCTATCTGCACCCCACATAGCGTTTACGCTTCGAGGGGGAAGGTGGCAAGTTATAGGAGGAGCCTGTTGCAAAGTTATCCTCCTGCGTTACTGTTACGGTACCTCGTGATATAAATAAACGGCAGCCATAGCTGTCCGCCATCTTGACTGACGTCACGTCCGCCTGCTCCATTCCTATTCTTGTAGCGTTCCTGCAGAGCTTGTTTTTCCCAGTGTTCGCTATTTTGTTGCATCATGTCGCAATCTTCAGCCTTGCCTTCTTCTGGAAAGTTGAGTACCATGTTCTTGTATTGTTTAAATAAGCTCTGGCCGTAAAGTAATGATTTTTTTATCCTTAAATCTTATGTTTTGTGGCAGAGCTGTGCCTTGACCGGAGGCGTCATGTTGCGACGCTGTTGTTCGCCTCGCATGCTTTATTTAGTTAGCCAGAACAACGTTCCCGGTCTACTAACTAATTAAAATATCATTGATTATTTAGTCTTCATTGCTAGGAATTGGTTATATTATGCCGACAGTATTCTTCGGCGAACTGAGTTAGCCGAATCCTATGCTAGCCTACTAGCCTAACCCTAGGCTCGATGCCCAATTGTTCATGTTTACTTCCTGCATGATAAAATAAGTGTTCCTAATGTTATTTTACGAAATGAAGATTTAGGCATTTATTCATACAAGATTCAGTGATTGCACACATGTTCTTTCGCCTTCTTGGAAGCATACAATGGGTTTTCGGTGATCTTACAATCGACTCCCTTGCCCCTAACCTAACGTTGGGGCCTTTGTATGCTTCCTCACCTCCCCAGTTACCTTATTTAAGGTAATCTCCTCCCTCTGTGGTAGCCTAGGCTACATCCTAGCCCTCCATACCTTGAATAGCATTCAGGTAGGTTAGGCTCGGATTGTTCTTTCTCCTCGCCATTGTTCATGGCTTGAGTTGGGACAGAACCCCAGAGTACTAGTCGTTCAGCCCAGCTCACCTTAGGAGAATCTTTTTCTCCTTCTGGTCCTTGCTGGAGACTGAAGGTGGAAGGGCTCTGCCCTTCCCCCTGGTCTGCACTTGGTTGGGTCACTACCCTTCCTCCCTGTAGCCTAGCAACTTGTCCTACCCCTGTCTTGCCTAGTCTGGGAGAATGGTTCTCCTAGCCTAGGTTAGGCAGTCATTGGGATTCTGTTTCTTTATAGTTTAGGACAGGACACTAGTGCTGTACCTACGATGAGCTAACCTACTTTAGGTTGGAGAGCGTTCTCTCCTCCCTAGATAGGCTAACCTTAAACAGATTCCCTTCCTCTGGGAGTGTCGGTGGGTGCTACGTCTCCCCCCCATCACTCCCTCTTAGGACCCTTTCCCCTCTCCCTCTATCCCTTTGTGTTGGCTAGCCATCATATTCCTGTCCGCCGTCCTACAACTCCACCGCTTGCCGGCGGGTTGTGGGGTCGGTTTGGTCCTTTTGTTAGGTAGTCTGTACTGCTACACTTCCCGCACATAGTCGAACTATGGGACAGTTTCGGCGGTCGGTCTGCCGGCAGAAGACCTCCTTTCTTTGAGTGTTCTCCGGTCCTCCCTTGGGCTGCCACAGGTAATATATCCGTCTGCCGGCTCTCTGCCGCCGGATGAAAGGTCGTATCCTCCCCTTTCATCTGAACACTCCTTCCGGAGGAAGACTAGAATGGGTACCGGGTATTACCCTTCCTTCTCTTCCCTCCTTTCCTATCTCTCTCTATTCCGGTGTCGGTCCACTGCCACCTCTCTCCTGCCGGCGCTAGCCGCCGGCAGCGCCGGCATCTTCGGTAACCTACCTGTCTCATTGGATGATGTCAGTGACAGTCTACCATTGCCGGCTGCCGGAGGCCGCCATTACCTGAGGTGCCATCCCTTCTCTCTGCCACTTAGACTGTAGGCGGCGATGGGTCCATCTTCGGTGGAGTTTTGCCGGCGCTAGACGAGCCTCTGGCACGCCGTTAGACTGCCGGCGCCACTAGTCTTGGCTTTACCGTGGACAGTCACCCCTCTTTCCTGCCGGCCCCGTGCCAGCAGCTATTATTGTGCAGCTATGTATAATAGCCGGTACTCCTTTGGTATATCTATACCATAGAACGAGGACTATTGTGTATAGTTGTACAGCATATTCTGTGCATCCTTGTGCAGTCTCTTGCCGGGACCTAATCTACAAAGGGGCTTAGCTTATCCCCTTTCTCTATATAAACTGAACGTTTTCAGCTTTCCCCCTCTCTGTAATTAATTCCCCAGAGGAAGCCTAAGCTTGGCTCATCTGAAACGGATGTTCTTCCTCTTCTGGGACCCTTATCGGTTCTATGGAATTAATTACGGTGTGAGTTCGCGGCAATTGGCTGGGCGGGAGTCACAAATATGTCTTTCCTACCTCCTTTCTAGCTTACCTATCCTAAGCTTATACACAAATGGAATCTTATATATAATAAGTTGCTAACTTAATCCTAATCTAAGATTACTGTAAGTCATGTTGTATTGACTTCCAAGTACTCATTGTCTCTTTCTTTTACAGGAAGAGTACGTGAAGTGTGAGAGCGCCTTCTGTGGTGTTCGTCGCCCTGAATTTTACGGTCATCCCCGCGTGCCGGACCCACACTGGACGTTCAACCGAGAAGGGGAACCTTCGGTATTGGGATCCGCAGAACTGTTCCGTCTGCAAAGGCCTTCTTAATGAGGCGTTTGATAACCCTCCGTCCGCGGAGGCCCGAGACAACGCCTGAGAGAAACTGCGCAAGTGGGTGCGCGGTTTTCAGAAAAACACCACAGGGCCTTATCCCCAAGGATGAGATCCCCTGTATCCAACTAACGGTCGAACCGGACGTTGCGGCCGCTCTCCAAAGCTGTCACATTGACGAGGTGGAGAGAATGTCGGATGTGTCCGAAAACACTGAAAGGACCCTCATGGCCGAGGGTCAAGAAGAAGAAGAGGATCAGGTGGAGTTCCCTGATTCTGAGGGCGAGATCCCCCGTGCACCTTCTGTGGCTTCTGCTGTGGTTGAGGAGCCAGTTCCCTCTACTTCTGCTGCTTCTGCTGCTTCGATACCCTTGGTACCGGGCACCCAGGATACCATCCAGGCTCTGGTGGCATTTCTGAACGAGAAGTTCCGTGAAGGTCCTGAGAACCTTAAGAGGGAACTCATAGGTTTTAAGAAACAGCCGAAGGAGATCTCTGTCAAGGATCTTCCTTCTTAATCAGTGACAAACCCCTGGAGGTATGCCAAACACATGCCGATAACGACTGGACGCATCTTCATTAACGATAAATTGGTTGCCGTCCCCCTTAAAGAGGTGGAGTTTTACCCGAAATTTGAAGCTTACCCAGACTGTTATATCAAACTCAAGTCCGAACCAGTCTCCAAGGAGGAGACCGAGCCTAAGGAGGTTATTGTGTTCGAACACTCCAAGGCTCAATCTATGCTGGCTGACTCCCTCAAGAGTAAAGGCTTCACTAACTCTAAGATGCCGGCATTGAGCAAGAAGCATCCGTCCTTTCTTGCTCCTCCCATCATGATCTTTCCCTTTGCGGAAAAGGCTCTAAATGTTGTCTTGAAGGCGGTGGAAGAAGGAAAGCCCTGCCCTACATTAGAGGAGTGTAGGCCTCTCTCCCTCGCCTTACCCCCTTACAATAAAAGCTGGAAGGACATCCAACTTACCTTCACGGTTGGAAAGTTGGAACCTGACGTCGCTGGACGTCAGTTTAATGAGAATCTCCCCAAGCTTAATGACCACCTTTTGCGTCGGGAACAAGACACCAAGGAGAGGCTGACCGCCTCACTGTCGCTTCAAGTACAACTCGAAGCAATAGCCAGGGACGTTCGGTTCCCGGGCTACTACATGGTTCTCGCGAAAACCCACCTTGCTACCTTGCTGAAGAACTTGTATAGCTTCATCAAGGCCCGGAGAGCCTGTAGAGAGTTCGTGTTCGCTGATGCAGCTGTGAAACACGAACCCCGGAAACTGATCTTCTCCAACATCGGGGGCAAACACCTCTTTCCAACAGATCTAGTGAAAGAGATTGTGAACAAAGCTGCTACTGAGAACAGGAACCTTCTCAACAAGTGGGGTATGTCCCGAATGAGGAAATCTTTTCAGGATGAAGGTCCGCAGCCTAAGAAGAAGTCCAATAAGCCCAGACCCCAACAGCGTCAAGCCAAACGCCAGTTTCCAGCTCCTGCTACTCCCCAGATAGTGGCCCAGCCGCAGCAGACCTTTCAGCTGGTCCCTCAGGTGTCCCAATCACCAGTCTTTACTCCTGCCTACGAAAGACAGTCCACTACCTTTCGCCCTAGAGGTAGAGGCTCCGGCAAAGACTCCTCTCGTCGTCCTTCCAGAGGGAAAGGAGGAAGGGGAGCAGGCGGCCGAGATGGTAAACCCTCGGGAAACCAGAAGCAATGAAGTGCTTCCGGTGGGAAGAAGACTCCGCCACTTTCAGGATCGTTGGACCTTCGATCCTTGGGCACACAGCATCGTCAAGAAGGGACTAGGGTGGAGTTGGATAAAACCACCTCCAATCTTCCAACAATTCTTCCAACCCTCAACCCCCATCCTAGGAGAATATGTCCTAGAACTCTTGAACAAGAAGGTGATCAAGAGGGTGAAGTCCACCAGGTTTCAGGGAAGACTGTTTTGTGTTCCCAAGAAAGACTCAGACAAACTCAGAGTCATTCTCGACTTGTCCCCTCTCAACAAGTTCACTGCGAACAACAAATTCAAGATGCTGACTCTTCAACATATAAGAGCCCTACTGCCTCACAAGGCTTACACGGTCTCAATAGACCTGGTGGATGCATATTGGCACATTCCAATGAATCACCAAGCTTCCTCCTACCTAGGATTCAGGCTTCAAAGAAGAAAGTACGCCTTCAGGGCTATGCCCTTCGGGCTCAACGTGGCTCCAAGAATCTTCACGAAGCTCATAGACACGATCGTCCACCAGCTACGCCTTCAAGGCATCCAGGTGATGGCTTACCTAGACGATTGGCTGGTCTGGGCGACATCGTCAGAAGGATGCTTGCGTGCTTGCAGAAAGGTGACCCAATTCTTGGAACATCTGGGTTTCAAAATCAACACCAGAAAGTCTCGCCTGTGTCCAGCTCAGAAGTTTCAATGGTTGGGAATCCATTGGAATCTTCAGTCACACCGTCTTTCCATCCCTCTGAAGAAAAGGAAGGAAATAGCCGGATCTGTCAAGAGACTTCTCAAATCCAAATGGATTTCAAGACGACAGCAGGAGCGGGTACTCTGCTCCCTACCGTTCGCTTCAGTGACAGATCCAGTGCTACGAGCACAGCTAAAGGATGCATCGGGAGTCTGGAGACGAAACGTATCCATCGCTCAAAGAGATCTCAAGAGACCCCTACCAACCAGGCTTCGCTCACTCAAGCCGTGGTCGGAGACAAGGAACCTGAAAAGATCTGTTCCTCTTCTACCACCACCTCTATCTATCAACATCCACACGGATGCCTCGCTAGAAGGATGGGGGGGTCACTCCTACCATCGACAAGTTCAAGGAACGTGGTCTCCCCTATTCAAGACGTTTCACATCAACATCTTGGAGGCCATGGCGGTTCTTCGCACTCTGAAGAAACTATCGCCTCGTCCTTCGATCCACATCCGTCTAACTCTGGACAGCTCCGTGGTGGTCAGATGTCTCAACCGTCAGGGCTCACGATCGCCCCAACTCAACCAAGTGCTGTTACCCATTTTCCGCCTAGCGGACAGGAAGAAATGGAACTTGTCTGCAGTTCACCTACAAGTATTCCGCAACGTGACAGCGGATGCTCTATCAAGGACAAGCCCTATAGAGTTGGAATGGTCCCTAGACACAAGATCATTCTCCTTCATCTCCCGTCAAGTCCCGGAACTGCAGATCGACCTCTTTGCGACGAGCGACAATACAGTGAACCCTCGTTTATCGTGGTAGATAGGTTCCAGACCCGACCGCGATAGGTGAAAATCCGCGAAGTAGTGACACCATATTTACGTATTTATTTAACATGTATATTCAGACTTTTAAAACCTTCCCTTGTATGTAGTACTGTTAACAAACTACCCTTTAATGTACAGAACACTTAATGCATGTACTACAGTACCCTAAACTAAAACAGGCACAAATATTAAAGGCGATTTTATATCATGCGTTTCCTAAACACGCCAAAAAGCACGATAAAAAATGGCAACCAATGTTTTGTTTACGTTTATCTCTGATCATAATGAAGAAACAAACGCATTTACACATCTGTGTATAGGTTAGTTTTTGCATCGATTATATTGATTATTCAGTACAGTATGTTGATTTTGTTATTACCAATGTTTTACATAATTTTTCTTAGGACTTCCAAATGAAATGTTTTTCTTTATGACGCCGCATGAAACGGCGGCGTCATAAAGTACGCTCCATCTTCGATCGTAATACAGTAAACAAACGAAGGCATTTAACGCGCATGATGAAAGTGATAAATAATGATATTACAGTAAAAGCTTTTAGAAAATATGTTATTACAAATATTATTTACCGTATCTATATAAAATCATACAGTACATACGTAGCAAAGCAGGAAAACAATTTACGAGAGAGAGAGAGAGAGAGAGAGAGAGAGAGAGAGAGAGAGAGAGAGAGAGAGAGAGAGAGAGAGAGAGAGAGAGAGAGAGTTGTTTTACGTACGTAAATGTAAATTTTAAACAAAAAAATATGATAGGTTATAACATGTATATTCAGACTTTTAAAACCTTCCCTTTAACTTAATGCATACTAAACCAAAACAGGCACAAATATTAAAATGTTAGAATATTAAAGTAAAGCATGTATAAAAAAATAAAGATTGTTACTGTACTCACCACGAAAGAAGTTGAAGAAAAACTTGAATGATGATGGCGATGAATTTGCTGCACAGTAGAAATGATGATGATGAAGCTGATGATGTCTTCTACTGTGCAGCCAATGATAGTATTTTACGTCTCTTCAGTCGGAGGTGTCTTTTCCTGGGACACCTCTTCAACTTCTTCCTGGGACACTTCTTCAATTTCTTCCGAAGGCGTAGTAGCAGGAGGAACTGGCTCTTTTTTGCGAGGCTGGAAGAACATTGTGATCGGAAGTTGCTGCCGCTGCTTCTTTTTTCGCTCGAAGAGCATCCTGTAGGGAGTCATGATGTCATCGATCTTGTTGCAGAATTGCATAGAACGAACCATATCCTCGTCCCGCTCTTGCGACATTTCTTTCACCTCCTTCACATGGTTGCAGAACTTGGCAAGCCGTTCTAATGTTAAGCCCGTTTCTTCGACATTTTCTTGGGTCTCTTCCTGCGTTTCACTGTCTTCTTCACTGGCCGATTTTGTCAGGTCTTCGAGGTCTGCGTCAGTTAGCGGCTGGGAATGGCAGTCCAACAACTCGTCGACGTCTTCAGTCGTCATGTCGCCAAACCCGTCACCTCCAATTATCGCAGCCAACTGCACAGATTTGCGTATTGCAGAGTGTTGAATTTCAGACGGTGTAAATCCCTCGTCATCGTAAACAATCTGGGGCCACAACTTCTTCCAGCTCGCATTAACAGTAGCAGGTTTCATTTCTTGCAGTGCCTTCTGGATGTTCTGCAGGCACGTGGCTATTGTGTACTTCCGCCAAATCGCCTTCAAATTGAAATTTTTATCTTCATCTTCTTGGGCAGCATCCACACACGCAACGAGGTCCGCCAAGGTATTCTTCGTGTAGAGGGCCTTGAACGCCCTGATAACCCCCTGGTCCATCGGTTGAATTAATGACGTGGTGTTGGGTGGCAGGAACTCAACCTGAATGCCCTCATGCGACAGGTCAGTTGCGTGTCCACCAGCGTTATCCATAAGGAGAAGGATCTTAAATGGCAAGCCCTTCTCTACGAGATATTTGCTGACTTGCGGGATAAAACACTGGTGGAACCAGTTGGAGGTCAGCATCATCGTAATCCATGCTTTTTGATTATGCATCCAGTACACGGGAAGGAGATTCTTATTTTTATTTTTCAAAGCGCGAGGATTTTTCGACTTGTAAATAAGCCCCGGCTTTAGCAAAAATCCAGCAGCATTGCCACACATCACAAGGGCAACACGATCTTTGAATGCTTTAAAGCCAGAGGCTTTGGCTTCTTCTTTGAACAGGAAAGTTCGCGACGGCATTCTCTTTCAAAACAAGCCGGTCTCATCCATATTAAACACTTGTTCCGGCTTGTATCCACCTTCAGCGATAATGTTCTTGAACGTCTCGTTCGCGTAAGTTTCAGCAGCGGCAGTGTCAGTGGAAGCAGCCTCGCCATGCAGGGAAACGCTTTTCAGGCCAAAGCGTTTCTGAAACTTCGCGAACCATCCTTTGCTGGCAGGAAAAATGTTGTTTCTGAGGCTGGGAATCAGTGGATGTCCCTGGTTGAGGTTCATCTACATCATCTTCTTCTTCAGCATGGTCGCCATCGTCGTCTTTAGGTTCCTTTGCCGCAAAATTCTCATACAAGCCCAAAGCCTTGGTTCGGATGGTGTTCGTATCTAAGGCTATGTTCTTCTTCCGGCAGTCGGCAATCCAGACTGCTAAAGCACCTTCCATGCGTACGATCGTTTTATTACGCGTGGTAACGACTCGCTTCGCTGATCTGCTAAAGGTGAGGGTAGCCGTCTTTCTAATGTTCGCCTCGTCCTTCTTGATGTAGCGAACGGTGGATTCGTTCACTCCAAAATGGCGGGCTGCGGCCGTGTAACTTCTGCCTTCTTTTAACATATCGAGAAGCGTCACCTTCTCGGCAATCGTCATCATCTTTCGGTGGCGTTTAGGCTCACTATCAGCCTTAGCAGAAGCAGAACGCTTCGGAGCCATTGTACAGTAGGGGTTAAACAGAAAGTTCAACAAAAAGTTCCACTTAAAACAGTCACGCACAGCACAGATTAAAGTTCACAATAACATAGCAGCATCTACACGGCGAGAGAGCGGTGAACGAAGTGGCCGCGAAAAGATGCTGGAGGTTGGAGAAGCGGTCAAAACACCAATCACAGGCTAGATTTCAAAACTTGGGTTCTGATTCGTCATCTATCAGCACTTGAACCAATCACAATCTGTCTTACATGCTACGTAGTAGTTACCAATTCAAATACAAGGTACTACGTATACAGCTTTACGTACGCTATTTTACGCTTGTTTTGTTGCAGGATATGTACGCTTATTCGAGATGTGATTTTTGCAACAAAGAATATTATTGGATGCAGTACTACGTACGTATACATACAAAAGATTCATGGAAAAGATGCACATCCATTACATTTGTAGTACAATAGTAGCCATCAGCAGCCTTATACCATTCAAATACGGTATGACTGCATCTGATTTGCGTTTCATGTTTGATTTAATTTTACTACGTACTGTATACTGAATTATCGTATGATCACATTCTCTTTTCGTGTTTTATTTCTTTCTGTACTGAATTATATGTCATATGTAATGCAATGAACCATCAGTAAGAGCAGATATTACTAATTACAGTATTAATGGAATTAACGAAATACGTATTTGGGGTCTTCATATATCGCGGTATTTTCGAAATTTCCAGAAAATCAGCGATATGTGTATATACAGTATATGCGTTATGAAAAAAATCTGCGAAGTGGTGAATCCGCGATGGTCGAACCGCGAAGTAGCGAGGGCTCACTGTAATCAACTTCCTCTATACATGGCCCCATACGAGGACCCCAAAGCGGAAGCGGTGGACGCCATGTCCTTGGACTGGAACAGATGGTCCAAGATTTATCTGTTCCCTCCACCCAATCTTCTGCTGAAAGTCCTCTCCAAACTGAGAACCTTCAAGGGAACAGCAGCCCTAGTGGCTCCCAAGTGGCCCCTGAGCAATTGGTTCCCCCTAGTCCTGGAGCTACAGCCCAAGCTGATCCCTTTGCCGGGCCCAGTTCTCTCCCAGCACGTGCAGAAGTCGACTGTCTTCGATTCATCAAAGAAAGTCCAAGACCTTCATCTCATGATTTTCTCTCCCTAGCCGTGAAGAAAAGGTTTGGAATCTCGAAAGAAATGTTTCGACTTCCTAGAGGAATACAAAACAGTCTACCAGAAGGCAATATGAATCATCCTGGAAGAAGTGGGTGTCTTTTGTCAAGGCAAAAAAGTCCTACAGAAATCTCCATAGATTTTTGTATGTCCTTCTTTATTCACCTTCGTGGACATGTAAATCGGCCTTGACAAGACCACTACTGTACGCCTTCCAGATAGATCTGTCCAACGAAATCTTTAACAAACTTCCGAAGGCATGCGCTAGACTCCGTCCTGCACCCCCACCAAGACCCATCTCCTGGTCTCTAGATAAGGTGCTCCACTTTGCCTCTAGCCTGGACAACGAATCTTGCCCTCTGAAAGACTTGATTTAAAAAGGGATTTTCTTTTTCGCTCTCGCCTCGGGAGCCCGAGTCAGTGAAATAGTGGCATTATCTAGAGAAGAGGGCCAGATACAGTTCGCCAATACAGGGGAACTTACCCTCTTCCCCAACCCTACGTTTCTCGCTAAAAACGAACTCCCCACCAAGAGATGGGGACCTTGGAGAATCTGCCCTCTGAAGGAAGATGTCTCTCTATGTGCAGTGGAGAGTCTTAAGCTCTATCTTCGAAGAACTTCAAACTTTGGCGAAGGACAGCTTTTGAAAGGAGAAACATCGGGCAGTGACCTGTCACTTAAGCAACTAAGGGCGAAGATCACCTACTTTATTCGCAGAGCGGATCCTGACAGTACACCCGCAGGTCATGATCCTAGGAAAGCGCCTCTTCCCTAAATTTCTTCCAAGGTATGGATTTCGAAAGCCTCCGATCTTTCACAGGCTGGAAATCCTTGAGAGTGTTTTTCAAACACTATGCTAAGCAGGTGCACGAAGTGAAGAGATCCGTGGTAGCTGCAGGTAGTGTATTAAAACCTGCTGCTTAGTGCTGAGTAGAACAGTGAGTTA
This sequence comes from Palaemon carinicauda, assembly GCF_036898095.1. Lineage (NCBI taxonomy): Eukaryota > Metazoa > Arthropoda > Malacostraca > Decapoda > Palaemonidae > Palaemon > Palaemon carinicauda. The sequence continues at coordinate 98,482,841 of NC_090739.1, read as the reverse complement.
TTTTGGGACTCTAACTCAATGGGTGCTTGTGTTGACCCTAGTGCGATACATAGTGATTTCAGGTGACACTTAGTGTCACAAAAGACTGTTCTTCCACAAGGGGAAGTGACATAGACTCTAACACGTGTGCCACATGTTTATTGGACATGAAGAGTATTGTGACTTTCAAAGACTCTAGTTCCCCTGGAACTCATGTGTGTAAAGGCAAGTTCTTCCCTTTCAGATTCCACATCATTGTCTTTTTTCAGTCCTTAGTCTATGTTTGTCAATCAATAATTTTGCTGTAAATTATTTACCTTATTTTATTTTATTGCAGATTTTCTTGAATAAAATAGAAAATTTCGTTATCATATGCGTCTTATTTCGCCCTTCCATAGGAAATAAACTACTGTTACAGAGTTTTAATGCCCCTAATTATTCTTTATTATATTCATGTATAATATTGCTCCTGTCTGAGATATGCTCACCAAAGTAAGTGAAATAATGGTTCCTACACAAATATTTAACTTTCCTGATCTGTCCACAAGACTGGCACGATCCTTGCCTCCAGGTGAGTTTATCTTCATCAAGGTACTTCGAGATGTTCCTCTTGTCCAAACAGGACCTCCCTGCCAGGGGGGCAGGAAGCCATGTCATAGTTTATGCCACTGGTAGTGACATGTAACAGAGATGTCACGGTCTCTAAGGTCATCAGACCAAAGGAATATTGTTTGAAGTAGAAGGCACTTTTGAAATGGGGAAAACCACGATACACTAAATCTCTGGTACACTTCCATCAGGACGTCAAGGCTTGAGCCTAAAAAACGGATTTTGAGCGAAGCGAAAAATCTATTTTTGGGTGAGATGGCCATGACGTCCTGATGGACCCACCCTATTGTTTCTATTCTGGCCTGTCAGGCCCCTCCCTTTCTTATTGCATCGTGGAGGTTGACAGAAACGCTAAATAGGAATGAAGCAGGCAGACGTGACGTCAGTCAAGATGGCGGACAGCTATGGCTGCCGTTTGTTTACGTCGTGAGGTACCGTAACAGTAACGCAGGAGGATAGCTTTGCAACGGCTCCTCCTATAACTTGCCACCTTCCCCCTCGAAGCGTAAACGCTATGTGGGGTACAGATAGCCATGTGGCGTGTCAAGCATACGTCCCCTGTTGATATATGATATCCTTAAGGGAAACCTTATGGGTACTTGCGCCAGAAGTTAGAATTCTGTGAAACCTTTAGTTTAATTCTCTGGAAATATCTACTGTAGTCATATATACCCTCAGGAAGCTACTGAAGGAACCTTCCATCAGGACGTCATGGCCATCTCACCCAAAAATAGATTTTTCGCTTCGCTCAAAATCCATTTATTGTGATTGGATCTACGCCGATTACCTGTGTCACCATGGGCGCTGTCGTTCATTGGTCATGTGTTATTTAGTTAGCAGAATGACATTCCCGGTTTTAAATAGCATTAATTATTATTATGAAAGCTATTTAGGCATTTTATACTTGTAAAGATATTTATATGCATAATTTTCCTTTTTCTGTGTCAATCGTATATGTCAGAGTTTTGGTGATTATAGGTAACCGAGATCTCGCCTTGCCTAGGTAACCTAGCCTAGACAACATATACTTTCGACATTTCCCCGGTTACCCTTGTGTATCGGTTATCATTCATAGGAGATTGATATTTCCTGGAATTATTATAGCCGTTAATCGTCTCGAATAGAGAATTATGGGTAATCTCTCTTCCCTCTGAGAGTAGCCTTAGGCTACAACCCTGTTGCGTCGGCCTTGAATTTTGAATTCAGGCATGACTAGCCTAGAGTTTTCTGTCTCAATCCCTTAACAGCAGACGGCAAGTTTTGGGATTCGATCAGAACCTTAGAGTATTTAGTCTTATGTCGGCAGTCGGTCGGCGGGGTTGAATTGCATTCCCCTGCCGGCTGAGCTGCCAGCATAGGAGGCTAGCCCTCCCTAGCCTACACCTTAAGTGGTTGCATGATGCCGCCACCTTCTCCCTGTGGTCTAGTAGACTAGTCCTATGCTCGCAGACCCTAGGCTGTAGAGTAGTATACTCATGTGGCCTAGGATGGCGCGGCATTGGAATTCTGTTTCTCCCTTGTTGAGAGGAAACGGCATGGCTGCCGTCCCCTTAACTGTATTAGCACCTCCTAAGCTGGAGAATAGAAGATTCTCCTGCCGCTTGGGGTTGTGCCGATACTGAAACAGTTTCTTCAAGGTGTGTAGGTCTGGCAACATTGCCGGCCCCATCCATACCTCGTATAGGATCCTAACCCCCCCCCCCCCCGTTCTTTTATGATGGCCGAACCATTGTCTGTCCTGAGACAGCGTTCTGCAACCTTGCCATTGCCGGTGGGTTGCCGGAGCCGGCCAGACTACCTCTCCTCAGCTGACGGCTGTCGGCGACTGACTGCCGGCGGCCATAACAGCTGTGGGTGGGAGGTCCCTTCTGTCACCAAGGTTCTCCAGTTCTCCCTTGGACTGCTGGCCACAACTTCTGTTGTCGGGGTATTGCTCTGGCCGGCAGTAGACTGGCACAGATAGGTACTGACTCAGTCGGCAGCATCCCGACTGTACTAGTGCTGCCAGAGGCTGGCCTGCAGTGGTAAGCCGGCAATAGTACTGTGGCTGGATGGAAGCCTGAATGTTACATTCTCCCTTTCCATTTGAACCTTCTTTCCGGAGAAAGGCATTAAAATTAGACTTTTACATCCTTAATTACTGTATACATACACAGTAATAGGTAGCCTTCACTCCATGCTTTCTCTCTCTTTCTCTCTCTTAGCTAGCATGCTAGATGTTCCAGCAAGAGCTAGCTAATCCGGCAACATGCCGGCTGAACTACAGTATATGTCTATACAGGTAGTCAGTATATTTGCAGTATAGCATATACGGCAGATGGAAAACTAATGTATATATCATACTAGTAGTTATTTCCAATATATCTTGGGTATCCCTGCCCAGGTATTTGCTGAACCCAATCCTATATTGATAGAATAAAATTTCGTCAATATTCTGATTTGAAATCAGTTTCCATTTACCCTACAATATTAAATTTCGTAAAGGGCTGGTGGCGTGACACCTCTAACCCTGCTTGTACACTTCTCTACACCTAGGTGTTCGACCCTCTTTTAGCTGGAATTCCCCAGTTGGAGGAATCTCCTTATAACTAATACTGAGGGGAGGTAATAGCATTGGCTTGCAGGGGATACACAGGTATGTGTCTCCCGCTATCCCTTTATAGTTTCTGTCCTAAGCTATTTTGTCAAAAGATGACTTTTGCAATTTGTTTATCAGTGTGATAATCAATTGAATACTCATTTCTGTTTTCCTTTCCCTACAGGAGAAACACCAGATGATGCATCACAGTCTTCTGCAGGAGTAAGAGTGAGTATTTTCACGGACGTAATACATGCAGGTTTCAAGCCCCCTGCAATATTATTTCCGAATCCCCAACCCTGTAAATCCCAAGCTAATAGAATCTATTGATACAGCTCGTAACAACTTATGCAATTGGGTGTGAGGTTTCTAAAATCTCTCCGAAACCATACCTACCAATATTACAGCTTCCTAAATGTGCGACATCTTGTCCCTTATCCCTCCTTTCTCCACTCCAGTTCGAGGGGAGAAGGTGGGGATGGGGGTACCCCCTCCCCCCTCGTTGCCAGTGCAAACACGATGGCAATCTCAAGCTGTCGAACTATGGTTGGTTTGGTTTCAGGTGTTGTCTGAAACAAAAAGGCACAGTTCAGTTACAAACTCGCGAGAACATGGAAACTCTACGGGAATTGGACCGAAGATTTCACTTATTCATTGTGGTAACTGGCAAATTGGTGATCCTTTCACTGGCTCGTAGTGATGATAACGACGGCAGTCATTGATTCACTGTTACATCTGACACTGCCGCTGAGAGCCGGCAGTGTATGCCCTTGGTCACCACCCAGTCAATGGTTGGGTTGGTGTGCCTTCAGTCGGCAGCCCGCCGACAACCGGCGGACTGCCGACAGCCCGAGGGGTCGCCGATGGCTGTGCGTAAAGTTTTCACCACTACCCAGTCACATTGAATGTTGGCTAGGATGGTGTGCCTTCTGTCGGCGACCCGCTGACCTACGAGTCACTGACATGCCGGAGAACTGCTAGCCATATCGGTACTGAAGTATTGTGCCAGTTGACTTATCCCCAAGTATTAGCCTTGACGGTAGTATGCCGGTTGTATAGGTGTATACAATACCCTGTACATCTGTAGTATAGTATTATATCACAGACAGAAATCTTTGGTACATAACCGTACAATAGAATAGTTTTCCAATACTCTGTGCTTCTAAGCACAATCTCTTGCTGAGACCTACCTGATTTGGGGACTGACTTCCACCCTTTTTTACGCTGACTCTTCATCAGTCTCTTTGATTCTCATTACTAATTCCCTGGATGTAGGCGCTGTTTATGCTACTCTATCCTTATGGGCTAGAATCTTCCATTGGACCCCCTTAAAGAGGATGCCCTAGAATCAATAATTAGGAAGGTCGCAGCAGTTGGCTTGATGGATTCACACGTATGAGTCTCCCCAATTCTTTTCCAGCGTACTTATCCTAAGCTTTATACAATAGAAAGGAATCTTCTATTACAGTGAAACACGACACTGGGAAGCTGATATCTTACAACGTTTCGGGTAGAGACCTCTTTCTATACGAAATAGTTGGAAAGACGATTAGGGAGGCCACCACGGAGAACAAGGGGTTCTCCAATAGTGGTGCATCCTTTCAACAGAAAGTCCTCTACAGTGGTGAGTCTCAACCTAAAAGGAAGATGGAAAATTTCTTACTTCTCCTTGGGATGTTCAACAGCATCCCACAGTCACAATGACCGTTGTTCCATAAACGGTCAGATATGTACACCTTCTGATCATGCAAAGCAAACAAACGCTTCTGGTAGGAGGGAGGTTCCTTCCGAATCGCTGGACCTTCGATCCTTGGGTCTAAGGCCTAACCAAGATGAGACTAGGATGGAAATAGACATACCTCCGCCATCCTTTCCTCAACTCTTCCTATATTCCAAAACCCCCCTGGAAGAGTATACCTTAGAGCTCTAGAGCATACTAGCAGAAGGAAAGTAGAGTCCATCAATTTCCAGGGAAGGCTGTTTGGTGTTCACGTGAAGGACTCAAGAAAACTCTGAGTCATTCTGGACTTGTCGCCACTCAACAAGTTCCAATAAAACAGCAAGTTCAGAATGTTAATCCCTCTGAACATAAGGACCTTATTCAATAAGGGGTGTTCACAGTCTGGTCAGACCTGAAAGATGTCTATCGGCAACTTCCAGTCAACTCCTACCTAGGGTCCAAGTTACAGAAGATAACATATATCCTAGACAAGATTCTCGTCGGACTAGATTCAGTCCTAGGATCTTCACGGAATTGGCAGACACAGTCAAGCGAAACCAAGCCTAGAAAGAGTTCAGGCAACAAGGGACCTGGATGACAAGCTGGGGTGGGCAGCACCTGAAACGGCTGGTCTATGAGCATCCATGGAGATGATCCGGGCCCCGGAACATCGGGGATGCAAGATAGCTTCAAGAAGTCTCGATTCTCTCCAGCTCAAGGGCTTAATTTTTTTCTAAAAATCATTGAAACCTGTGGTCACCCCAACTCTCCTTTCCCTTGGGGATGTAAAATGAGTTCGCAAGGTCGGTCAAGAGACTATGGTAATCAGTCAGGATTCCAAGACGCTAACAGGGAGGAGTTTTGAATTCTCTCCAGTTTATGACAATGACAGACCCAGTGCTACGAGCACAGCTGTAAGATGTGTTAAGAAGCTGGAGAAGATATGCTTCAAACGCTCGAAGAGATTTAAAAGGACCAATTATGGTCGTTCCTTCTTCGCTTACCCTACAATGACCTAAGGCCAAAAGCTCGTAATCCATGTTAGCCCTGTAATGGGTGGGGAAACTCTCTCCACGCAGATCAGACCTCCTCAGGCTGATCTGGGGCATCGAAGCGATAATAAGGCGTCGAAACTGTCGAGGATAAGGGACGTCTCATATCATTAGGTGATGTTAGCCATCCCTTCCCTAAGGGAATGGCACCTATCAGCAGCTCATGTATAAATGATCCGCAAGTTGACAGCGAATGATCTTCTCGGGCTCAAGCCGATAGAGTTGGAATGGTCCACGGACGCAGACCTATTCCCTCCCAGATGGGAACAAGTCCCCTGGCTGCAGATCGATCTCTTTATCACGAGCGTCATCAAGATACTACCTCGATATATAGCCCCATACGAGGATCCTCTAGTGGAGATAACAGACATCATGTCTCTAGAGTAGAAGGGATGGACTTAGGGTTTCCTGTTCAGCCCATCCAATCTCCTGTGGAAGGCCCTCCACATGTTGAGACCCTTCCAGGGAAGAGGGGCTCTGTTGGCTCCCAAGTAGCCCAAGAACACCCCGTTCCCTGTAATGAAGGAACTGAGGCTGAGGCTGGTCCTAGTTCTGCACCTAGGATTACCCAGGAGGTTCAGAAGTTTTCTGCCTCCGATTTATCACAGAGCACCCGATCCCTTCATCTTATGAATTCCTTGCCCTAACGGTTAGGAAAAAGACTTGGGATCTCAAAAGGCAATATAGAATTCCTAGAAGAAGACAAGTCTAGTCAACTGGAAGACAATACGGGTCTTCTTGGGAAAAGTAAGTTGCTTTGTAAAAGCAAAAGGACCGAAAGGAATCTCATGATCTTCTGCCTGTCCTTCTGTGCCCACCCTTATAATCAAGGTCTGGCGGCTAACAGCACGATGGCCTTTGAGAGAGGAGGCAGTGCATCCTTGGATACTGTGAGAAGATTGGTTCCTCGGTCCTGTCCCCATATGAACACTTGAATAAGCACCAAGAGTATGGCCGGCTTTACGAGAGAGATCGCTTGGTTGGATCTTTGGATCCATGGACCAATATCTACGTGCAAGTCAGCCTTGACTAGACCTCTTCTTTATGCCCTTTAAGTTGATCTGACAAATGAAATCTTTAATAAGATTCCGAAGACATGTGCAGGCTTAGGCCTGCAACACCACCAAAGCCCATCTCATGGTCTTTGTTCAAGGTCCTATATTATGCCTCACCTGTGAACAATGAGGATTGTTCCCTCAAGGATCTAACCCAAAAGGTTATTTTTCTGTTCGCTATAGCCTCCGGGGCTAGAGTTAGTGAAATGGTGGCCCTATCTGCAGATGAGGGTCACATTCAGTTCACAGAAGTGTGAGAACTGCATCTCTTTCCTGATCCAACCTTTCTCGCTAAGGACGAGTAACCCACCAAGAGGTGGGGTTCCTGGAGAATCTGCCCACTGAAGGAAGATGTCACTCTATGTCTACTAGAGTGCCTAAGGTCTATCTTCGTAGAACTTTAGACTTCAGGAGAAACAGCTCTTTACAGGAGAAACCTCTGGATCAAACTATCCCTACAACTGAGGGCAAAGCTTACCTACCATATTCGCGGAGCGAATCCTGACAGTACTCCTGCAGATAGTGATCCGAGAATAATTGCTTCATCACTGAACTTTTCAGTGTGTGGACTTGAGCCTCTTCGCTCATTTACTGGACGGAGGTTGAACAGAGTGTCTTACAGACACTATGGTAAGCAAGTCTATGAATAGAAGCATTATGTGGTGGCGGTAGGTGGTATTTTGGACCCTGTCGTCTAGCTCTGCGATGAACAGTCAATTCATTGTGACTATCAATTTAAAGGAGAAGGGATCAGTATTTTTCGTGTGACCTTCCTTTGAATAAGTGTTGCCAAGGTAACACCAAATCTGTTCAGAATCTCAGGTGTGGAGTTATACAGATAACACTAGTGCCGTGTGTACATAGTACTCAGTGTTGTTAGACTATTTCATGTACAGAAATTATAAAGAGAAGTCTTATTAAAAGAGCTTTTCTTCAGTTTGAGAGTGGCACTCATCATTTCTTCCCCTTTCAAAAAAGGGAACATTAATTTCTGTATATGTCTCTTGTATAATACCCTTATCATGCTACATTCATTTAGCATTTAGTCATTCATTAGAAATAAATGTTTATTAAAATGCAGTTGCGTCCTAATTCGCCCGACAATTGCATGTTTAAGATGCCAGAGTTCCTTGGCTTACTCATGTAAGTATTTCTCATATCATTGTATGCTTACAAACAACGGATAGGGACACTGATATTGGTTCGACAATATATACAAACCTTGTGACCCTTTTGTATTCTCAGTGTATACTTATGTTTGTTCATACAATATATGCTACCTTGAGGCCCCTTTTCTACTGTCTAAAATGCAGGAAGCACTAACATTGTTATGCTTAGTGATAATGACGAATAACGGTAAAGTCATTTGTCTCAATTAGCCCTTTTGGCCGTAGAAATATTGTCCCAAGGTTAAGGCACTGATGAAAATCCACAGATACATTAATTCTCTGGTATGCTTCCATGAGGACGTCGTGGCTTGAGCCCAAAAAACGGATTTTGAGCGAAGCGAAAAATCTATTTTTGGGTGAGATGGCCATGACGTCCTAATGGACCCACCCTTCTTTTCTAAAGAAAAGATCTTCAGTTTCCCTCCCAAACTACTGTATCTGTAGCACCATGCTCAACACTACAAGGTATGACCGCCAGAGGGAATTGGCGCGGTTGTGATACGATAGTAGTAGGGGAACTAGGGTAACCTCTGATGCGGCTACCCTTCTAATTCTGCCACGTATCCCCCTCGAAGCGTAAAGGCTATTCGGGGTGCATATTGCCATATGGCGTGTCAAGAATACGTCCCCTGATTATATACGATATCCTTGAGAGTAAATCTTAAGGGTACTCGCGCCAGAAGTTAGAATTCTGTGAAACCTTTGGTTTGATTCTCTGGGAATATCAGTGTAGTCATATATACCCTTGGGAAGCTACTAAAGGAACATTCCATCAGGACGTCATGGCCATCTCACCCAAAAATAGATTTTTTGCTGAGCTCAAAATCCGGTTTTTGGGCTCGAGCCATGTCGTCCTGATGGAAGTGTACCAGAGAATTACCTATTACTCGGTAGGGGGCCTCGAATAAAGGTTCCCATACCGAAATGCGCCAACCGGAATACTTCGTCAAAGCATAGGTATCAATCTCCACCTTTATTCCTGAACCGTGATAAAGCTGTACAGTATTTGAAAAGTATGATGGACTATTAAGGAGGTAGATCAGTTCCAGATCATCACCTTCCACTATGGGAAAGACCTTCAATATTAATGGTGAGATGTCAAACAGCTAAAACCAATGTAAGCTCAATGAGTAAAAGGTATGGAACAAAAACTCATCTTCAATACAAATTTTTCGCATGTTCAGGAAGGCTAAAAACTAAATTGGTACACCAATTTTATTGCCACTAAAAATGAAATTAGGGCTCGAAATAAAAGGCATGAATAAATTCACAGTCTTTTATTTAAAAAAAATTTAGCAAAAAATAATTATAATTGACGTAATAAGCATAAGAATCATGATTCTGTACCCAACAATACATCCCCAAGATATTTGTACACAAGGTGTCATGAGAAAAAAAAATGTTCAAACCTGTCATAAAACACTAGAAGGAGCTTAAGACAAAACAAAACAAAATTAAGACAACTGATAAATATAGTCTTATAACTCAACACAAAAATTAAACTATAGTCTGACTTATACTAAAAGATATACTATAGTTAATGAGGTATATATAACATTCAGAGATACAATAATGAATCCTGAAAATCAAAAACTTTTGTTAATGATCCTGAAACAAAAACCCATAGTTTACTTATTAAAAGAAATAAGCTGGAAGAATGCCCAGGGACGCACTTGAGGGCTACGTCAATGCGGCGGGTTTGATAACACTACCCGCGGCCACCATAAAATGACGTATTTCTTCCAATTGTTTCAAATAATGCTTGAAGAGCACCCTGGTGGACTTCCAACCAGTATAAGCCTGTAGACCCTCAAAGGACATATACTGAAAGAGGTTCAACAAAGAAGCCACTTTCCTAAGGTCATGACCCAACGACATACTAGCCGGGTCCGCTCTTTTTATAAAATATGCCATTTTTGCTCTCACTTGTTTCAGAGACAAACCTGATCTCACTGTTTTACCTTAGAATAACTGTCCACCTTTAAAATCCTCTGTTCTTAAAAGATAGTCTCTTAAACACTGCACTGGACACAGGGTAAGATCACTTACGAGGGAAACTATTTTCCACGGTCCACAACATTTAGAGTGAAGCTCATTCTTAGCCGGAAAAGTAGGATCAGGATATAGATTAACTTGATCGTTATCCGCAAATTCAATATGACTCTCATCTCTAGAAAAAGTTACGATCTCGCTAACACTAGCACCAGAAGCCATTGCAATTAGAAAAATCACTTTTTTGGGCTCGGCCATGTCGTGCTGATGGAAGGGTTCCTATAGGTAGCCTTCTAAGGGATATTTGCTACAGTGATACTCCCAGAGAATTAAACCAAAGGTCTCCAGGATTCCAACTCCTGGCACGAGTATCCAATAAAGGATATCCTATAATATCAGGGGACGTATTCTAGATACAGCACATGGCAATCTTCACCCCGAATAGATTTAACGCCTCGATGTAAGGGGGAAGAGTGGCAAAAAGGAAGGGGTATCATTCTAGGTACCTGGTGGATCTCCTTCCCTACTACTACTGCGAAGCCATTCCTATTCTTGTAGCCTTGCTGAGAGTGTGTGAGCTCTCCTTTAGCCCGGTTTTTTTCCCAAGTTTTGGAATTATCTCATCATGCAATTATCAACACCTTCGTCATCTGGAAAGTTGAGTATTAATTCTTTCCTTGGTGTAATTTTGGTCTCACTTTTCACGGTTAAATTCATTAATTAAAGTGTGTTTTGGTGAGCATTGCCGTGACTGGAGGCAGCCATTTTATGACTGCTGTCGCCCTTTATATTCTTGTATATTATTTAGATTGTAGGGCTACCCTTTCCCAGCTTTACGCTAATATGTTAGCTATTTAGGCAATTTATATAAGATTTGATATTGCATGCATGAAACTCAACTCCTTCTATCATGTGACTTTACTTAACGTATTCGGGCTGGAACCCCGGTGGTACTCAATCACCTTTGCCGGGGTTCCTGCCGGAGCAGATTTATCTTTGCTCATTTATACGATAGTAAAGTAACTTCCCCTGTTTAGCCTCAAACTTTATCGTTTCTTATCGATTCTAATGAGATGTTATATTCTCTCGAATCTATGGAATTCCAGATAAGTTGCAATAATTATCCTCCCTCTGAGAGAAGAGGCTAAACCCCTCTTCCCTCCCTGAGTGGTGCTGCCGGCATAGGCGGCCGTCACTGTCTCTCTTCATTGCTGTCGAGTAGAACGATGTTCTTCCTGCCTCCGGCTTTGAATCAGTTATTGACATACTCAGGGTACCCATGTCTTGCCGACGGCAACATCGTCAGCACAGGAAGTCATACTTCCCAGCTCATTGTTTTGAGGAGGACAACATAACCTGCCGCCACCTCTTACAACAATGAACTATAAGACCCTCAACCGGTCCCCCTTCAGTCCTTTTGTGACAGCTTGTCGTCACAAGATTCTTTCGCTGGTACTCTGACAATCACCCCGGCTTGCTGGGATGATTGTGTTATTGGCAGGTGCTCTGCCGGTGGCAGTTAGTTCCTTCGTCTCACCACTGCCTTCCCCCCGACTTCTCTTCCTTGATAGGAAGTTGATAAGAATGGGGGAGGACTGAGACGTCTTCCGGCAGGAAACCTAACATACTTTGGGAAGTCCTCAGCCCTCTCTTGAGTTGCCATTTACATTCCTTAGCCGCCGACTCTATTGCCGGCGACAAGCTAGTATGTAGATGGGTGGAAGCCAGAATCTGACAGATTCTTCCCCCTTCCATTGGAACTTTCACTTCTTTAATCTTTTTCTCTTTCCTTTGGTTAGCACTGTCGGTACTAACCTAATGCTGGCAGACTAATGAATATAATTATACAGTAGTATACATGTTTTCTAACATATCCTGTGTTTCCCATCGCAGATGGTTGTTGAGACCACAATCCTTTATTGAGGTTGAGTAATCCCTCAATACCCAGATGGTTTCTTTGATCATCGGGGATTTACAATACCAGATCTGTATTAATACAGTACTACAGGTGGATGACGTTGGTATAAATTACTTACCAACACTAACTCTAGTTTCTAGAGTTTCTCTCCCCTGTAACCATCCCTATAAGGGAAACTGAATATTAATACGGACGTAGGTCTCGGCAATAGTCTGGGTAGGGAATTCACTCAGATATGTGTCTTTTCTTATTTCCTTTCAAGCTTACTATCCTAAGCTACCATTTACAATAGTGATTACTATTGTTGCTATATATTGCATGCTTTATATATCACATGATACTCATGGAAAATTTCTCCTTTACAGGATGATCCTGGGGAGAAATGTGGAGTGATGTTCTGCAACCACAAGGAGAGGGACTTCTGTGGCCACACGATGTGTAGGTCTCATGCCCCCTACTGCATCACAGGAGCCCTTAAATATTGAGATCCGAAAGGCTGCAACATCTGCTCGACCCTGCTAACTAACGGCTTCGGCGAGGCCCCCTTAGTTACCCTAGAAACTAGGGACACGGCGAGGAATACCCTTCACAAGTGGGTAAAAGGGGTTCCAGAAGAGTTCCCCGGGACCATGCTTACCCAACGACTCCCTGAGGTGTACATTGTTCCCCAAGACTCTTCCTAACACAGTGATGTCCCAGGAACAGCTCCGGTCTCCCTTCATCCAGTTGAAGATTGACTCGGACACCAATAGGTCCATAGAGGACATGGACATCCAACAAGAGAGGATGTCAGAAGTGCCCTCTGACACGGAGCAAGACCTGCTGCACGTTATCCCTGAAGAGGACGAGGATCTTCCCCTCGTGGAGGAAGAGGAATCCCTCTCGACGGTGGCAGTAGACCCTCAGTTTGCCGTAGCTGCATACCAGCCACTACCATCAACGTCCTCTGCACCGACTCCACAACCGGTTGCTCAGGCCAATGCGAGTGAAGAGATTCAGCCGTCTCTTAAACTCATGATGGAGTCATTCCAACAGAAGCAGAAGGCCATGCAGGAGTCGTTCAGGCAGCTGCAAAGAAACATGCAGAAAAAGATTGACCATCTCAGAACCGCCAGGGGCACGTCTAAGAAGGCTCTTAGAGTGTCCGATCTCCCTCATTGCTCCGAATCCAATCCCTGGAGGTACACGGAGCACAGGCCCATGACGGATGGGAAACTATTCGTTCCCAGGAAACTGGGAGCCAGGCCGGTTGAAGACCTCGAGTTTTGGCCTAACTTCCCTGCTTATCCTGAGTGCTACGTGAGACTGCGGGACGAAAGTGCGACCCAAGAAGAAACGGTCCCTAAGGAAGTTATCCTGTTTAAACATGATAAGGCGCAGGCCATCCTTCTACCTGAAGGGAGCCAAATATTCTAAAGTGTTAGTACTGAGTAAGAAACATGCTACCTTTCTTGCCCCTTCCTCGATCTCATTTCCCTTTACCGAGAAAGCGTTCGACTCTATCGTCAAAGCTGCTGACAAGGGAAAACCCTGCCCCACTTTGGAAGAATGCAAGCCATTCTCCCTCGCACTGCCTACCATTGAAGGAAAATGGAAGGATGTCCACCTAACCTTCTCCATCTCCAAACTAGACCTGGAGATCGCAGGACAGCAGGTCAACGAGAACCTTCCTAAGTTGCCAGACCATCTTCTGAAGAAGGAACAGGAGTCGAAGGAAAGCCTTGCGGCCTCCCTCTCTCATCAGAACTACTTGGAACTAAGTGCGAGCAAGCATGATGCCCCGAAAATCTTCCTTTCCTAGCCAAGTCTCACATGGGTACCCTTGTGAAGGACTTTTACGCTTTCCTCAGGGCGAGGAGAGCTTGCAGAGAGTTCATCCTGGTGGCAATGACCATCCGGCACGAACCATGGAAGTTGATTATAGTGGTACCTCTACATACGATCTTAATTCGTTCCAGGAACTGCTTCGTATGTTAAAACAATCGTATGTTGGAGCAAATATTCCCATAAGAATACACTGTAATTTGTATAATTCATTCCACATCCCAAAAACCTATGATAACTCCTTAATAAATTACTACATATAATTACACATAACAATAACCTAATTGCATATTATGAAAGAAAGATGTAAAAAAGATAATTATAAAGAAATAATAAATATAAAATTTGTTTTTATTGTCACTTTACCTTAGAGACAGGCCAACGCAGGTATAGGAATTGCTACACAGTAGGAGACCAGGAGAAGATGGAAGATTGGCGAGAAGGTAGAGATGGTGACTTTAAAAAAGTCCTCTCTCTATTTCTGTTTCTCTCTAAACAAAGCATTAACATGCACTTTAAATAAATTCTCTCTCACTCTCTCTCCCTCTCTCTCTCTCTCTCTCTCTCTCTCTCTCTCTCTCTCTCTCTCTCTCTCTCTCTCTCTCTCTCTCTTGTTCTTCTTCACTGTTAGAGTGTTAGAGACGTCTATTAATTTTTTCTGAGAGAGAGAGAGAGAGAGAGAGAGAGAGAGAGAGAGAGAGAGAGAGAGAGAGAGAGAGAGAGAGAGAGAGAGAGAGAGATTAAACAAAAAATGTGTTTGGAGTCCGTATGATTTTTAACAGCGTCAACGAGTTGAAAGACAATTAAATGTAACAAAAAAAGCAATAACAGCGAATCTGAATTCCTTTATTAACTAAAACAAATATAGATACAAACACACTCGTGTGCGTATGCAGAAACACACACACACAGGTGTAGGAATTCCTACGCAGGAGGAGACACGATCGGCGAGGAGGTAGAGATGGTGACTGCGATAACGTACCGTAACTTACACTATGGAAACTTTATTCTAACTTAGCTTATTCATTCTTTTTTATTTTTATATTTCATATTTTTAAATTTTTTTTCTTTTGATTTTTAATTTTCATCACTTTCAGTGATGAGTTATGGTACGTTATCGCAGTCAACATCTCTACCTCCTCCCCGACCGTCTGTCTCCTACTGTGTAGCAATTCCTACGCCTGTGTGTGCGTGTTTGTGCATACGCACACGAGTGTGTTTGTATCTATATTTGTTTTAGTTAATAAAGGAATTCAGATTCGCTGTTATTGCTTTTTTTGTTACATTCAATTGTCTTTCAACTCGTTGACTCTGTTAAAAATCATACGTACTCCAAACACATTTTTTGTTTAATCTCTCTCTCTCTCTCTCTCTCTCTCTCTCTCTCTCTCTCTCTCTCTCTCTCTCTCTCTCTCTCTCTCAGAAAAAATAATAGACGTCTCTAACACTCTAACAGCGAAGAACAAGAGAGAGAGAGAGAGAGAGAGAGAGAGAGAGAGAGAGAGAGAGAGAGAGAGAGAGAGATTTTATTTAAAGAGCATGTTAATGCTATTTTTAGAGAGAAACAGAAATAGAGAGAGGACTTTCTTAAAAGATCTTGTTAATGCTATCTTAGTTTTCTTTGCTTCACTTTCTTTCTTTCTTTCTGTTCATCACGTTGACCCTTCCCACAAATGATCGTTGCCAACAATCTCTTTGTCCTTTATCCCTATCAACAAAAGGCATTCCATCTCTTCCAGGGTATTGCTGTGATGTTTTGAAATAATGGTGATCCCTTTGGATGGTTTGACTGCTTTAATGGCTGCCTTCTGGTTGATGATCGTCGATCGTAGACATGTTCTGGCCATATTGTTTAGCCAGATCACTCACATGCACACTGCTCTCATGTTTTTCTATAATTTCTTGCTTCAATTCTAAAGAAAGAATTGCCTTCTTCCTTTTCTCACCACTACCTATACTAAAACTTAGCTTCTTAAGCACCATGATTATAGGTAAAATCAAAAAGGAAATGTAAGAAAGGGAAGATAATAAGCACTGTTAATAACAGATCGAACAGAGTACAACCATACGATACACACGAGAACAGAGAACAGAGCACTCGACGCTCAGTGGCATTCCTCCCACGTGCTGCCATCTACTGGCGGAAACAAGATCTACATCGTATGTTGGAGCAGGACTTCGGGTGTCCAGACAAAAATTTGATCTAATTCTACTTCGGATGTTGGAACAATCGTATGTAAAGACAATCGTATGTGGAGGTTCCACTGTACCTCGAAAATCTGGGGTAAAGACCTCTTTCCACAGGATCTGGTCCAAGAGGTCATTGTGAAGGCAGCGACGGAGAACAGGAACCTACTTCAAATATGGAGCATGTCCTCGAAGAGGAAATCTTTTACGGAAGGAGGCCCCAACCCAGGAGCAAGAGGGCAAGGAGACTGCAAAGACCCGTGCAAGTCCCAGTCAAGACCATGACCCCAATGCCTCAGATCACCTTCCAAATGGTCCCTCAGCAGCTGGTAACTCAGTTGCCGGTGTGTAACCCTACCATTAAGCGGCAGTTGACTTCCTTTCGGTTCAGCCAGAAAGGAAAAGGTTCTAGGAGAAGTTCTATAAGAGATAACTTCTCTCGGGGCCGAGGAGGACGTGGTCGCGGAGGAAAATATGCAGGACCCCCAAGCAATGAGCGGTTTCAGGAGGGGGCAGACTCCATCATTTTCAGGATTGCTGGACCTTCGATCCCTATGCCCACAATTTAATTACCAATGGACTCGGGTGGAAATGGAGCAAAAACTCCACCCTGTTTTTCCAGAATTCTTCCAACAATCCACCCCCTTGTTAGAAGAATATATCTCAGAACTCTTGACCAAGAAGGAGATAAGGAAAACGAAGTCCATCAAGTTCCAGGGAAGGCTATTTTGTGTTCCGAAGAAAGACTCATACAAACTCAGAGTCATTCTAGACTTGCCTCCACCAGCAAGTTCATTGAGAACAACAAGTTCCGGATGCTTACTTCGCAACACATAAGGACCCTTTGGCCAAAAAGGGCGTTCACGGTCTCAATAGACCTAGCAGATGCTTACTGGCATCTCCCAATGAGTCGCCTCTTCTCCTCCTATGTAGGATTCAGACTACATAAGAAGTACTTTGTCTTCAGAGCAATACCCTTTGGACTGAACACAGCCCCAAGGATATTCACCAAGCTAGCAAACACAGTCTTTCAACAGCTACGCACCAAAGGTGCTCAAGTGGTGGCTTTCTTAGACGATTGGTTGGTTTGGGCAGCATCCAAGATTACTCGTCTGCAGGCAGCTCAAAAAGTGATCCAGTTTCTGGAACACTTAGGATTCAAAATAAACTGAAGCTCCTGCTCAACAGTTCCAGGGGTTGGGAATCCAACGGAACTTAAAGTCACACCACCTCTCCATTCCATCCAAGAAGAGGAGTGAGATAGCGAGATCTGTCAGGAGACTGATCCATTACAAAACGGATTTTGAGCAAAGCGAAAAATCTATTTTTGGGTGAGATAGCCATGTCGTCCTGATGGAAGGTTCCTTTAGGTAGCTTTCTAAGGGATATTTACTACACTGATACTCCCAGAGAATTAACCGTAGGTCTCCAGAATTCTAACTCCTGGCGCGAGTATCCTTAATATATTTTTAAGGATATCTCATAATATCAGGGGACTTAATTTTTTATACGACACATAGCTATCTTCACCCCGAAGAGATTTAACTCTTTGAGGGGTAAGAGTGGCGAACGAAAGGGGAGCCTTTATCAAGGTACCCAATGGACCCCCTCCCTGTACTGCTACGGCCCATCATTCCTTGTTGCATTTAAGCAGGAATAGCTGCAGATATAGTAGTTTCAGGTGGGGTCCTTTTAAGAAAGAAGGGTGGGACCATCAGGACGACATGGCTATCTCACCCAAAAATAGATTTTTCGCTTTGCTCAAAATCTGTTTTTTGGGCTCGGCCATGTCGTCCTGATGGAAGCTTAACAGAGAATTAACTTGAAAGTACTATATCTGTGGGTTTGTATAAGTGCCTTTACTTTGAATGAGTTCCTTATATGGTCTCCTAGACCTTTATATATGACATTACCGTTGTCTGTCATATCCACTAAGCTTGGAACTAGCTTAGGGCTTCCTGCTCCCTGCAGGGAAAGTGTTGACTTCGACTATAAGGATTCAAAGTTTGTATCTCCATAGGGATGGGCGGTGATACTTAGAGATTACCCTTCTCATACCTTGGAAATCTGAACTCTGATTTCAAGTTGGGCCCTTCTAGGGTTTAATTAAAACTCTAGTATGCTTTATTCGTCTGTAACTGAGATAGCAGCAATAAGACGCAAATATGTTTAGATATTTTACCTTGCAACTAGATTATCAAATGTAGTTACAATCTGGTATGAATCTGATCCGGCATTGAAAACACATCAGGGTCCATATTTTCTTTTGTCGAAAAAATATGTAATTTCCTCGAAATGATGCCACTCAATGGAGATGTGAAACCAAATCTGACGGATTTGTACAGATATTTGGAAATGCATGAACACCGTGACGCAACGTTCACTCGGCACTGGTGGTATCGGTCAGATATGCACTTATATGGAACAGTGTGTTCATCATCGTTGTGATTTGCACTTGAGGGTAAATGTAGCCATGCACCCGATGCATTTGAAAGTCCCAAAGCAGTTCACTGTTGATCGCAGCGCTAGACGACGGGTTTTATAACACTACTCGCTGCCACCACAACATGTTTCATTTCATGTACTTGCTTTGTATAGTGTCTGTAAAAGATCTGGTTGATATCCGCCCAGTGTATGAGCGGAGTCTACCAAAGCCCCCGTGTTGGAAGAAGTTCCGTGAAGAAGCAATTTTCTTTGGATCGTGACCTGCAGGTGAGCTGTCAGGATCCACTCTGCGAATAAGTAGGTGAGCTTTGCTCTCAGTTGCCTTAAGGATAGATTTTGATCCTGAGGTTTCACCTCGGAAGAGCTGTCCTTCCTTGAAGTCTGAAGTTCTACGAAGATAGACCTTAAGACACTTTACTGGGCATAGAGAGACATCTTCCTTCAGTGGGCAGATTCTCTTGGTGGGTAGCTCGTTCTCGGCCAGAAAGGCAGGATCAGGAAAAGGGTTCAGTTCTCCTGTGTCTAGGAACTGAATATGGCCTACATCCCTGATAGGGCCAATATTTCACTAACTCTAGCCCTTGAGGCTATTGCGAACAGAAAATTGACTTTCTGTGTTAGCTCCTTTAGAGTACAATCCTCATTGTTTAGGTTCGAAGCATAGTGCAAGACTTTGACCAACGACCATGTAATGGACTTTGGAGGGGTTGCCGGCTTGGGTCTACAGTATATGATTATACAGTAGCCAGTATTTTGCAATATAGTATATACTGCAAACAGAAAACTATAGTATTTTTGGGCTCAGGCCATGTCGTCCTGATGGAAGTTTACCAGAGCATTAATGTATCGTGGATTTCCTAGCTGTGCCTTCGACTTCCAGACAATATTTCTTTGGTCTTTAGAACCTAAGAGACCTATGACAACATTATAGTCATATCCGCTTAACATACACTATGTTAGTGCTTCCTGTCCCCCACAGGGAAGAGTCAAACCAGACTTGGCAAAAGTCTCAAAGTTGCATGGTATACTGAACCAACCCAGCGGTCAAAGGAGACATGCAGGTCTTAGTGCATGTCGGTAGACCAAGTTTGTATCAAGTGTTCCCAAGAAAGACTCCGACGAACTCAGAGTCATCCTGGACTTGTCCCCTCTCAACAAGCTCATCGAGAACAACAAGTTCAAGATGCTAACCCTTCAGCACATAAGGGCCCTATTGCCCAGAAAGGCATACACAGTCTCCATAGACATGGCGGACGGCTATTGGCACATTCTGATGAATCGCCAGATCTCCTCCTACCTAGGATTCAGGCTTCAAAAAAGAAAGTACATTTTCAGAGCCATGCCCTTCGGGCTGAACATAGCCCCAAGGGTCTTCACGAAACTTGCAGAGACTATCGTTCAACAACTACGCCTACAAGGCGTCCAGGTAATGGCCTACCTGGATGATTGGCTGGTGTGAGCAGCATCGGAAACGGAATGCTTGCAAGCATCCAAGAAAGTGATCCAATTCCTGGAACATCTAGGATTCAAGATCAACACAAAAAAGTCTCGACTATCTCCAGCTCAGAAGTTCCAATGGCTAGGCATACATTGGGACAGAAGTTCCAATGGCTAGGCATACATTGGGACCTACAGTCACATCGTCTCTCCATTCCGTTAAAGAAGAGGAGGGAAATAGTGAGGTCTGTCAAGAGACTCCTCAAATCCAAATGGATTTCAAGACGACAACAGGAGCGTGTACTCGGCTCCCTCCAGTTCGCTTCGGTGACAGACCCAGTGCTAAAAGCACAACTAAAGGATGCATCAGGAGTCTGGAGAAGATACGCATCAAATGCTTGAAGAGATCTCAAAAGACCACTACCGTCTCGGCTTCGATCACTTCTCAAGCCATGGGCGGAGGTCAGCAAGTTCAAGAGATCAATGCCTCTACAACTGCCTCCACCCTCAGTTATCATCCATATGGATGCATCACTGGAAGGATGGGGGGGGGGGTCACTCCCATCAGCGCAATACTCAAGGAACTTGGTCCTCCCTGTTCAAGACGTTTCACATCAACATCTTGGAGGCCATGGCAGTCTTCCTCACACTGAAGAAATTGTCTCCTCGTCCCTCAGTCCACGTGCGACTGAGTTTGGACAGCGATGTATGGTCAGATGTCTGAATCATCAAGGCTCACGATCGCCTCAACTCAACTAAGTGATATTAGCCATCCTCCGTCTAGCGGAGAAGAAGAGTTGGCACTTATCAGCAGTTCACCTTCATGGGTTCCACAATGTGACAACGGACGCTCTATCCAGGATAGCTACGATAGAGTCAGAATGGTCCTTAGACGCAGAATCATTCTCCTTCATCTAACGCCAAGTCCCGGAACTGCAGATCGACCTCTTCGCAACGAGCGACAACAAGAAACTTCCTCTATACGTGGCCCCGTACGAGGACCCTCGTGCAGAAGCAGTGGACGCCATGTCCCAGGACTGAAACGGATGGACCAGGATTTACCTGTTCCCTCTGCCCAACCTTCTGCTAAAGGTCCTCACCAAGATGAGATCCTTTCAAGAAACGGCAGCCCTAGTGGCTCCCAAGTGTGGCCCCGGAGCAACTGGTTCCCCCTGATTCTGGAATTACAACTGAAGCTGATTCCACTGGCGGACCCAGTTTTGTCTCAACATGTTCAGAAGTCGACTGTCTTCGCTTCATCACAGAAAACCAGAGCCCTTCATCTCATGATTTTCTCTCCCTTGCCGTAAAGAAAAGGTTTGGGATCTCGAAGAAAAGCCTAGACTTCTTTGAGAAATATAAGTCAAAATCTACCAGACGGCAATACGAGTCATCTTGGAAGAAATGGGTAACCTTTGTCAAGGCAAAGAATCCGTAGGAAATCTCGATGGAGTTCTGCTTTTCTTTCTTTATTCACCTTCATGAACAAGGTATAGCAGCCAACAAGATCTCTACGTGTAAATGTGCCCTGACAAGACCCTTGCTGTATGCCTTCCAAATAGACTTGTCTAACGAAGTCTTTAATAAGGTGCCGAAGGCCTGTGCTAGACTTAGACCAGCGGCCCCTCCGAGACCCATTTCATGGTCTCTTAATAAAGTGCTACACTTGCCTCAGGCTTGGACGATGAGGCTTGCCCTCGGAAAGATTTGACCCAGAAAGTTATTTTATTGTTTGCTTTAGCCTCGGGGGCTAGAATTAGTGAAATTGTGGCATTATCTAGGGAAGAGGGCCACATCCGGTTCACTGACACGGGCGAGCTCACCCTCTTTCCTGACCAAACATTTCTCGCCAAAAATGAGTTACCCACTAAAAGATGGGGTCCCTGGAGAATCTGCTCTCTGAAGGAAGATGTCTCTCTGTGTCCAGTGGAGAGTCTAAAGGTCTATCTTCGCAGAACTTCAGACTTCGGGGGAGGACAACTCTTTAAAGGAGAAACATCGGGGTCAAACCTGTCACTTAAACAACTATGGGCGAAGATCACCTACTTCATTTGCAGAGCAGATCCTGACAGTACACCCGCAGGTCATGATCCTAGGAAGGTCGCCTCTTCCCTGAACTTTTTTCCAACTAATGGACTTCGAGAGTCTTCATTCGTTTACTGGATGGAAGTCATCCAGGGTGTTCTTTAAACACTATCCGAAGCAAGTACAAGAAGTCAAGAGATATGTGGTGGAGGCAGGTAGTGTACTAAAACCTGCAGCTTAGTGCTGCGAGGAACAGTGAATTTTATGGGAATTAAAATTCTAAGGGTGTATATGTTGACCCTAGTACGCAACATAGTAGTGATTTGTCATCGTGATGACAATACGGACTGTTCTAATATACTAAGGTGATATAACATAGACTGAACACTAGTGCCACGTGTTTTATTACACGAGTGTATATTGAGACATTCTCAGAAAGACATTACAATTCCATAGGGAAATTGAAGTGTACTGTGGTAAGTTTTCCTTTTCAGCTATCACAAATATTTCTGTTCATGTCAATGTGCCTATGTTATTTAATTGATTCTCAATTGCAATTTTACATTATATACATGTATGCTTTTCCTCATTTATTGATATTAAATAAATGTCTAATGGTTTCGTGCATCTTATTTCGCCCTAAAACATTATAATAAAGCCTATGTGAGAGTATTTTCTACCCTTCTTCTGCATGATGTATTGAACAATAATGCTACCTTTGTTCCTACGCTTACGCAAACCTTTCCGGCGAGATGCAACTTGTTACGACACTTGATACAAACTCAGGCTACCGACATGCACTGAGACCTGCATGTCTCCTTTGACTGCTGGGTTGGTTCTGTATAACATGCAACTTTGAGACTTTTCCCGCGTCTGGTTTGACTCTTCCCTGTGGGGGACAGGAAGCACTAACATAGTGTATGTTAAGCGGATATGACTATAACGGTGTTGTCATAGGTCTCTTAGGTTCTAAAGACCAAAGAAATATTGTCTGGAAGTCGAAGGCACAACTGGGAAATCCACGATACATTAATGCTATGGTAAACTTCCATCAGGACGACATGGCTATCTCACCCAAAAATAGATTTTTCGCTTCGCTCAAAATCCGTTTATTATACAATAGTTAAGTCCAGTCGGCGACATGCCGGCTGGACCGTGCCGCCAGGTGCTAGCCATGCCGGCAGCACACCGGCTGAACTACAGTATATGATTATACAGTAGCCAGTATTTTGCAATATAGTATATACTGCAAACAGAAACCTATAGTATTATTATACAGTAGTTAATTTCTAACATATCTTGGGTACCCTTGTGCAGGCTTTTGCTAAGACCGAACCTCTATTGAAAGAATAGAATTCCTTCAATACTCTGATTGGAAATCAGTTTATTCTTACCCCACAGTATTAAATAATTAGAAGGGTCAGTGGCAGTGTACACTTTTCTATCCCTAGGGGTTAGAACCCTTTCCTTTCGAGTTGCCTTGATAAAGGAAACTTCATATTTAATACTGGGGGAGGTTACAGCAATTGCTTGCAAGGGATACACAAGTATTCATTTCTAGCTTACTATCCTAAGCTTTAATAATTAAAGATCACTAATTACATATTGCTTATCAGGTGATATAAACAATTGTATACTCATTCTGCTATCCTTTCTTTACAGGAGGAACCCCAGATGAAATGTGATGCACTCTTCTGCAATCTTAAGGGTAAGTACTTTTACAGTCATAAAGCATGCAGGCCTCATGCCCCCTGCAATATTATTACCGAATCCCTGCAATATTGGGACCCTCAAGTCTGCAATATCTGCCGGACCCTAGTGTCCGAAGGTTTTAGATCCCAAGTCAATGGAGTCTAGGGATGCGGCACGTAAGAAACTACGCAAATGGGTAAGAGGGTTCCAGAAGATCTCTCCGGGACCATGCCTACCTAACGATAGGATGCATAGCTTACTGTTCTCGAAAGCAAGTACAGTAGTGAAATATTGGTGCCCCAGGAACGATTCGCATCTCCCTGCGTCCAGATTGCCATCGAGACCGAGGGCAGGAAAGCATCCCTGGAAGAAGATACGATGTTGTGTCAGAATTGCTTCCGTCTGTGCCGGCCCTGGAGCCGTTAACCTCGACATCTTCACCTTCTACCCCTCTATTAGACAAAATGGGACAGTTACTGGCCCATCTTACGGGTCTAATGGAAAACTTTCGCAAATGAGGCGAAACAAAGGAGGCAAAACTCAAGAGAGAGCTCCGTGAAGCTCCACTCATAGCCTCCCGAGGGTCATTCAAGCGACCCAGAGACCAAGACCTCCCGACATGCTCCAAAACCAATCCCTGGAGGTACGCGGAGCTTATGCCGATTTTAGACAGCAAACTCTACATCTCAGAGAAGGTGGGAGCTGTTCCTTTAGACGAAATCCAGTTTTGGCCAAGCTTTAACGCTTTCCCTGATTGCTTCATTCGACTGAAGCATGAACCAATGTCAGAAAAAGAAACGGAACCGAAGGAAGTCATGGTTCTCGACCATGATAAGGCGGGTTACTCGGTGTCGAAAGTGTTCGCCCTGAGTAAGAGACACCCTACCTTTCTTGCTCCTGCTTCAATAGCATTCCCCTTTTCCCCTTTACATGGAAGGCATTTAAATCTGTTGTCAAGGCAATGGAGGCAGGTAAACCATGCCCTGCACTTGAGGAGTGCAGGCCTCTGTCACTAGACTTGCCCATGCATTAGAAGAATTGGAAGGAAGTCCACTTAACCTTTTCAGTAGGGAAACTGGACGCGGACATCGCTGGATGACAGTTTAGCGAGAATCTCCTAAACTTTCTGAGTTTCTCTTGTGCAAGGAACAAGAGACAAAGGAGAGACTTGCGGCCTCCTTATCCCTACAAAACTCCATAGAGATGTGTTCAGCCCATCGAAGTACACCAGACATGCTCATGGTCTTGGCCAAAATGCATATGGCCACCTTAGTAAAAGACCTATATGCCTTTATGAGGGCTAGGAGAGCCTGTAGGGAGTTCGTGTTCGCTGCTGCAACAGTGAAACATGACCTAGGAAGCTGATATCTTCCAACATCTGGGGTAAAGACCTCTTTCTAAATGAGGTAGTCAAAGAGGTAATTGAGAAAGCCACCACGGAGAATAGGAACCTTCTCCAGAAGTGGGGCATCTCTTTAAAGAGGAAGTCCTCCCCGGATGTGGGTCCCCAACCTAAAAGGAAGACGAAAAAGTCTAGACTTTTTCCTCGGTCTGTTCAACAACATCCCACAGTTTCTATGACCGTGGTGCCCCAGGCAGACGGTGGAGGAGGTAAACCTTCTGATTAGTCGAAGCAAAGAGTAGCTTCTGGTAGGAGGGAGCCTACAATAAGATCGTTGGACCTTCGATCCTTGGGCCCAAGGCCTAATCAAGATTGGACTAGGATGGAAACTAGACATGCCTCCACCATCATTTCCTCAACTCTTCCAACACTCCAACCCCGTATTAGAAGAGTATACCCTATAGCTCTAGAGCATACAGGTTATAAGGAAAGCAAAGTCCATCAAATTCCAGGGAAGGCTGTTTTGTGTTCCCAAGAAGGGCTCAAGAAAACTCAGAGTCCTCCTGGACTTGTCGGCACTCAACAAGTTCAAAAGGAACAGCAAGTTCAGGATGTTAATCCTTCTAAACATAAAGGCCCTAGTACAAAAAGGGGCGTTCACAGTCTTTATAAACCGGACAGGTGCCTATTGGCAGCTTCTAGTCAGTCGGCCCCTCTCCTCCTACCTAGGATTCAAGTTACAGAAGATAAAGTATGTCATAAGAGCCATACTCTTCGGACTAAACACAGTCCCAAGTATCTTCACGAAATTGGCGGATGCAGTCGCGCAATAACCATGCTTAGAAACTGTTCAGGTAACAAAGTACCTGGACAAATGGCTAGTGCGGGCAGCACCTGAAGCGGCTGGTCTGCAAGCATCCAAAGAAGTAACCCAGTTCCTGGAACATCGGGGATGCAAAATCAACTTCAAGAAGTCTCGACTCTCTCCAGCTCAAAGGTTTCAATGGCCGGAAAACCATTGGAACCTGAGGTCACACTGTCTCTCCTTTTCCTTTGGGATGAAGAAGGAGATCGCAGGGTCGGTCAAAAGACTACTGTAATCCGTCAGGATTTCAAGACGCTAACAGGAAAGAGTACTGAACTCTCTCTAGTTTGCAGCAGTGACAGACCCAGTGCTAAGAGCACAGCTGAAAGATGCGTCAGGAGTCTGGAGAAGATACGCATCAAACGCTTGAAGAGATCTAAAATGACCGATATCGGTCTTACCTTGATCGCTTCTCAACCCATGGTCAAAGGCCAAAAGCCTAATGAAGACCGTGCCCTGCAACTACCTCAACTATCGAAGATCATCCGTATGGATGCCTCGACGGATGAATGGAGAGTTCACTCCCATCAGAGGAAAGCCCAAGGGACTTGGTCATCTCAACTCAAGGCTCTTCTCATCTACTTTTTGGAAGCCATGGCAGTCCTGTTGATGTTGGGGAAACTCTCTCAACACAGATCAGGCCTCCTCAGGCTGATCTGGGACAGCGAAGTGATAGTGAGATGTCTGAACCGACAAGGCTCGAGATTGTCCCGTATAATATAGGTGATATTAGCCATCCCTTACCTAAAGAGATGGCACCTATCAGCAGTTCACATACAAATGATCCGCAATGTGACAGCGGATGCCCTACTCAGGCTCAAGCCGATAGAGTCAGAATGGTCCACAGACGCAGACCCATTCTCTTCCAGATTGGAACAAGTCCCGGAACTGCAGATCGACCTCTTCATGACGAGCGTCATCAAGAAACTACCTCGATATGTAGCCCCATACGAGGACCCTCTAGAGGAGATAACGGACGCCATGTCTCTAGTGTGGAACGGATGGACCCGGATATTCCTGTTCCTTCCATCCAATCTCCTGCTGAAGGTCCTCAACACGCTGAGATCCTTCCAAGGAAAGGCAGCTCTAGTGGATCCCAAATAGTCCAAGAGCAACTGGTTCCCTCTAGTGAAGGAACTGAGGCTGAGGCTGGCCCTTGTACTGAACCCAGCACTATCTCAGAGGGTTCAGAAGTCAATTGTCTTTGATTCATCACAGAGAGCCCAAAACCTTCGTTTCATGATTTTCTCGCCCTAGCGGTTAAGAAAAGATTTGGGATCTCAGAAGGCAATATAGACTTCCTAGAAGAATACAAGTCTAAGTCAACTAGAAGACAATATGAATCATCTTGGAAAAAGAGGGTTGCTTTTGTTAAAGCAAAAGGACCGAAAGAAATTACAATAAACTTCTGTCTGTCCTTCTTTATCCACCTTCATAATCAAGGTCTGGCAGTTAACACGATAACTACGTGTAAGTCAGCCTTGACTAGACCTCTTCTATATGCCTTTCAAGTGAATCTGACGAATGAAATCTTTAATAAGATCCTGAAGGCATGCGCTAGGCTTAGGCCTGCAGCTCCTCCGAAGCCCATCATGGTCTTTGGACAAGATCCTACATTATGCCTCATCTGTGAACAATGAAGATTGTTCTCTCAAGGATCTAACCCAGAAGGTTATTTTCCTGTTTGCTATAGCCTCAGGGGCTAGAGTTAGTGAAATAGTAGCCCTATCCAGAAACGAGGGCCACATTCAGTTCACAGAAGTGGGAGAACTGAATCTCTTTCCTGATCCAACCTTTTTTGCTAAGAACGAGCTACCCAATAAAAGATGGGTTCCCTGGAGAATCTGACCTCTGAAGGAAGATGTCTCTCCATGTCCAGTAGAGTGTCTAAAGGTCTATCTTCGTAGAACTTCAGACTTCAGGGGAGGACAGCTCTTCAAAGGAGAAACCTCAGGATCAAACTTATCCCTGAAACAACTGAGGGCAAAGCTCACCTACTTCATTCGCAGAGCAGATCCTGACAGTACACCCGCAGGTCATGATCCGAGGAAAATTGCTTCATCACTGAACTTTTTTCAGTATATGGACTTTGAGCACCTTCGTTCATACACTGGATGGAAATCATCCAGAGTGTTCCACAAACACTGCGCTAAGCAAGTCCATGAACTGAAGCATTATGTGGTGGCGGCAGGTAGTGTATTAAAACCTGTCGTCTGATGCTGCGATGAACAGTTAATTGATTGGGACTATCAATTAGGGTGAAAAGGTGTTGACACTTCCAGTGTGATACCTTTTAAGTGAGTGTCACCATGGTGACACTAAGTCTGTTCAAAAACCTCAGGTGTGGAATTATACAGATAACACTTGTGTCGTGTGTACGTAGTATACAACATTTACAGAATTTATATTAGAAAAATTTATCAAAATTTTTCAGTTTTAGAGTAGCACTAATCATTTCTTCCCTTTCAGGGAAGGAAATATATTTTCTGTATACGTTGCACATATAATTTCTTTAACATGTTACATTCGTTTCACTCGTTATTCCATTTAGTCATTTATTCGAAATAAATGTCTATTAGAATGTAATTGCATCCTTTATTGCCCTGCAATTTGCACATTAAATATGCCAGAGTTCTCTTACTTATTTATTTAAGTAAACCTCATATCATTGTATGCTTGCAAACAATTGATATAGTTAACACTGATATTGTTCCGACAATATATACAAACCGTGAAACCGTTTGTATATCTGGTGTATAATTATGTTTGTTCATACAATTTATGCTAACCTTGAGGCCCCTTTTCTACTGTCTAGTATGACTCTTCCCTGTAGGGGGCAGGAAGCACTAACATTGTCTATGATTAGTATTAATGACGGATAACGGTAGCGTCATTTGTCTCAATGGTCCAGATGACCATAGAAAAATTGTCCCAAGTGTAAGGCACTGATGAAAATCCACAGATACAGTACTTTCTAGTAATTCTCTGGTAAACTTCCTTCAGGACGACATGGCTTGAGCCCAAAAAACGGATTTTGAGCGAAGCGAAAAATCTATTTTTGGGTGAGATAGCCATGTCATCCTGATGGACCCACCCTCATTTTCTATAGAAAATGCCTTCGCAGAATCCCTCCCAAAACTACTATATCTGTAACACCATGCTCAACGCTACAAGGAATGACTGCCATCTTGAATATGGCGCCATCTTGATACTCAATAATAGTATGGGAAATAGGGTAACTTTGATAACGGCTCCCCTTCCAAAATTGCCACTCTTCCCCCTCGGGGCAAAAACGCTATTCGTGGTGAAGATCGCTGTGTCATATCAAGATATACGTCCCCTGATTTATGCGATATCCTTAAGAGAATTTTAAGGATATTCGCGCCAGGAGTTAGAATTCCGGAGACCTAAAGGTAAATTCTCTGGGAATATCACTGTAGATCATATATCCCTTGGAAGCTACTATTAGGAACCTTCCATCAGGACGACATGGCTATCTCACCCAAAAATAGATTTTTTCCGTTTTAAATTCCTTATAAGGGAAAATACAGAGAGGAATAACTCTCGTACGTAGAGCCTGAGCTGGTGAATATTTATAATAACTCCTCCACCTGTAAAATATCAATACTGAACGGTGTTTCATGAGTGTCCCGATAATCAAAGGATTCATCAGGGTGTTGAGGGAATGCTTCAACCTCAGCATGTTATGCGGTCCCACAATAGACTGCGAAAGGATACACAGAGTATGTTAGAAATACTTGTACTACTGTAATGTTATATACTGTATTCTTACTGGCTACTCTATTGTTGTATACTGTAGTTTTACCGGTACACTACCGGGGTTAGGCTATTAAGTGATAGAGAGAGAGAAAGAATGGAAAGATGGGTTTCCTATTATTATGGTTTAGCACAATAAATGGAAGTGTAGGAGGGCTACTGCCACCTACTGTCTCCTTGCCAGAATGAGAATTCTAATGGAAGGGGAGGAATGCATCTGATTCTAGCTTCCATCCAGCCACAACTTTTGCCGCCGGCTGTACTGCCGGTTGCGAGGTCTGTGGATGGCAGTCCAAGAGAGGACTGAAGAATTCTCAACAGTATATTGGGTGTCTCACCGACAGCCGTCATGGCCGGCTCAGTCTTCCCCCGGGGCATTCACTTCCGGTGAAGGAAGGACATAAGGGGGAGTTGGCTGAGGCAGGAACCTAACCTCCGCTGGTAGGGTCCCAGCCGGCAACTTAGTCAACCCAGCAAGCCGGAATGATTGTAGAATACCGGCCAAAAGAATGTTGTGACGGCTAGGGTCTTATAGTTTGCAGGGGAGAAAGGCGGCAGCAGGCATGCTACCTACTTTCGGCTGTAAACTAAGTAAGCATGGCTTCCTGTGCCGACGCCGTCGTGGTCGGCAGAGGAAGAAGAATTCCCCTGTCGGTGACATTGTCAGCTATAAGACATGTCTTATAGTCTACAAGGGAGAAAGGCGGCGGCAGGTATGCCGCCTACTTTTGGTTGTAAACGATGGAAGTATAGCTTCCCAAGCCGACAACGTCGTGGGCGGCAGAGGAATCCCAATTCCCCTGTCGATGAAATTGTCGGTTACAAGACAATACACCCTGAGTTAACGTCATACTTCAAAGCCAGGATACTCGGCGGCAAAGAAGATCGACAGTAAAACTATATAAATCAAGCTGGAGTTAACTACTCGGTGGCGATGACGAAAGATAGGGTTGCCGCTTGAGATGACAGCGCTCAGGGGGAAGGAAGGGTTTATCTTCTTTTCTCTAAAAGAGAAACGTATCGAATTATACCAATAAATTCTAGGGGATATGTATCCCAAACCGAATTAATAGGAACGATACAAGAGGTTAAACAATGGGATTTACATTACTAACGTATACAAAACGGGTTAGGCATACGAAAGTAACGTTATATATTGGAAGAGGGAATATTATTTTTGGGCTCAAGCCATGTCGTCCTGATGGAAGCTTCCTATAGACAGCTTTCTAAGGGATATTTTGCTACAGTGATACTCCCAGAGAATTGACCATAGGTCTCCAGAATTCTAACTCCTGGCACGAGTATCCTTAAAATTTTTCTTAAGGATATCGCATAATATTAGGGATGTCTATTTTGATACGACACATGGCAATCTTCACCCCGAATAGAGTTTTTCGTTCTGAGGGGGAAGAGTGGCGAAATTGAAAGGCAGCTGTTATCAAAGTTACCCTTCCTCCCCTACAATTACAGGTCCCAAAATAGCCGCTCATTCCTTATTCAGTAGCGCTTTCGCACGGTGTATCTCCCTGCTTATCTAGTGTTCTATACTGCTATTTTTGAGGATTTAACATGCATTCTCCAGCATCTTCTGCCTCTGGAAAGTTGAGTATTTAATCTTTCCTGTGTATAATTTTTAGCTCCCTTCTCACAGTGAAATTAGCATAATTAAATGTTTTTATAGGAGCATAGCCAGTAACCGGAGGCGCCATTTTGGGACGCTGTCGTTCGTCATGCATGCTTTTTTTGGGTTCAAGCCATGACATCCTGATGGAAGGTTCCTTTAGTAGCTTCCCAAAGGTATATATGACTACAGTGATATTCCCAGAGAATCAAACCAAAGGTTTCACAGAATTCTAACTTCTGGCGCGAGTACCCTTAAGATTTACTCTCAAGGATATCGTATATAATCAGGGGACGTATTCTTGACACGCCACATGGCAATCTGCACCCCGAATAGCCTTTACGTTTCGAGGGGGTTACGTGGCAGAATTAGAAGGGTAGCCACATTAGAGGTAACCTTGGTTCCCCTACTACTAACGTATCACAACCGCGCCAATTCCCTTTGGCGGTCATTCCTTTATTTGTAGCGACTCGCTATGGTGGTGTTCCCTGTTGATCTGGCATTTTCGATCGATTTCAAGGGAATCTTTATGCTTTCTACGGCTTCTTTCTCCATCCAGAAAGTTGAGTATTTATTCTTTACAATATGTATTTTAGTTCCAGCCTCACAATGAATTTAGTGTAATTATTGTGTTTGGATCTACGCCGGTCACCGGTGTCGCCATGGGCGCAGTTGTTCATTGGGCATGTGTTATTCAGTTAACAGAACGACATTTCTGGTTTTAATAGCATTAATTGTTATTATGAAAGCTATTTAGGCATTTTATATTGTAAAGATATTTATATGCATAATTTTCCTTTTTCTGTGTCGAACGGTTATGTCAGAGCTTTGGTGATTTTAGGTAACCAAGTTCTCGCCTTGTCTAGGTACCCAACCTAGACAACATATACTTTCGACATTTCCCCGGTTACCCTTGCATATTGGTTATCTTTCTTTGGAGATTGATATCTCCTGGAATTTTATTAGCCGTTACTAGTCTTGAATAGAGATTTATGGGTAATCTCTCTTCCCTCTGAGAGTAGCCTTAGGCTACAACTCTCTGCGTCGGCCTTGAATTTCGAATTCAAGCATGACTAGCCTACAGTTTTTCTGTCTCATCCCTTAACAGCAGGCGGCAAGTTTTGGGATTCGATCAGAACCTCAGAGTATTTAGTCTTTTGTCGGCAGTCGGTCGGCGGGGTGATTGCATTTCCCTACCGGCTGAACTGCCGGCATAGGAGGCTAGCCCTCTCTAGATTACACCTGAAGTGGTTGCATGATGCCACCACCTTCTCCCTGTGGTCTAGTAGACTAGTCCTATGCTCGCAGACCCTAGGCTGTAGAGTAGTATACTCTTGTGTCCTGGGATGGCGCCGGCATTGGAACTCTGTTTCTCCCTTGTTGAGAGGAACGGCATGGACTGCCGTCCCCTTAACTGTATTAGCACCTCCTAAGCTGGAGAATAGAAGATTCTCCTGCCGCTTGAGGTTGTGCCGGTACTGAAACAGAGTTTCTTCAAGGTGTGTAGGTCCGGCAACATTGCCAGCCCTTCCCATACCTCATTTAGGACCCTTCCCCCCCTCTCTGTTCTTTTACGATGGCTGAGCCATTGTCTTTCCTGAGCCAGCGTCCTGCAACTTTACCATTGCCGGTGGGTTGCCGGAGCCGGCCAGACTAGCTCTCCTCAGCTGACGGCTGTCGGCGACTGACGGCTTCCGGCGGCCATGACGGCTGTGGGTGAGAGATCCCTTTTGTCACCAAGGTTCTCCAGTTCTCCCTTGACCTGCTGGCCACAACTTCTGTTGTCGGGGTATTGCTCTGGCCGGCAGTAGACCGGCACAGATAGGTACTGTCTCAGTCGGTAGCATGCCGACTGTATTAGTGCTGCCGGAGGCTGGCCTACAGTGGTAAGCCGGCAATAGTACTGTGGTTAGATGGAAGCCTGAATGTTACATTCTCCCCTTCCATTTGAACCTTCTTTTCGGAGAAAGGCAGTAAAATTAGACTTTTACATCCTTTATTACTGTATACATACACAGTAATAGATAGCCTTCACTCCATGCTTTCTCTCTCTCTCTCTCTTTACTAGCATGCTAGATGCTCCGGCAAGAGCTAGCTAATCCAGCAGGGCTGAACTACAGTATATGTCTATACAGGTAGTCAGTATATTTGCAGTATAGTATATACGGCAGATGGAAAACTAACGTATATATTATACTAGT
Organism: Palaemon carinicauda; assembly: GCF_036898095.1. Lineage (NCBI taxonomy): Eukaryota > Metazoa > Arthropoda > Malacostraca > Decapoda > Palaemonidae > Palaemon > Palaemon carinicauda. The sequence goes on along the minus strand of NC_090739.1, from coordinate 98,449,353 downwards.
AGAAAGGCAGTAAAATTAGACTTTTACATCCTTTATTACTATATACATACACAGTAATAGATAGCCTTCACTCCATGCTTTCTCTCTCTCTTATCTAGCATGCTAGATGCTCCGGCAAGAGCTAGCTTTCCGGCAACATGCCGGCTGAACTACAGTATATGTCTATACAGGTAGTCAGTATATTTGCAGTATAGTATATACGGCAGATGGAAAACTAACGTATATATCATACTAGTAGTTATTTCCAATATATCTTGGGTATCCTTGCCCAGGTATTTTCTGAACCCAATCCTATATTGATAGAATAATATTTCGTCAATATTCTGATTTGAAATCAGTTTCCATTTACCCTACAATATTAAATTTCGTAAAGGGCTGGTGGTGTGACACCTCTAACCCTTAAAGGGGAGAGCCCTTATCCCTGAGTTTCCCTGATCAGGAGACTCCCTTATTTAATATTGTAAGGGTCACAGCAAATAGATTGGTTGGGATACACAAATATATGTCTTTTATCTTTTCTAATCAACATATCTTGGGCACCCTTGTGCGAGCTTCTGCTGGTACCTCTCCTATATCGAAAGAATGGCATTCCTTCGATACTCTGATTGTGAAATCAGTCCTCCTTACCTCACAGTGTTGAGTATAAGGGGGGACAGTGCTTTGTACACTTCCTTACACCTAGGTGTTTGACCCCCCTTTTTACTGGGAATTCCTCAGTTGGAGGAATTTCCTTATCTTAATACTGAGGGGAGGTAACAGCATTGGCTCGCAGGGGATACACGGGTATGTGTCTCCTGCTATCTCTTTATAGCTTTCTGTCCCAAGCTATTTTTGTCAAAAGATGATTTTTGTAAATTGTTTATCAGTGTGATAATCAATTGAATACTCATTTCTGTTCTCCTTTCCTTACAGGAGTGACACCAGATGATGCATCGCAGTCTTTTGCAGTTATAAGAGTGAGTATTTTCACGGACATAATACATGCAGGTTCATGCCCCCAGGTAATAAAAGTTTGTGGCAGGCATAACAACTTTTATTTGTGTTCGATCTACCGGAATCCAGACATAGATGATTCTATCTTCGATTGTCTTCTTACCATTATGGCTAAGATACAAGAAGATGATAGAAAGGCTTCTTTTGTCTTTGTTGGTGATTTTAATGCTCACCATAGGGAGTGGTTAAGTTCTATCTCTCCTACCGATCGCCATGGCTTAAGAGCTTTAGACTTTGCCTCTGAATCAGGCTGTGAGCAAATCATAAATGAAGCTACTCACAGGTCTGGTAATTGCTTGGACCTCGTATACACTGACTCCCCTGGCGTTATAACTAGTAAGGTTGGTTCTCCAGTCGGGACATCTGATCATGCCTTGATTTCATTATTAGTGAAGACTGAGCAGCCTGTCCCTGATATATCATATTCTTGTAAAATTTATATGAAATCCCAAGCAGACTGGAATGGGATTTTACATGATCTTTTGTGCTTGAATTGGTCACAAATATATAATAGTGTAGATCCTGTTGTCCCTTTGAATGAGAATCTAGTCAACATAATTGATAGGCGTATCCCTTCTCGTGTGCTAAGGTACCGAGTGAAGGACAAACCGTGGTTCAATGATGATTGTAGACATGCTTATTTGGAGAAACAGGAGGCCTATCATCTTTGGAAGGGTAACAGATCAGATTTGACCTGGAACAACTATACTCAGCTTCGAGCTTTTGCTCAGAGAGTATATGCCTCAACTGAAAAGGAGTACAATTTAACCATAAAAGAAACACTTTCTGGTACAACTCAGGAACATAAATGGTGGTCTACCCTTAAATCTGCACTCTTTTGTGTAGATACAACAGTTCCTCCTTTACTTAAACCAGATGGCTCAGTCACTCACTGTCCAAAGGAAAAGGCAACCCTTTTGGCTGATGTTTTTGACAGTAAACAGAGTAATGAAAAACTTGAACTTCCTCATTCCTGTTTTCCTGAGGCTAAACTAACTAGTTTAGCTTTTCGATCTCGGGAGATTAAAGCTCTGTTGGTGGACCTTGATGCTTATGGAGGTGTAGACCCAAATGGTATTTTTCCTTTGTTTTTATAAAGACAGCAGATTTCTTAGCTCCAAAGTTATCTGTTATTTTGCGCAAGTTAGCAAGAAGAGGAGCTTTTAGCACTAGTTGGAGAATCGGTAATGTTACTCCTCTATGTAAATGTGTTTGTGGTAGCTCAAATCCCACTGATTACCGCCCAATTTCCATAACTCCCATATTATCTAAAGTTTTTGAACGTCTTCTGGCAAAACGTCTTAATAGGTTTGCTGAAGATAATCATCTACTCCCTAGTTTGCAATTTGGTTTTCGTAAAGGCCTTGGAGCATGTGATGCCCTTCTCACAATCTCCAATGCTGTACAGAAATCCCTTGATTGTGGTCGGGAAGTTCGTATGATTGGCCTTGATTTTAGTGCTGCCTTTGACCATATTAATCATGAGGCCCTTGTTTTCAAACTGAAACAGTTGGGAGTGGGTGGGTCTTTTCTTAGCATTATTATTGATTTCTTAAGTAATAGATCTCAAAGAGTTGTTGTTGATGGGCACCATAGTGATTATAGGAATGTGATATCCGGTGTTCCACAGGGTAGTGTTCTTAGCCCATTACTTTTCATACTATATACACATGACATGTGGTTTGGCCTAGAAAACAAGCTTGTTGCATATGCAGATGATGCTACTCTCTTTGCATCAATTCCATCCCCTGAATGTAGATCTAGGGTTGGTGAATCCCTTAATAGAGATTTAGCTAGAATTAGTGCATGGTGCAAATTATGTGGTATGAAGTTGAATCCTAACAAAACTCAAAGTATGATTGTAAGTAGGTCAAGGACGGTGGCTCCTCAGCATCCGGATCTCAGTATTGATAGTGTTTCTTTAAATATGTATGACTCTTTCAAAATTTTAGGTGTAATTCTCGACAGTAAATTTACTTTTGAGAAACATATAAGGTCTGTGTCTTCTTCAATTGCACAAAAAATAGGCTTATTGAGAAAGTCTTTCAAGATTTTCGGTGATCAATCTATTCTGAAGAAGTGTTTTAATTCTTTCATTCTACCTTGTTTTGAGTATTGTTCTCCTGTCTGGTCTTCAGCTGCTGATTCTCATCTTGATTTGTTGGACAGAAACTTACGGTCTATCAAATTTCTTATTCCTGATCTAGATATTAATATCTGGCACCGTCATTCAATTAGTTCATTATGCATGTTGCATAAGATTTTTCATAACTCTGACCATCCTTTACATTCAGATCTCCCTGGACAATTCTATCCTGTTCGTAATACTAGGCAGGCAGTTAATTCTAATAGCCAGGCCTTCTCCATCACGAGGCTCAATACTACGCAGTACTCTTGAAGTTTTATTCCAGCTGTTACCAAGTTGTGGAATGATCTTCCTAATCGGGTGGTTGAATCAGTAGAACTTCAAAAGTTCAAAGTTGGAGCAAATGCTTTTTTGTTGACCAGGCGGACATGAGTCTTTTTATAGTTTATCTATGACATATTTGTTTTTGATGTTGTTAATAGTTTATATATGACATGTCTGTTTTGACGTTGTTACTTATTTTAGAATGATTTATTGTTAATTTGTTCTCTTCATTTATTTATTTCCTTATTTCCTTTCCTCACTGGGCTATTTTTCCCTGTTGGAGCCCCTGGGCTTATAGCATCTTGATTTTCCAACTAGGGTTGTAGCTTGGTTAGTAATAAACGGATTTTGAGCGAAGCGAAAAATCTATTTTTGGGTGAGATGGCCATGTCGTCCTGATGGAAGTTCCTATAGGGTAGCTTCCTAGGGTATATTACAACTACGGCGATATTCCCAGAGAATTTACCTTAAGGTACCAGAATTCTAACTCCTGGAGCGAATATCCCTCCTGAAAGGGATATCGCGACATATCAGAGGACGTATTCTTGACACGCCACATGGCAATCTGCACCCTGACAGAGATTTCGTCTCGCAGGGGGCAATTGGCAAGAAACGAATTCGGGAAAGAAAAAGGGGGAGCTGCTCCCAAGGCTCCCTATCTCCCGTTTCGTAAGCGTGCCTGGCGCCAATCCTGGCGCCATCTGTATTCCTTGTAGCGTACACGAGGTGCTACAGATACTGTATGTAGGGAGGGGTCCTACAGCCCTTTCTTAGAAAGGCAAGGGCGGGTCCATCAGGACGACATGGCCATCTCACCCAAAAATAGATTTTTCGCTTCGCTCAAAATCCGTTTTTTGGGCTCAAGCCATGTCGTCCTGATGGAAGTATACCAGAGCATTACTGTATCTGTGGATTCTCAGAACGTGCCGTACTCCCCGGAAGTAATTTTTCCCGGTCGACTAGACCTAGAGACCTAAGATGTTACCGTTATACATCTTTTCAACTAACTATAACCCATGTTAGAGCTTCCTGCCCCCTACAGGGAAGAGTCTTACTAGACTCTGGGAAGGTCTCGAAGAGTACATATACCTATGTATGACTACCAAGCAAGCTAATATAGTGGTCTCACCCTACATTAAGTAAAGCATAGTTTGTAAAGAACCACTGTGTCAATATGAAATATCGACCAGTTATCCGCACAATATTTGTATTGGACAAAGGTTTATATCCGCATAGGAAGAAACTAGTAAAACCGCCCTCGTCCCTTTATGGGACGGAGTCCTCCCGTTAAGGGAATCATAAACCAATGCAACATAGCTTGCATAAAGGAACAATTCTATTAGAATTATCCCAGATAAGGTACATAGAATAAATGCTCAATTATACCAATAAATTGACACAGGTGAAAGAGACGCAAGGTTCTCAAGAACAAGTTTATTGACAGACAATAAATAGACAGGTTAACAACAATTATATATATATATATATATATATATATATATATATATATATATATATATATATATATATAAAGAGAATAACCCAAAACTTTAAGCATAAGTATGATAGTAAACAGAACTTGTTTATCTGAAAGAAAAAACATCAAATGCCACTTTTTTAAGATACCGAGGTATCAAGTCATAAAAGTCTGTATTACAAATCAATTACATTATCGTTAGAAACGCTCGGCACACATGTCTGCACTTATGCTAGGTTCACCTTTGGAAATGGAACAATCTATGTGGGCACTCGGTGCCCTCATTCAGTTTGTAGTACAGTATGTACCTACACACTCACCCTGGACTTAATCGTCCCAATTAAGACCACTGTTCCTCGCAGAGTTAAACAGTAGGGTTAACAACACGACCCACTGCTACCACAGATCTCTTTAGTTCCTCTACTTGCTTCGCATAGTGGCGAAAGAACACTCTGGAAGACTTCCAGCCAGTGTATGAACGGAGATGTTCAAAGTCCATACAATTAAAGAAATTTAAGGATGAGGCAACTTTCCTCGGATCGTGACCTGCGGGTGTACTGTCAGGATCCGCTCTGCGAATAAAATATGTGATTTTCGCTCTGAGTTGATTCAGAGATAAATTTGAGCCTGATTTTTCTCCCCCGAATAGTTGACCACCCTTAAAGTCTGAAGTTCTACGAAGATAGACCTTTAGGCATTCTACTGGACATAGAGATGCATCTTCTTTCAGAGGGCAGATTCTCCAGGGACCCCACCTGTTGGTGGGTAACTCATTCTTGGCGAGAAACGTAGGATCCGGAAACAGGTTCAGTTCCCCCCCATCCAGGAACTGAACACGACCTGCCTCTCTCGAGAGGGCTACAATCTCACTAACCCTGGCCTGGACGCGAGTGCAAATAGGAAAATAACTTTTTGTGTCAAATCCTTTAACGCACATTCTTCATTGCTCAACAGAGAAGCGAAATGAAGAACTTTGTCTAAAGACCATGAAATGGGCTTTGGAGGTGCTGAAGGTCTGAGCCTAGCGCAGGCTTTCGGAACTTTATTAAAGATCTCGTTACCTAGGTCGACCTGGAAGGCATATAGAATGGGTCTCGTCAAAGCAGACTTACACACTGAAATCGTGTTAGCTGCCAACCCTTGACCATGGAGGTGGATGAAGAAAGATAAGCAGAAGTCTGTTGAGATCTCCTGTGGACTCTTCGCCTTGACAAAGGCCACCCATTTTCTCCAAGATGACTCATATTGCCTTCTAGTAGATTTGCACTTATATTCCTCTAGGAAGTCTCTGCTGGCTTTCGAAATCCCGAAACGCTTTCTCACCGCAAGTGAGAGAAAATCATGAGCTGCAGGGTCCGGGTTTTCTGTAATGAAGCGCAGACAGTCGACTTCTGGACTCGCTGGGTCAGAACTGGATGTGGTAGCGGCACAAACTTCAGCTGTAGTTCCAACGCCAAGGGGAACCACACGCTGTTCGGCCACTTGTGGGCCACTATTGCCGCTACCCCCTTGAAGGATCTCAGTTTGTTGAGGACCCTCAACAGAAGGTTGTGAGGGGGGAACAGATAAATCCTGGACCACCTGTTCCAGTCGAGGGACATCGCGTCCACTGCTTCCGCTAAGGGGTCCTCGTACGGGGACACGTACAGGGGCAACTTCTTGTTGTCTTTCGTCGCAAAGAGGTCTATCTGCAGTTCTGGGACTTGATTCAGAATGAAGGAGAATGATCCTGCGTCTAAGGACCATTCCGACTCTATCGGTGTGAACCTGGATAGAGCGTCCGCTGTCACGTTGCGGACTCCTTGAAGGTGAACTGCCGACAGGTACCACTTCTTCTTTTCCGCCAATCGGAAAATGGCCAACATCACCTGGTTGAGAGGTGGTGACCTCGACCCTTGTCGATTCAAGCATCTCACAACTACCTCGCTGTCCATCACCAATCTTATGTGGATCGAGTGACGGGAGGAGACTTTCTTTAAGGTAAGGAGCACTGCCATAGCTTCTAGAAAGTTTATGTGAAAGGTCCTGAATAGCTTGGACCAAGTCCCCTGGACTTTTTTCCGATGAGAGTGACCTCCCCATCCCTCCTTTGAGGCGTCTGAGTGAATCGTCATCGACGGGGGAGGTGGCTGAAGAAGAACCGACTTCTTTAGATGTCTGGCTTGGGACCAAGGCCTGAGAAGAGTACGTAGCCGAGGCGGCACTGGTCTTCTCCGATCTCTTCGCGCGTTTGATGCATACCTTCTCCAAACTCCGGTTGCATCCTTTAGCTGTGCTCTTAGCACTAGGTCTGTCACCGAAGCAAACTGGAGAGAGCCTAGTACCCTCTCCTGTTCGCGTCTTGATATCCTTTCGGAATCTAGAAGTCTCTTGACAGAACCCGCTATCTCCTTCCTTTTCTTTGCCGAGATGGAGAAACGGTGTGACAAAAGGTCCCAGTGGATTCCCAGCCACTGGAACTTTTGAGATGGAGAAAATCGAGACTTTTTTCTGTTGATCTTGAAGCATAGGTACTCTAGGAACTGGATCACTTGACTGGAAGCTTGCAAGCATTCTGTCTCGGATGCTGCCCACACCAGCCAGTCGTCCAGGTAGGCTACTACCTGAATTCCCTTTAGGCGTAATTGTTTGAGAGCTGCGCTCGCAAGCTTCGTGAAAATCCTTGGGGCTATGTTTAGCCCGAATGGCATGGCTCTGAAGGCGTATAGTCTCCGTTGTAGCCTGAACCCTAGGTAGGGGGAGAGTCGACGGCTGATTGGAATGTGCCAATAGGCGTCTGACAAGTCTATAGAGACTGAGTATGCCCTCTTGGGCAGTAAGGTCCTTATGTGTTGCAGTGTTAGCATTTTGAATTTGCAATTCACTATGAACTTGTTGAGTGGCGACAAGTCCAGAATGACTCTGAGCTTTTCCGAGTCTTTCTTGGGAACACAAAACAGCTTCACCTTTCGGATCACATTTTTCTCCAACAGTTCTTGAACGTACTCCTCCAGAACGGGGGTGGAGTGTTGGAAAAACCGAAGGCACGGGGGTGGAGTGCTGTTCCAGCTCCAGCCCAGTCCATTCTTGAGTAGGCTGTGGGCCCAGGGATCGAAGGTCCATCGATCCCAAAATTTCAGCAGTCTCCCTCCTACCGGTATCATTTCACTTGGACTGCCGTCCTGAGGTCTTGCCTCCCTGACCACGACCACCCCTGAATCCCCTTCCCCTTGAGGGGCGCCTAGACGAGCCTCTGGCTGCTCCTCTAGGCTTTGCTCGAAAGGAAGAAGACTGTCCTTCGAACGTTGGGGTGAATGCCGTGGACTGAGTCGACACAGCCTGGGGTACCCACTGAAAAGTGGTCGGGGTTTGTGCCACCATCTGGGGCACTGGAGGCAATGGCAATTGCAGTTGCTGTTGCTGTCTAGAGGGCTTGGCTGGCCGAGACGGTAGCCTAGTCCTCATAGTCTTCCTCTTTGGTTGAGGACCCTCATCCGGGGAAGACTTTCTTTTGATAGCCAGGCCCCACTTCTGGAGAAGGTTTCTATTCTCCACGGTGGCCTTATCAACAACTTCTTTGACCACATCGGTAGGGAAAAGGTCTTTTCCCCAAATGTTGGAGGAGATTAATTTCCTTGGCTCGTGCCTCACCGTAGCCCGGGTGAACACGAACTCCCTACAAGCTCTCCTCGCCTTGACGAAGCCATAAAGGTCCTTCGTCACCGTGGCCAGGTAAGTCTTAGCCACCACCATGAACATTTCATGGACCTTGGGGTCACTTGCCATCGTCTCAAGAGTAGTCTGAAGAGACATTGAGGCAGCCAGTCTTTCTTTTGTCTCGAACTCTCTTCGCAAAAGAAAGTCAGACAGCTTGGGGAGGTCCTCGCCGAATTGCCGTCCGGCAATATCAGCCTCCAACTTTCCCACTGAGAACGTCAGATGGACGTCCTTCCAGTCTTTGTGGTCCATAGGCAGGACCAGCGACAAGGGTTTACACTCCTCCAGGGAGGGGCAAGGCTTGCCGGCCTCGACTGCTTTTAGGACAGCCGCAAACCCTTTCTGTAAAAAGGGGAAGGCTCTAGCAGGAGAGGACACAAAGGAAGGGAGCTTCTTGCTCAATGCAGCTACCTTCGAGTTAGAGAAGCCCCTCTCCTTCATCGAGGATGAAAGTAGAGCTTGAGCCTTAGCATGGTCCATCACTATGACCTCCTTCGGCTCTGTCTCCTCCTTTGAAGCTGGTTCCTTTCTCAGTCGGACATAACAGTCCGGATATGATGCCTTGCTGGGCCAGAATTCCACCTCCTCTAGGGGAACTGAGCCCAGCTTATCCGAGATGACGATCTTTCCAGTCGTCATCGGCATGTGCTCAGCATACCTCCATGGGTTAGCATCTGAGCACAAGGGAAGGTCTTTCACATTGAGCCTTTTCTAGGGCCCATGTGATTCTGCAAGGCACTGCATCCGCAGTTCCATAGCAGCCGCCTTCTCCTGATTCTCCTTCTGCATTTGTTGGATTATTCCAACAATCGAAGAGAGGGCCTGTCCCAGCTCTACTGGGAGACCGGCCGATGTTGAGGGAATAGGCTCCGGAATCTGAACCAGAGTAGCCGACACTTCGTCGACCTCTTCCTCTACGACGTCCGGGGCTTGAACTTCATCCTGGCCTTCTGCCAGGAGGTCTTCTTCCAAACGCTCGTCCACGTCAGACATCCTGTCATCTAACTGGATGTCTTGCATCGCGACCGCGACTTCAGCATCCACCTGGATCTGACTTTGGGGGATCTCCTCTTGAGGCTGGGGAATCACTGCATCAGCTGATGCCTTAGGGAAAAGATACGCCCTCATCTTCTCACTTGGAAGATAAGGGCCAGAGGTGTTCTTTTGGAAGCCCCTTACCCAGGTACGAAGCTTCTCCCTTGCTATATCCCTTGATTCCGCCGTCCTAGGGGAATCAAAGGCCTCAGTAATCAGGTTAGTGCACACAGTACATACCTGAGGGTCCCAATACTGGAGAACATCCTTGGAGACAGCGCATGCTGCGTGTCTCCTACAAAACTCATGTCCGCAGAGGTTCTTGCTGCGGACGTTGCAGAAAACATTTCCGCACTTCGGAGGGTACTCCTGTAAAGAGAAGAAATTTCCATGAGTATCAAGTGAACTATGTATCACTGGATATGCATAGTATAGCATAACAATTCATAAAGGAAAGACACACACTTGTGCTTCCCTCACAACCCATTGTTGCAGCCTTCCAGATAATAAAATCAAATGGTTAATCTCTTCTAGAGTAACCAATGCAAAGTTTCCAGAGGAAACAGGTGAAGCTCACACCTAAGCAATGATTTTAAAATCCTGGATAATAGACAGGAAAGAACTCACTTTCCTATCTGTAGGGCAACAGCAAAGGACTGTGCAAGAAAACACAAAAGTGTTAGAACACACAGTGCTGTACCAAAACCCATACAATAGTTTTCTTCTTACTGTATATGTTATACTGAAGAATACTAGTACAGTATAGGAGGATACATGCCGGCCGGCACACACCATAACTAGCTTTAAAGTATACTACTTAACAGCTATAAGGCGGCAGAACTCTGGTTCAAATGCATGTGCCGGCCGGCAACAGCCAATGTCGGCCGGCAATGGCTGCCGGCCGGCAACTACACAAGGTAGTACCCAGCTGCCGGCCACACTCTTGGTGACCGGCAGACAAGGGCTGACATTAGCCGGCCGGCAAAGGTACAGGACCGATGCCAGCCGGCAGCAAAAGAACCAGAGGACTACACCCGCCCGGCTGCCGGCCTCATAGGCCGGCATCCGGGTCGGGTACAGCACTAGAAGAAAAATAGGATGGATGCCGGGATAAGAGTGTACACTACCTCCAAGCCCGGCAATCCGAAAGAGTGCATATAAGGAAGGGGAGAATCTAATTCAGGCTTCCTGACCAATGCCGTCTGGCTCTACAGGCAGGCATGGATGAGGGACCAAGGGAGGTCCGGGCAGCACTCAAAATATAAGACACTTGCCGGCCGGCAGCTCTGCCGGCCGGCAAGGGGCTGAGTCAATTCCACATCCTAACCTATTCTAGGTCCAGATGTAGAACGACGTACAGTACTGTAATGGCTAGGCCATTACGGAGATAGAGGGGGAAGGGACAAAAGAGGGTCCTACCAACCTTGCTTTAGTGACGGATCACCCGCAGCCAAGAAACTCATCTTAGCCTAAGGGAGATCCAAGGGGGGAGGCCAGCAATACTTGCCAGCTCCCAGAGCACCAAAGCAAGGAAGGTGTTGCTACTCCCAGGGAAAGAAACTTATCCTCCCCCGAGAACAGCAACCAGGACTAGTCTGGTAAATCACAAAAGAAGGAATCATATCCACAGAAACCTTCGGTAGTGACCTAAGGAGGCTAAGCCACCTTTGTCTGTGTCAGGCCAGCGAGGGAGACTCTACCCCAAGCCAGACAAACACAGACTCAAACTAAAAAACTCTGTTGTTCTGTCCCTCTTTGAACCAGACTTACTGGAACAGGAAGGTACAGTAACACCCCAGTATAGTTTTATCGAAAATTAATTCAGAAAAAACCACTTAGGGATAAGCCCAAGGCTTAAACAGAGGGAAAGGGATTGCATACCTTCTCCGAAGAAAAAAAAGCAACCGGGGAGTATGAGAAAGTATACTAAGGCTCCATAAGCAACTTAGCCTAGGCACCAAGAGAATCGATTACCTAAATCACCGAAACTCACTCGTATACTATCTTGGAAATATTCCACACAATCTTAAATGTATAAAACATAGCCTAAAGCTTCAATAAAATTTCAATACACTCGGAAAAACCAAAATCATGCATGAAGTACTAGGACCAAACGACTAGGCTACATGGCCTAGCGTAGGCCAGAATGGCGAATACTTCGCCAAAATAATACTAAGCACGAAAGGAAATCCTATGTAATGCTAAATAGCTAAAATTTATTAAAGCAAAACAACCGGGAATGTCGCTCTGACTAACTAAACTTATACCTAGCGAGCGACAGCGTCCATGACGCCTCCGGTAGGCTACGGCTCTTGTAACAAAGATTAATCCTATTAATCACTCAAAAATTTACCAAGAGCCTACATTTATACATAAAAGACATGGTACTCAACTTATCAGAGGCCGACGAAGACGGAGAAGCCATGAAAAGCAGAATAAATCCAAGATTTGCGAGAAACACAGGAAAAAACACCGAGTTGTTAAGCTACGCAAAAAGGAATACAGATGGCGCCAGGATTGGCGCCAGGCACGCTTACGAAACGGGAGATAGGGAGCCTTGGGAGCGGCTCCCCCTTTTTCTTTCCCGAATTCGTTTCTTGCCAATTGCGCCCTGCGAGACGAAATCTCTGTCAGGGTGCAGATTGCCATGTGACGTGTCAAGAATACGTCCTCTGATATGTCGGGATATCCCTTTCAGGAGGGATATTCGCTCCAGGAGTTAGAATTCTGGTACCTTAAGGTAAATTCTCTGGGAATATCGCCGTAGTTGTAATATACCCTAGGAAGCTACCCTATAGGAACTTCCATCAGGACGACATGGCTTGAGCCCAAAAATAATAATAATAATAATATTAATTCCAAATCCCCAACCGTGTCTGAGACCCTCTGACTTGTAAGTAGGCCAGACCTTACTGTCGAAGGTCTCAAAAAAAACCAAGTTAATAGAAACTTGTATACAGCTTTTAACATTTACACATTTGGGTGTGAGATTTCTAAAATCTCTCAGAAACCATACCTACCTATTTTACAGTTTACTAAAGGACATTCTGTCCCCTATCCCTCCTTTCTCCACTCCAGTTCGAGGAGAGGAGGTGAGGATGGGGGTAACCCCCCCCCCCTCTCTCGCTGCCAGTGCATACACGATGGCAGTCTTCGCAAAAGAAAGTCAGACAGCTTGGGGAGGTCCTCGCCGAATTGCCGTCCGGCAATATCAGCCTCCAACTTTCCCACTGAGAACGTCAGATGGACGTCCTTCCAGTCTTTGTGGTCCATAGGCAGGACCAGCGACAAGGGTTTACACTCCTCCAGGGAGGGGCAAGGCTTGCCGGCCTCGACTGCTTTTAGGACAGCCGCAAACCCTTTCTGTAAAAAGGGGAAGGCTCTAGCAGGAGAGGACACAAAGGAAGGGAGCTTCTTGCTCAATGCAGCTACCTTCGAGTTAGAGAAGCCCCTCTCCTTCATCGAGGATGAAAGTAGAGCTTGAGCCTTAGCATGGTCCATCACTATGACCTCCTTCGGCTCTGTCTCCTCCTTTGAAGCTGGTTCCTTTCTCAGTCGGACATAACAGTCCGGATATGATGCCTTGCTGGGCCAGAATTCCACCTCCTCTAGGGGAACTGAGCCCAGCTTATCCGAGATGACGATCTTTCCAGTCGTCATCGGCATGTGCTCAGCATACCTCCATGGGTTAGCATCTGAGCACAAGGGAAGGTCTTTCACATTGAGCCTTTTCTAGGGCCCATGTGATTCTGCAAGGCACTGCATCCGCAGTTCCATAGCAGCCGCCTTCTCCTGATTCTCCTTCTGCATTTGTTGGATTATTCCAACAATCGAAGAGAGGGCCTGTCCCAGCTCTACTGGGAGACCGGCCGATGTTGAGGGAATAGGCTCCGGAATCTGAACCGGAGTAGCCGACACTTCGTCGACCTCTTCCTCTACGACGTCCGGGGCTTGAACTTCATCCTGGCCTTCTGCCAGGAGGTCTTCTTCCAAACGCTCGTCCACGTCAGACATCCTGTCATCTAACTGGATGTCTTGCATCGCGACCGCGACTTCAGCATCCACCTGGATCTGACTTTGGGGGATCTCCTCTTGAGGCTGGGGAATCACTGCATCAGCTGATGCCTTAGGGAAAAGATACGCCCTCATCTTCTCACTTGGAAGATAAGGGCCAGAGGTGTTCTTTTGGAAGCCCCTTACCCAGGTACGAAGCTTCTCCCTTGCTATATCCCTTGATTCCGCCGTCCTAGGGGAATCAAAGGCCTCAGTAATCAGGTTAGTGCACACAGTACATACCTGAGGGTCCCAATACTGGAGAACATCCTTGGAGACAGCGCATGCTGCGTGTCTCCTACAAAACTCATGTCCGCAGAGGTTCTTGCTGCGGACGTTGCAGAAAACATTTCCGCACTTCGGAGGGTACTCCTGTAAAGAGAAGAAATTTCCATGAGTATCAAGTGAACTATGTATCACTGGATATGCATAGTATAGCATAACAATTCATAAAGGAAAGACACACACTTGTGCTTCCCTCACAACCCATTGTTGCAGCCTTCTAGATAATAAAATCAAATGGTTAATCTCTTCTAGAGTAACCAATGCAAAGTTTCCAGAGGAAACAGGTGAAGCTCACACCTAAGCAATGATTTTAAAATCCTGGATAATAGACAGGAAAGAACTCACTTTCCTATCTGTAGGGCAACAGCAAAGGACTGTGCAAGAAAACACAAAAGTGTTAGAACACACAGTGCTGTACCAAAACCCATACAATAGTTTTCTTCTTACTGTACAGTATATGTTATACTGAAGAATACTAGTACAGTATAGGAGGATACGTGCCGGCCGGCACACACCATAACTAGCTTTAAAGTATACTACTTAACAGCTATAAGGCGGCAGAACTCTGGTTCAAATGCATGTGCCGGCTGGCAGCAATTGCCGGCCGGCAACAGCCAATGTCGGCCGGCAATGGCTGCCGGCCGGCAACTACACAAGGTAGTACCCAGCTGCCGGCCACACTCTTGGTGACCGGCAGACAAGGGCTGACATTAGCCGGCCGGCAAAGGTACAGGACCGATGCCAGCCGGCAGCAAAAGAACCAGAGGACTACATCCGCCCGGCTGCCGGCCTCATAGGCCGGCATCCGGGTCGGGTACAGCACTAGAAGAAAAATAGGATGGATGCCGGGATAAGAGTGTACACTACCTCCAAGCCCGGCAATCCGAAAGAGTGCATATAAGGAAGGGGAGAATCTAATTCAGGCTTCCTGACCAATGCCGTCTGGCTCTACAGGCAGGCATGGATGAGGGACCAAGGGAGGTCCGGGCAGCACTCAAAATATAAGACACTTGCCGGCCGGCAGCTCTGCCGGCCGGCAAGGGGCTGAGTCAATTCCACATCCTAACCTATTCTAGGTCCAGATGTAGAACGACGTACAGTACTGTAATGGCTAGGCCATTACGGAGATAGAGGGGGAAGGGACAAAAGAGGGTCCTACCAACCTTGCTTTAGTGACGGATCACCCGCAGCCAAGAAACTCATCTTAGCCTAAGGGAGATCCAAGGGGGGAGGCCAGCAATACTTGCCAGCTCCCAGAGCACCAAAGCAAGGAAGGTGTTTCTACTCCCAGGGAAAGAAACTTATCCTCCCCCGAGAACAGCAACCAGGACTAGTCTGGTAAATCACAAAAGAAGGAATCATATCCACAGAAACCTTCGGTAGTGACCTAAGGAGGCTAAGCCACCTTTGTCTGTGTCAGGCCAGCGAGGGAGACTCTACCCCAAGCCAGACAAACACAGACTCAAACTAAAAAACTCTGTTGTTCTGTCCCTCTTTGAACCAGACTTACTGGAACAGGAAGGTACAGTAACACCCCAGTATAGTTTTATCGAAAATTAATTCAGAAAAAACCACTTAGGGATAAGCCCAAGGCTTAAACAGAGGGAAAGGGATTGCATACCTTCTCCGAAGAAAAAAAAGCAACCGGGGAGTATGAGAAAGTATACTAAGGCTCCATAAGCAACTTAGCCTAGGCACCAAGAGAATCGATTACCTAAATCACCGAAACTCACTCGTATACTATCTTGGAAATATTCCACACAATCTTAAATGTATAAAACATAGCCTAAAGCTTCAATAAAATTTCAATACACTCGGAAAAACCAAAATCATGCATGAAGTACTAGGACCAAACGACTAGGCTACATGGCCTAGCGTAGGCCAGAATGGCGAATACTTCGCCAAAATAATACTAAGCACGAAAGGAAATCCTATGTAATGCTAAATAGCTAAAATTTATTAAAGCAAAACAACCGGGAATGTCGCTCTGACTAACTAAACTTATACCTAGCGAGCGACAGCGTCCATGACGCCTCCGGTAGGCTACGGCTCTTGTAACAAAGATTAATCCTATTAATCACTCAAAAATTTACCAAGAGCCTACATTTATACATAAAAGACATGGTACTCAACTTATCAGAGGCCGACGAAGACGGAGAAGCCATGAAAAGCAGAATAAATCCAAGATTTGCGAGAAACACAGGAAAAAACACCGAGTTGTTAAGCTACGCAAAAAGGAATACAGATGGCGCCAGGATTGGCGCCAGGCACGCTTACGAAACGGGAGATAGGGAGCCTTGGGAGCGGCTCCCCCTTTTTCTTTCCCGAATTCGTTTCTTGCCAATTGCGCCCTGCGAGACGAAATCTCTATCAGGGTGCAGATTGCCATGTGACGTGTCAAGAATACGTCCTCTGATATGTCGGGATATCCCTTTCAGGAGGGATATTCGCTCCAGGAGTTAGAATTCTGGTACCTTAAGGTAAATTCTCTGGGAATATCGCCGTAGTTGTAATATACCCTAGGAAGCTACCCTATAGGAACTTCCATCAGGACGACATGGCTTGAGCCCAAAAATAATAATAATAATAATATTAATTCCAAATCCCCAACCGTGTCTGAGACCCTCTGACTTGTAAGTAGGCCAGACCTTACTGTCGAAGGTCTCAAAAAAAACCAAGTTAATAGAAACTTGTATACAGCTTTTAACATTTACACATTTGGGTGTGAGATTTCTAAAATCTCTCAGAAACCATACCTACCTATTTTACAGTTTACTAAAGGACATTCTGTCCCCTATCCCTCCTTTCTCCACTCCAGTTCGAGGAGAGGAGGTGAGGATGGGGGTAACCCCCCCCCCCTCTCTCGCTGCCAGTGCATACACGATGGCAGTCTCAAGCTGTCGAACTACAGTTGGTTTGGTTTCAGAAATTATCACAAAAATGTGGTTCAGTTGCGAACTCGCAAAAATTCGGAAACTCTACGGGAATTGGACAGAAGATTTCACTTATTCATTGCGATAACTGGCAATTTAGTGTTTCTTTTAAAGGTTTTGAGGTCTTCAAGCTCCCTCAAACACCCCAACCTTACCTCACAAGGATGGTAAGGTTGCAGATACTAACGGCACTAATGAATCTGAGCAAGACTCGAACCCCCGACTGGCAAACACCAGGCAGAGACAGTACAATCAAGCCACACCTTGTGGTGATAACAACGACGGCAGTCATTGATTCACTATCACATCTGACTCCGCCGCCGAGAGCCGGCAGTGTATGCCATTGGTCACCACCCAGTCAATAGCTGAGTTGGTATGCCTTCAATCGGCAGCCCGCCGGTCGCCAATGGTTCAGAGGGCTGCTGACTATGCGTATAGTTTTCACCACTACCCAGTCACATTGAATACTGGCTAGGATGGTGTGACTTCTGTCAGCGACCCGCTGACAGCCGACAAGTCACTGACATGCCGGAGAACTGCTAGCCATATCGGTACTGAAGTACTGTGCCAGTTAACTTACTCCCAAGTACTAGCCTTGACGGTAATATGCCAGTTATATAGGTGTATACAATACCCTGTACATCTGTAGTATAGGACCATATCACAGACAGAAATCTTTGGTACATAACCATACAATAGAAGGGTTTTCCAGTACGCTGTGCTTTTGAGCACAATCTCTTGCTGAGACCTACCTGAATTGGGGGATACACTTCCCCCAACTTTTTTCCTTACGCTGACTCTTCATCAGCCTCTTTGATTCTCATTATTAATTCCCTGGATGTAGGCGCTGCTTACGCTACTCTATCCTTATGGGCTAGAATCTTCCATCAGGCTCCTTTTAAAAGGGGATGCCCTAGAATCAATAATTAGGAGGGCCGCAGCAGTTGGCTGGAAGGATTCACACGTATGTGTCTCTCCTATTCTTTTCCAGCATACTTATCCTAAGCTTTATACAATAGAAAGGAATCTTCTATTACAGTGAAACACTGAGAAGCTGATATAGGCAAACGGTCAGGTATGACCTAAAAGGAGGACGGGAAGGTTTCTTAGTTCTCCTTGGGATGTTAAACAGCATCTCACAGTTACAATGACCGTTGTTCCACAGACGGTCAGATATGTACACCTTCTGATCGTGCAAAGCAAACAGACGCTTCTGGTAGGAGGGAAGTCCCTCCTGGATCGCTGGACCTTCGATCCTTGGGTCCAAGGCCTAATCAAGATGAGATTAAAATGGAAATGGACAGACCTCCACCATCCTTTCCTCAACTCTTCCTACATTCCAAATCCCCTGGAAGGGTGTACCTTACAGCTCTAGAGCATACTAGCGGTAAGGAAAGTAGAGTCCATCGATTTCCAAGGAAGGCTGTTTAGTGTTCACGTGAAGGACTCAAGAAAACTCTGAGTCATTCTGGACTTGGCGCCACTCAACAAGTTCCAATAAAACAGCAAGTTCAGAATGTTAATCCTTCTGAACATAAGGACCTTATTCAGTAAGGGGTGTTGACAGTCTGGCCAGACCTGAAAGATGTCTATCGGCAACTTCTAGTCAGTCACCCCCTCACTCCTACCTAGGATCCAAGTTACAGAAGATAACATATATCCTAGACAAGATTCCCGTCGGACTAGATTCAGTCCTAGGATCTTCACGGAATTAGCAGACACAGTCAAGCGAAACCAAGCCTAGAAAGAGTTCAGGCAACAATGGCCCTGGACGACAGGCTGGGGTGGGCAGCACCCGAAACGACTGTCTATGAGCATCCATGGAGATAATCTGGCCCTGGAACATCGGGGATGCAAAATAACTTCAAGAAGTCTCGATTCTCTCCAGCTTAGGGGCTTCAATGTTTTTATAAAATCATTGAAACCTGCGGTCACCCTAACGCCCCTTTCCCTTGGGGATGTAAAAGGAGATCGTAAGGTCTGTCAAGAGACTATTGTAATCAGTCAGGATTCCATGACGCTAACAGGGAGGAGTTTTGAACTCTCTCCAGTTCACGATAATGACAGACCCAGTGCTATTTGCACAGCTGTATGATGCGTTAAGAGGCTGGAGAAGATACGCATCAAACGCTCGAAGATATCTAATAGGACCAATGATGGTCATTCCCTCTTCGCTTACCCTACAATGACCAAAGGCCACGGGCCCGTGGTCCATTTTAGCCCTGTAATGGTTGGAGAACTCTCTCCACATAGATCAGACCTCCTCAGGCTGATCTAGGGCATCGAAGCGATAATAGGGCGTCGAAACTGTCGAGGATAAGGGACATCTCATTTCATTTGGGAATGCTAGCCATCCCTTCCTTAAGGGAATGGCGCCTATCAGCAGCTCGTTTATAAATGATCCGCAAGGTGACAGCGGATGCTCTTCTCGGGTTCAACCCAATAGAGTTGGAATGGTACACGGACGCAGACCCATTCCCTCCCAGATGGGAACAAGTCCCCAAGCTGCAGATCGTTCTCTTCATCACGAGCGTCATCAAGATACTATCTCGATATATAGCCCTATACGAGGATCCTCTAGTGGAGGTAACAGACATCATGTCTCTAGAATAGAAGTGATGGACTTAGAAATTCCTGTTCAGCCCATCAAATTTCCTCCGGAAGGCCCTCTACATGTTGAGACCCTTCCAGGGAAGAGGGGCTCTGTTGGCTCCCAGGTAGCCCAAGAACACCTCGTTCCCTGTAATGAAGGAACCGAGGCTGAGGCTGGTCCTAGTTATGCACCTAGGATTATCCAGGAGGTTCAGAAGTTTTCTGCCTTCGATTTATCACAGTACACCTGATCCCTCCATCTTATGAATTCCTTGCCCTTAATGGTTAGGAAAAAGACTGGGATCTCAAAAGGCAAAATAGAATTCCTTGAAGAATACAAGTCTAGTCAACTAGAAGACAATACGAGTCTTCTTGGGGAAAGTAAGCTGCTTTGTAAAGCAATAAGGACCGAAAGCAATCTCATGATCTCCTGCCTGTCCTTCTCTGTCCACCCCTATATTCAATGTCTGGTGGCCATCAGCACGATGGCCTTTGAGAGAGGAGACAGTATATCCTTGGATACTATGAGAAGTCTAGTTCTTCGGCCTTGTTCCCATATAATTCCTTGAGTAAGCACCAAGGGTAGGGCCGACTTTGCGAGAGAGGTCATTTGATTGGATCTTTGGATCCATGGACCAATATCTATGTGCAACAATATCTGTGTGCAAGTCAGCCCCGACTAGACCTCTTCTATATCCCCTTTAAATGGATCTGACGAATGAAATCTTAAATAAGATTTCAAAAACATGTGCAGGCTTAGGCCTGCAGCGCCACTAAAGCCCATCTCATGGTCTTTGGACAAGGTCCTACATTATGCCTCACCTGTGAACAATGAGGATTGTTCCCTCAAGGATCTAACCTAAAAGGTTATTTTCCGGTTCGCTATAGCCTCTGGGGCTAGAGTTAGTGAAATAGTGGCCCTATCTGGGGATGAGGGCCACATTAAGTGGGAGAACTGCATCTCTTTCCTGATCCAACCTTTCTCACGACCTACCCACTAAGAGGTGGGGTTCCTGG
Source organism: Palaemon carinicauda (assembly GCF_036898095.1). Taxonomy (NCBI): domain Eukaryota; kingdom Metazoa; phylum Arthropoda; class Malacostraca; order Decapoda; family Palaemonidae; genus Palaemon; species Palaemon carinicauda. The sequence continues at coordinate 98,428,862 of NC_090739.1, read as the reverse complement.
AGAATCTGCCCTCTGAAGGAAGATGTCTCTCTAGGTCTGCTAGAGTGTCTAAGGTCTATCTTCATAGAACTTCAGACTTCAGGAGAAACAGCTCTTTACAGGAGAAAACTTTGGATCAAACTATCCCTATAACTGAGGGCGAAGCTCACGTACCTTATTTGCGGAGCGGATCCTGACAGTACTCATGCAGATTAAGATCTGAGAAAAGTTGCTTCATCACTGAACCTTTCAGTGTGTGGACTTCAGCCTCTTCGCTCATTCACTGATCGGAGGTTGTCCAGTGTGTCTTACAGACACTATGCTAAGCAAGTCTATGGATTGAAGCATTATGTAGTGGCAGCAGGTGCTATTTTGGACCCAGTCGTCTAGCTCTGCGATGAACAGTAAATTGATTGGGACTATCAATTAAAAGGAGAAAGGGTCAGCATTTTTCGTTTGATTTCCCTTTGAATAAGTATTGCCATGGTAACACCAAATCTGTTCAGAATCTCAGGTATGAAATTATACGGATACCACTAGTGCCGTGTGTACATAGTACACAGTGTTGTTAGACTATTTCATGTACAGAAATTATAAAGAAAAGTCTTGTTAAAAGAGTTTTTCTTCAGTCTGAGTGTGGCACTCATCAATTTTCCCCTTTCAAAAAAGGGAATATTAATTTCTGTGTATGTCTCTTGTATAATACCCTTATCATGCTACATTCATTTAGCATGTAGTCATTTATTAGAAATAAATGTCTATCAAAATGCAGTTGCGTCCTAATTCGCCCGACAATTGCATGATTAAGATGCCAGAGTTCCTTGACTTACTCATGTAAGTATTTCTCATATCATTGTATGCTTACAAACAACGGATGGGGACACTGATATTGGTTCGGCAATATATACAAACCTTGAGATCGTTTGTATTCTCAGTGTATATTTATGTTTGTTCATACAATGTATGCTACCTTGAGGCCCCTTTTCTACTGTCTAAAATGACTCTTCCCTGCAGGGGGCAGGAAGCACTAACATTGATATGCTTAGTGATAATGATGGATAACGGTAACGTCATTTGTCTCAATTGGCTCTTTTGGCCGTAGAAATATTGTCCCAAGGTTAAGGCACAGATGAAAATCCACAGATACATTAATTCTCTGGTATGCTTCCATCAGGACGTCATGGCTTGAGCCCAAAAATCGGATTTTGAGCTAAGCGAAAAATCTATTTTTGGGTGAGATGGCCATGACGTCCTGATGGACCCACCCTTCTTTTCTATGAAAAGATTTTCACAGTTTCCCTCCCGAACTACTGTATATGTAGCACCATGCTCAACGCTACAAGGAATGACCGCCAGAGGGAATTGGCGCGGTTGTGATACGATGATAGTAGTAGGGGAACCAGGGTTACCTCTAATGCGGCTACCCTTCTAATTCTGCCACGTATCCCCCTCGAAACGTAAAGGCTATTCGGGGTGCAGATTGCCATGTGGCGTGTCAAGAATACGTCCCCTGATTATATACGATATCCTTGAGAGTAAATCTTAAGGGTACTTGCGCCAGAAGTTAGAATTCTGTGAAACCTTTGGTTTGATTCTCTGGGAATATCACTGTAGTCATATATACCCTTGGGAAGCTACTAAAGGAACCTTCCATCAGGACGTCATGGCCATCTCACCCAAAAAATGATTTTTCCGTTATTTAGTCAGCAGAACGACATTCCCGGTATTTAGCTTTAATGAATTATAGCTATTTAGGCAAAATTATACTAGTGAAGATAAGATCATGCACGTATTTTCCTCTTCCTTAAATATATCGATCGTATACTTTAGAGTCTCGGTGATATAGCGTAGCCGAGATCTCGCTCCGCGCTAGGCTAACCTAGCCTACGTGCTTTTTTTGGGCTCAAGCCATGTCGTCCTAATGGCAGGTTCCTATGAGTAGCTTTATTTGACTACAGTGATATTCCCAGAGAATTTACCTATAGGTCTCCAGAATTCTAACTCCTGGCGTGAATATCCTTAAAATGTCTCCTACGGATATCGCATAAATCAGGGGACGTATATCTTGATACGACACATAGCAATCTTCACCCCGAATAGCGTTTTCACTTCGAGAAAGTGGCAAAAATAGAAGGGGAGCCATTATCAAAGATACCCTTCCTCCCGTACTAGTACAAGTATCTAGATGGCGTTGTATGTCAACCCAGCGCGCTATTCCTATAGTTGTAGTGGTCTCGCACGGTGATTTTCCCTGTTGCTCTTTCGTTACGCTTCGGTTTTTTTGGATTTTTTGGGCTCAGGCCATGTCGTCCTGATGGAAGTTCCTTCATAGTAGCTTCCTAGGTTATATTTAACTACATTGATATATCCCAGGGAATTTTACTTAAGGTATCCAAAATTCTAACTCCTGGCACGAATAACCCTGGCTTTCGCCTTTAGGGATATCACATAATATCAGAGGACATATTTTTGACATGCCACATAGGTATCTACACCCCTAATAGCGTTTACGCTTTGAGAGGGGAAAGTGGCAAGAATTGTAGGAGGGCCGTTATTAAGGCATCGCTTCTACTACTACTACTGTTGAGCGCCAGTATGACGTCACGTCCTGGAGCCATCTTGTCATTCTTTCTCTTGTAGCGATACTAACTCGGTGTTTTCCCAGTGCTTTCTCGCTATTTTGGATTGCTTTATCTGCTATGATGCTTTCTCCAGCTTCACCTGCCTCTGGAAAGTTGAGTATTATCTTTAATTTGTATAAATGTAAGCTCTTGCCAGTTTTTTCCTCGATTCAAGACGTAATTAACATAACAAGAGGTGTTGCCTAACCGGAGGCATCATGGACGCTGTCGTTCGATATGCATGTGTCATTTAGTCAGCCAGAACAGCCTTCCCGGTATATTTGGCTTAAATAAATACAGCTATTTAGCCTTTTTAGCTAGGAAATTTTATATTATGCCGATGGTATCGTGGTTTCGGCGATTTAGTTACCGATCCTCACTTATGCTAGGCTTCCTAGCCTAGGTGCCTAGCCTTTACTCTCATGCATGATATAATTTTCCTAGTGTGATAATTTATTGAAGCTTTAAGAAATATTTTATACATATAAGACATTACTGCATAAATTTTCCTCTTCCAAGATAGTATACGAGAGAGTTTCGGTAATCGATTCTCACCACGCCTAGGCTACTACCTAGGGGCTTCAGTATACTTTCATACATGTCCCCGATTGCTCTTGGATCATCTTATTAAGTGGAGACTGACACCTCCTAGTCTTTTTAAGCAATACTAATCTCCCTAGGAGATTTAATAGCAATCTCTTCTCCCTCTGAGTTAGCCTAGGCTGAACCCTAGTCGGTTTTGCCTTGAATTTCATTCGGGTAAATCTAGGCTAGGGTGTTTCTGCCCTTTCCCTTAGCCGCAGATCCTGGTTTTAGTTTTGGGTCAGAACATCCGAGTATTCCGCCTGTGGTCGGTTGCCAGCTGGCTTGGTGAATTGAATTCCTAAGTCAGGTTAGGCTACCGACGCAGGAGGCTAGACTTCCCTAGGCCTCACCTGAAGGCATTATATGACATGATGCCTCCTCCATGTGGCCTAGCAGATAGTCCTGTGCCAGCAGAACCTAAGCTGAAGAATAGAATTTTTCTATTGCTTGGGGGACTCCGACACTAGACTCTGTTCCTACCATCTGAGACAGCAGCGAGGGTGCTGCCATCTCATTCTGTATTAGGCTAATCCTAGGCTAGGGAATCGAATTCCCTGGCCCCTTGGGGTAGTTCTTGTACTGGAACGGAGTCTTTTTAGGTGAGGTAGAACCTACCGGCTCCTACCTCACCTACAGGACCCTCACCCCTCCCCTTGCTGTCCTTTAGTGATGGCCTAGCCTTCACATATCTTTGGCCATCATCCTACAATCGACCCTAGTGTCGGTAGGTTGTGGGATTGGCAGAGATTCCCCACCCCTATCGAGTGTTCTTCAGTCCTCTCTTTGTCTGCCTTCCATAACCTTGCCAGCAGAGATTGGTCGGGTTGTGGCTGGATTGAAGCCTAAATGTAACATTCCCCCTTCCATATGAACCCTCATTCCGGATGGAGGGCTGTAAAGCTGAGCCTTTACACACCCTCCCATCCATGCTTTCTCTCTCTTACCACTAGTATCCTGGGTCCTAGCTGCCGGCGTCCATGAGGCCGCCGGCAGCCGGCTGGATTGCAGACCGCCGACAGATTGTACTGCCGCCGAATATTATGGGTTGCCGACGATCGGCGACTCACTAGCAGCCGGCGACCCACTAGCAGCCGGCGACCTATCGACCGACTGCCGGCAGCTATGATGACTGCCAGCAGCTGGTCAAACGATTGTCTGATGACATATCTCTCGCTGCTGGCTGACGGAGAGCCGCCAAATGTCGGCGACCCCCCGGCAGCCGGCGACATACACCAGCCGGCGGTCTGCTGCCCACTACTACTAGAAGGCAGTACAGTACACTTTCTTCTTAAACCCAGGAACTAACATGCCGGCGTATGCTGGCAGGTCCTACAGTATATGGCTGTATAGTGGTCAGTAAAATTGCGATATTGATCATACTGCAATAAGAAAACCACTGTATAGTTTGCACGGTAGCCCATACATTTTCTAACCTACATGGTGTTTCATGGGCAGCCTATTGTGAGACCACTTGATATAAAGAAAGTGAGTTTTTTCTTTAATTTACAGTGATCACTGCATTCAATCCCCAAAATTGAATTCCAGAAGACGGTGTTATGTTACACCTCTATATATCCTGATGATAAAGGTCTTCTATTAATATTTCTATCTTTAGAAATACCCCGAAATTCAATTTTGTGGGAGGTCATAGCAATTGGCTGGGCAGGAAACACATATAGGTGTCTTTCCTTCTTCCTTTCTAGCTTACCTATCCTAAGCTAAAAATATACATAACATTGTATGATGAATTTTGTGAGATAATTCACCGAATACTCATCAGCCTTTCCTTTCTTTACAGGAGGACCATCCCAAGTGTGGAATCCATTTCTGTAATGTCCGCAGTAAGAACTTCTGCGGCCATGGACTGTGCAGGACGCGCACGCACTGCGCAGCAACGAAGGGTTCTCTGAGGTATTGGGACCCCCAGGTATGTGACGTATGTTCAAATCTGGTTACTGAGGCTTTTGATGATCAAAAGTCGACTGAGTCAAGGGATGCAACAAGAGAGAAGCTGCGTAAATGGGTCAGAGGTTTTCAGAAGAATACCACTGGTCCATACCTTCCTAACGAAAAGATGAGGCCCTGTCTTTTCCCTATGGCATCTTCGGATGCAGTCATCCCGCAACCTCAATCAGAGATCCCCCTCGTCCAGATTCCGATAGAATCTGATGTCTCGGATGCCATGAAGGACATCCAGCTAGAAGACAACATGTCGATTGTTTCCGAAGAGACGGAACGTAGTCTTCTAGCCGAAGAACAGGAGCAGGAGTCTGTGTTACCTCCTGAGGACAACGACGAAGGAACCAAAATTATTTCGGTTTCATCAGCTTCGGTGGCCGAACCCGTCCCTTCGACCTCCTCTGCCCCTCAATTGGACAATATTAGCCAAACCTTAACCTCTATCCTGTCTATGTTTCAGGATATGAAGAAGGAGTCAACAGAGAAGGAAGCTGCGCTTCGGACAGAGATGCACCAACTCGTGGCTTCCCGTTTAGTTCCGAAGAAGCTAAACGTTAAAGACCTCCTCCTTTCTTGGATGTTAACCCATGGAGGCATGCTGAGCACATGCCCATGTCAGGAGGGATGATCTTCCTCTCCGACAAGCTGGGTACGGTCCCAGTGGAAGATATTGAATTCTGCCCCAGTAAAGGGACCTATCCTGATTGCTATGTTCGTCTGAGGACGGAATCTCCCTCGAAAGAGGACACAGAGCCGAAATAGGTCATAATACTTGACCGCCCCAAAGCTCAGGCCTTGTTCACCAGTACTTTGAAAGAGAGGGCCTTCACTAGTTCCAAAGTACCGGCTCTCAGTAAGAAGCACCCATCTTTCATTGCTGCTTCTTCACGTGCCTTCCCCTTTATGGAAAAAGGGTTCAAGGCAGCCTTAAAGGCAGTCGAGGCAGGGAAACCTTGCCCCACACTTGAAGAGTGTAGGCCGTTCTCCCTTGCCCTACCATCAGACGATGTGGACTGGAAGGATGTCTATAGCACCTTCTCAGTCGGGAAGTTGGAGGCTGACATTGCCGAATGTCAGTTCGGAGAAGACCTCCCTAAGTTGTCAGACTTCCACATGCGCAGGGAGCAGGAAACAAAGGAAAGACTTGCCGCCTCAATGTCTCTTCAGACTGGACCGGAGACAATGGCAAGCGTCCCCCAAACCCCAGGTATGTACATGGTCTTTGCCAAGGCTCACCTGGCAACAGTCACTAAAGAACTGTACAACTTTATTAAAGCCAGACGGGCTTGTAGAGAGTTCGTGTTCGCCTCGGCTGCGGTGAGGCACGAACCAAGGAAGTTGATAGCTTACAACATCTTGGGAAAAGATCTCTTCCCAAGTGAAGTGGTCAAAGAGGTTGTCGACAAATCTGCCATGTAGAACAGGAATCTTCTCCAAAAGTGGGGTTTGTCGGCAAAGAGAAAGTCTTCACCAGATGAGGGTCCCCAACCCAAAAGGAAGACTAAAAGACCAAGAGTGCCCTCTCCCCCACCTCGACAACAACAGCAACTTCCCGTGGCCATGGTGTCCCAGACGGTGGCACAGCCACCCACCACGTTCCATCTAGTACCCCAGCAACTAGCGACTCAGACGCCTGTTTTCACCCCAGCCTTTGAAAGGCAATCCAGGACCTTTCGGCTGAAGTCTTGAGGTTTCTTTCGAGGCTCCTCTAGATGCCCCTCAAGAGGCAGGGGCAACAAGGGTGGATGTGGCCAAGGAGGCAAGTCCTCCAACCAGCACTCTAAGTGAGATGCTTCCGGTAGGAGGGAGACTTTTCTCTTTCCGGGATCGTTGGACCTTCGATCCCTGGGCCCGCAGCCTGATCAAGAACGGACTGGGTTGGAGTTGGAACACAACTCCACCAGCTTTCCCTCAATTCTTCCAATACTCTGGAAGAATATGTCCAAGATCTCTTAGACAAGAGAGTCATAAGGAGGGCAAAGTCCGTCAAATTCCAAGGAAGGCTGTTTTGTGTTCCGAAGAAGGACTCGGAAAAACTCAGAGTCATTCTGGACTTGTCACCACTCAACAAGTTCATAGTGAACCACAAGTTCAGGATGCTTACTCTTCAACACATAAGGACCCTACTGCCCAAGCAGGCATACACAGTCTCCATAGACATGGCGGACGCATATTGGCATGTCCCAATCAATCGACAAGTTTCCTCCTACCTAGGATTCAAGCTGCAGAAGAGACAATACATCTTCAGAGCCATGCCCTTCGGACTAAACATAGCCCCAAGGGTATTCACAAAGCTTGCAAACGCAGTCATTCATCAACTACGCCTAAAGGGAGTTCAGGTGATTGCCTACCTGGACGACTGGCTGGTGTGTGCAGCATCCGAAGCAGAATGCACGCAAGCCTCTAAGGAAGTGATCCAGTTCCTGGAACATCTAGGATTCAAGATCAACTTGGAAAAGTCTCGACTATCTCCAGCTCAAAAGTTCCAATGGCCGGGGGTTCATTGGAACTTACAGTCACACCGCCTCTCCATTCCATAAAAGAAGAGGAGAGAGATAGCAGGATCTGTCAAGAGACCTCTACGATCCGACAGGATATCAAGACGGCAACACGAGAGGGTTCTGGGTTCTCTCCAGTTTACCTCAGTGACAGACCCAGTGCTGAGAGTACAATTAAAAGATGCATCAGGAGTCTGGAGAAGATACGCATCAAACGCTCGAAGAGATCTAACAAGACCGATACCAACTAGTCTGCGATCACTTCTCAAGCCATGGTCGGAGGCCAAGTACCTAAAGAAGAAGGTACCCTTGCAACCACCTCCACCCTCGGTCACAATTCACAAGGATGCCTCAAAGGAAGGATGGGGAGGCCACTTTCACCAACGGAAAGTCCAAGGAACCAGGTCCTCCCTCTTCAAGACCTTCCACATCAACATTCTGGAATCCATGACTGTCTTTCTATCGTTGAAGAAACTGAAGCTTCGCTGCTCGATCCACATCCGGTGGGTCCTGGACTGCGAAGTGATAATGAGATGTCTAAATCGACAAGGTTCGAGATCGCCCCAAATCAACCAAGTGATGTTGGCCATCTTCCGCCTGGAGGAAAAGAAGAGATGGAACTTATCAGCAGTTCATCTCCAAGGGTTCCACAATGTGACGGCGGATGCTCTATCCAGGCTCACCCCGATAGTGTCTGAATGGTCCCTAGACCCAAGATCATTCTCCTTCAACTTACGCAAAGTCCCAGGACTGCAGATAGACCTCTTCGTAACGAGCGACAACAAGAAGCTACCCCGGCATGTAGCCCCGTATGAGGATCCTCTAGCAGAAGCAGTGGATGTAATGTCCATAGATTGGAACAGATGATCCAGGATTTACCTGTTCCCTCCAACCAACCTCCTGCTGAAGGTCCTCAACAAACTGAGATCCTTTCAGGGAACAGCAGCGATAGTGGCTCACAAGTGGCCCAACAGCATCTGGTTCCCCCTGATAATGGAACTACGACTGAAGCTGATTCCATTGCCGGATCCAGTTCTGACTCAACAATTGCAGAAGTCGACTGTCTCCGCTTCATCACAGAAAACCCGGAACCTTCAGCTCATGATTTTCTCGCCTTAGCAGTCAAGAAAAGGTTCGGGATTTCAAAGGACAGTATCAACTTTTTAGAAGAATATACAGTGAACCCTCGTTTATCGCGGTAGATAGGTTCCAGACCCGGCCGCGATAGGTGAAATTCCGCGAAGTAGTGACATCATATTTACCTATTTATTTAACATGTATATTCGGACTTTTAAAACCTTCCCTTGTACGTAGTACTGTTAACAAACTACCCTTTAATGTACAGAACACTTAATGCATGTACTACAGCACCCTAAACTAAAACAGGCACAAATATTAAAGGCGATTTTATATCATGCGTTTCCTAAACACCTAAAAAGCACGATAAAAAATGGCAACCAATGTTTTGTTTATGTTCATCTCTGATCATAATGAAGAAACAAACTCATTTAGTGTACACATACATGTATAGGTTAGTTTTTGCATCGATTATATTGATTATACAGTATGTTGATTTTTTTATTACCAATGTTTTACTTTATTTTTCTTAGGACTTCCAAATGAAATGTTTTTCTTTATGACGCCGCCTGAAACGACGGCGTCATAAAGTACTGTACGCTCAGTAAACAACCACGCTCAGAACAAACAAGGCATTTAACGCGCATGATGATAGTGATAAATAATGATACAGTACAGTATTTACAGTAAAAGCATTTACAAAATGTGTTACCTTACAAATATAATTTACCGTATCTATATAAAATTATACAGTACTGTACAGTACATATTGTACGTAGCAAAGCAGGAAAACAATTTACGAGAGAGAGAGAGAGAGAGAGAGAGAGAGAGAGAGAGAGAGAGAGAGAGAGAGAGAGAGAGAGAGAGAGAGAGAGAGAGAGAGAGAGAGTTGTTTTACGTACGTAAATATAAATTTTAAACAAAAAAAATATGATAGATTACAACATGTAGACTTTTAAAACCTTCCCTTTAACTTAATGCATACAGTACAGTACTAAACTATAAAACAGGCACAAATACAGTATTAGATTGTGAGAATATTAAAGTAAAAAATAAAGATTGTTACTGTACTCACCACGAAAGAAGTTCAAGAAAAACTTGAATGATGATGGCGATGAATTTGCTGCACAGTAGAAATGATGATGATGAAGCTGATGATGTGTTCTACTGTGCAGCCAGGTAGTATTTTACGTCTCTTCAGACGGAGGTGTCTTTTCCTGGGACACCTCTTCAACTTCTTCAATTTCTTCCGAAGGCGTAGTAGCAGGAGGAACTGGCTCTTTTTGCGAGGCTGGAAGAACATTGTGATCGGAAGTTGTTGCCGCTGCTTCTTTTTTCGATCTAAGAGCATATTGTAGGGAGTCATTATGTCATCAACCTTGTTGCAGAATTGCATCGACCGAACCATATCCTCGTCCCACTCTTGCAACATTTCTTTCACCTCCTTTATATGGTTGCAGACCTTGGCAAGCCGTTCTAGTGTTAAGCCCGTTTCTTCGACATTTTCTTGGGTCTCTTCCTGGGTTTCACTCTCTTCTTCGCTTGCCGATTTCGTCAGGTCTTCGAGGTCTGCGTCAGTTAGGGGCTGGGAATGGCAGTCCAACAACTCGTCGACGTCTTCAGTCGTCATGTCGCCAAACCCGTCACCTCCAATTATGGCAGCCAACTGCACAGATTTGCGTACTGCAGAGTGTTGGATTTCAGCAGGTGTAAATCCCTCGTCGTTGTAAACAATCTCGGGCCACAACTTCTTCCAGCTCGCATTCACAGTTGCAGGTTTCATCTCTTGAAGTGCCTTCTGAATATTCTTCAGGCACGTGGCTATGGTGTACTGCCGCCAGTACGCCTTCAAGTTAAAATCTTCATCCTCATCCTCTTGGGCAGCATCCACACACGCAACGAGGTCCGCCAAGGTATTCTTCGTGTAGAGGGCCTTGAACGCCCTGATAACCCCCTGGTCCATCGGTTGAATTAATGACGTGGTGTTGGGAACTCAACCTGAACGCCCTCACGTGACAGGTCAGTTGCGTGTCCACCAGCGTTATCCATAAGGAGAAGGATCTTGAATGGCAAGCCCTTCTCTACGATATATTCATTGACTTGCGGGATGAAACACTGGTGGAACCAGTTGGAGGTCAGCATCTTCGTAATCCATGCTTTTTGATTATGCATCCAGTACACGGGAAGGAGATTCTTATTCTTATTTTTCAAAGCGCGAGGATTTTTCGACTTATAAATAAGCCCCGGCTTTAGCATTGCCACACATCACGAGGGTAACGCGATCCTTGAATGCTTTAAAGCCAGAGGCTTTGGCTTCCTCTTTGAACAGGAAAGTTCGCGACGGCATTCTCTTCCAAAACAAGCCGGTCTCATCCATATTAAACACTTGTTCCGGCTTGTATCCACCTTCGGCGATAATATTCTTGAACGTCTGGTTCACGTAAGTTTCAGCAGCGGCAGTGTCAGCCGAAGCAGCCTCCCCATGCAGGGAAACGCTTTTCAGGCCAAAGCGTTTCTGAAACTTCGCGAACCATCCTTTGCTGGCGGAAAAACGTTGTTTCTGAGGCTGGGAATCAGTGGATGTCCCTGGTGGAGGATCATCTGCATCATCATCTTCTTCAGCATGGTTGCCATCGTCGTCTTGAGGTTCCTTTGCAGTAAAATTCTGATACAAGCTCAAGGCCTTTGTTCGGATTGTGTTTGTATCCAAGGCTATGTTCTTCCTCCGGCAGTCGGCAATCCACACAGCTAAAGCACCTTCCATGCGTACGATCGTTTTATTACGCGTTGTAACGACTCGCTTCACTGATCTGCTAAAGGTGATTGCAGCCGTCTTTCTAATGTTCGCCTTGTCCTTCTTGATATAGCGAACAGTAGATTCGTTGATCCCAAAATGGCGCGCAGCGGACGCGTAACTTCTACCATCTTTTAACATATCGAGAAGCGTAACCTTCTCAGCAATCGTCATCATCCTTCGGTGGCGTTTAGGCTCACTACCAGCCTTAGTAGAAGCAGAACGCTTGGGAGGCATTATACAGTAGGATTTGACAAAAAGTTTAACTTAAAAAGGTCGCACACAGCACAGATTAAACTTCACAAACTTAAGAACGTCTACTCAGCGATACGCGGGAACAGAGAGTGGATGACCCGGGCCCGCGAGAACCTAGATGCTGGAAGCTGGAGATGAGGGCAAAACACCAATCACAGGCTAGATAACAAAACTTGAGTTCTGATTCGTCATCTATCAGCGCTTGAACCAATCACAACCCGTCTTACAGTATATGATGCGTAGGTTACCAACTCATACAAGATACCCCGCGCATACCGTACGTACAAACAGTATTATTAATAATAATAATAAATAATGATAATAATACAGTACAGTACTGTAATAATAATAATGATAATGATAATAATAATAACAATAATAATTTTATTAACAACAACAACAATAATAATAATAATAACAATAATAATAATAGCTTTACGTATGCTACAGTAGTTTATTCTTTTGTAGGATGTGTGTGTGTGTGTGTCTCTCTCTCTCTCTCTCTCTCTCTCTCTCTCTCTCTCTCTATCTCTCAGTCTCTCTCTCTCGTACGCTTATTCAAAATGTGATTTTTGCAACAAAGAATATTATTGGATGCAGTACTACGTACGTATACATACAAAAGATTCATGGAAAAGAAGCACATCCATTACATTTGTAGTACGTACAGTAGTAGCCATCAGCAGCCTTACACCATTCTAATATTGTATGACTGCATCTGATTTGCGTTTCAAGTTCGATTTAATTTTACTACGTACTGTATACAGTACTGAATTATCGTATGATAATAATACAGTAATACAGTAATAATAATAATAATGATAATAATAATAACAATAATAATTTTATTAACAACAACAACAATAATAATAATAATAACAATAATAATACACGTAATAGCTTTACGTATGCTATTTTATTCTTTTGTAGGATGTGTCTCTCTCTCTCTCTCTCTCTCTCTCTCTCTCTCTCTCTCTCTCTCTCTCTCTCTCTCTCTCTCTCTCGTACGCTTATTCGAAATGTGATTTTTGCAACAAAGAATATTATTGGATGCAGTACTACGTACGTATACATACAAAAGAATCATGGAAAAGATGCACATCCATTACATTTGTAGTATAGTAGCCATCAGCAGCCTTACACCATTCTTATATGGTATGACTGCATCTGATTTGCGTTTCATGTTCGATTTAATTTTACTACGTACTGTATACAGTACTGTATTATCGTATGATCACATTCTCTTTACGTGTTTTATTTCTTTCTGTGCTGAATTATATATCATATGTAATGCAATGAACAATCAGTAAGAGCAGATATTACTAATTACAGTATTAATGGAATTACAGGTAACAAAATATCGTATTTGGGGGTCTTCAGATTTCGCGGTATTTTCGAAATTTCCGGAAAATCCGCGATATGTATATATATATGGGTTATGGAAAAAACCCGCGAAGTGGTGAATCCGCGATGGTCGAACCGCGAAGTAGTGAGGGTTCACTGTAAGTCGAAATCTACTAGAAGACAATACGAGTCTTCCTGGAAGAAATGGGTTGCCTTCATCAAGGCAAAGAAAGCAAAAGAAATCTCGACAGATTTCTGTTTATTATTCTTTATTCATCTCCATGAACAAGGTTTAGCAGCCAACACGATCTCAACGTGTAAATCTGCCTTGACTAAACCCTCGCTATATGCCTTCCAGGTGGACTTCTCTAAGGAAATCTTCAATAAAATCCCTAAGGCCTGCGCTCGGCTTTGGTCCGCAGCACCCCCGAGGCCCATTTCTTGGTCCTTAGATAAGGTTCTTCATTTAGCCTCAACCCTGAACAATGAAGACTGCTCTCTGAAGGATCTGACTTAAAAAGTTATATTCTTATTTGCACTAGCCTCATGAGCCGGAGTTAGCAAAATAGTGGCCCTCTCGAGGGATGAGGGCCACATTCAGTTCAAAGAGTGCGGAGAACTGAATCTCTTTCCTGACCCAACGCTTCTCGCTAAGGATGAGCTGCCCACCAAAAGGTGGGGTCCCTGGAGAATCTGCCCTCTGAAGGAAGATGCATCTCTATGTCCAGTAGATTGCCTTAAGGTCTATCTTTTAAGAACTTCAGACTTTAGGGGAGGACAGCTTTTTAGGGGAGAAACCTCAGGTTCAACATTGACTTTGAAACAATTAAGGGCGGAGATCACCTATTTCATTCGCAGAGCAGATTCTGACAGCACACCCTCGGGTCATGATCCGAGAAAAATTGCTTCGTCTCTGAACTTCTTTCAGAATATGAGTTTTGAAAGTCTTCGCTCCTATACTGGATGGAAGTCATCCAGGGTTTTCTTCAAACACTACGTGAAGCAAGTGCAAGAGATTAAGCATTTCATGGTAGCAGCAGGTAATGTACTAAAACCTGCCGCTTGAATACTGCAAAGAACAGTGCACTAATTGGAACTTTTAGTGAAGGGTGTACATGGTCTCTTCCTATGGAGTGACATGTTTAGTGAAGTGTCTTGGTAGTGACACTATGAACTGTTCTAAGTATAAAGGAGAAAGAAGCATAAAAGACTTACACATGTGCCATGCGTATAACTATGCAAGTGTTTATGAACTGTAACGACAGAAATGAGGAAACATGATATTCGTGCCAGGAGTTAGAATTCTAGATACCTTAAGTAAAATTCTCTGGGATATATCATTGTAGTTAAATATAACCTAGGAAACTACTATGAAGGAACTTCCATCAGGACGACATAACTACCTAACCCAAAAAACGGATTTTGAGCGAAGCGAAAAATCTATTTTTGGGTGAGATAGCCATGTGGTCCTGATGGAAGGTTCCTTCAGTAGCTTCCTAAGGGTATATATGACTACAGTGATATTCCCAGAGAAATAAACTGAAGGTTTCACAGAATTATAACTTCTAGCGCGAGTACCCTTAAGGTTTCCCTTTAGGATATCGTATAATAACAGGAGACGTATTCTTGACACTCCACATAGCTATCTGTACCCCACATAGCGTTTACGCATCGAGGGGGAAATTGGTGGCAAGATATGGGTGGAGCCGTTACAAAGTTCTCCTCATCCGTTACTGTTATGGTACTCGGATGACGTCATAAACGACGCCATCTTGGCTGACGTCATCACCGCGTGCATCCTCCATTCCTTTTGGCGTCAAGCCCATCCCCCATGATACAGTAAGATCGCGAGGGAGCCTGCCAAGGCCTAATAGAGAAAAGGGCGGGTCCATCAGGATGACATGGCTATCTCACCCAAAAATAGATTTTTCGCTTCGCTCAAAATCCGTCTTTTGGGCTCAGGCCATGTCGTCCTGATGAAGCACAAGTTCCCGGAGGAACGCCAGTCTTTAAAATCATTATACACTTCATGTCCAAGAACATGTGGCACACGTGTAAGAATCTATGTCACTTCACCTTGATGAAGAACAGTCTATTAGTGACACTAAGTGTCCTGTAAAATCACTATGTATCGCACTAGGGTCAACACAGGCACCCGTTTGAGTTAAAGTCCCGAAAAACGGATTTTGAGCGCAGCGAAAAATCTATTTTTGGGTGAGATGGCCATGTCGTCCTGATGGAAGGTTCCTTCAGTAGCTTCCTTTGGGTATATATGACTACAATAGATATTCCCAGAGGATTAAACTAAAGGTTTCACAGAATTCTAACTTTTGGTGCGAGTACCCTAAAGGTTTCCCTCTAGGATATCGTATATCAACAGGGGACACATGCATTAACACGCCACATGGCTATCTGCACCCCACATAGCGTTTACGCTTCGAGGGGGATAGGTGGCGAGGTAACTGAGGAGCCGTTCCAAAGTTACCCTCCTTCGTTACTGTTACGCTACTCGCAACGTAAACAAACAGTCCGCCATACTGTGTGACGTCACGTCCGTCCTCATTCCTAAGTCCAGCTCCCTACCGGCTTCCGCGATACAGTATAGCAGGGAGGGGCCTGGCAGGCTGAACTGGAACAGTTGGGCGGGTCCATCAGGACGACATGGCCATCTCACCCAAAAATAGATTTTTCGCATCGCTCAAAATCCTTTTTTTAGGCTCAAGCCATGTCGTCCTGATGGAAGTGTACCAGAGAATTAATGTATCGTGGATTTTTTCCCATTTCAAGTGCCTTCTACTTCGACTAATATTCCTGCGGTCTGGTGACCGAAGAGACAGTGACATATCCGTTAAATGTCACTACCAGTGGCTTTACAATGACCTGGCTTCCAGCCCCCCTGGCAGGGAAGTCCTAATTGGACAAGAGGAACATCTCGAAGTAACCTGACGAAGATAGACTCACCTCGAAGACAGATCAGAAGGTTAAATATTTGTGTAGGAACAAATTTATACCATTAGGTGAGTGTATATTAGGTAGTAGGTATATTAATTATAATTAACCATGGAAATAGGATCAATAAAACAATAACAGCAATTTATTTTCATATGAAAGATAGGAGCAAAATCAGACGCGTATGGTAAATAACTTAAATAATTTATTTGAAAATTGCATGGAAATATGGAAAATGATGTACAATAATAATATTGGATAATAGACATAGATTTTCAGTAAGACGGTGATGTGGAATCTGAAAGGGAAATATTTTGCCTTTAAGCACAAGTTCCCGGAGGAATGCCTGTCTTTAAAATCATTATACACTTCATGTCCAAGAACATGTGGCACACGTGTAAGAATCTATGTCACTTCACCTTGATGAAGAACAGTCTATTAGTGACACTAAGTGTCCTGTAAAATCACTATGTATCGCACTAGGGTCAACGAAGGCACCCGTTTGAGTTAAAGTCCCGAAAAAACTCACTGTTCTACGCAGCACTAAACAGCCGGTTTCATCACGCTACCTGCTGCCACCACGAATCGTTTCACTTCGTGAACCTGCTTCGCATAGTGTTTGAAGAATACTCTAGGTGACCTCCAGCCTGTGAAGGATCGGAGGCTTTCAAACTCCATTCCTTGGAAAAAGTTCAGGGAAGAGGCGACTTTCCTAGGATCATGACCTGCGGGTGTACTGTCAGGATCCGCTCTGCGAATAAAGTAGGTGATTTTCGCTCTAAGTTGTTTTAGTGACAGGTCACTACCCGAAGTTTCTCCTTTGAAGAGTTGTCCTCCACCAAAGTCTGAAGTTCTTTGAAAATAGACCTTAAGGCTCTCCACTGGGCATAGAGAGACATCTTCCTTCAGTGGGCAGATTCTCCAAAGGCCCCATCTTTTGGTGGGAAGAGTATCTGGCCCTCTTCTCTTGATAACGCCACTATTTCACTGACTTGGGCTCCCGAGGCGAGAGCAAAAAGGAAGATCACTTTTTGAGTCAAGTCTTTCAGAGGGCAAGATTCGCTGTCCAAGTTAGAGGCAAAATGGAGCACATTATCCAGGGACCAGGTGATGGGTCTCGGTGGAGGTCCTGGACGGAGTCTAGCGCACGCCTTCGGGAATTTATTGAAGATTTCACTGGATAAATCTATTTGGAAGGCGTACAGAAGTGGTCTAGTCAAGGCCGATTTGCATGTGGAAATCGTATTGGCTGCTAAGCCTTGTCCATGAAGGTGAATAAAGAAGAATATGCAGAAATCTATAGAGATTTCCGTAGGGTTTTTCGCCTTGATAAAGGATACCCACTTCTTCCAGGATGATTCATATTGCCTTCTGTTAGACTTTGTTTTGTATTCTTGAAGTCTAAACTATTCTTCAAGATCCCAAACTTTTTCTTCACGGCTAGGGAGAGAAAATCATGAGATGAAGGTCCTTGACTTTCTTTGATGAAGCGAAGACAGTCAACTTCTGCACCTGTTGGGAGAGAACTGGGCCCGGCAGGGGATCAGATCGGGCTGTAGCTCCAGGACTAGGGGGAACCAGTTGCTCCGGGGCCACTTGGGAGCCACTAGGGCTGCTGTCCCTTTGAAGGTTCTCAGTTTGGAGAGGACTTTCAGCAGAAGGTTGGGTGGAGGGAACAGGTAAATCTTGGACCATTTGTTCCAGTCCAGGGACATGGCGTCCACTGCTTCCGCTTTGGGGTCCTCGTAAGGGGCCACATATCAAGGAAGTTGCTTGTTGTCGCTCTTCGCGAAGAGGTCGATCTGTAGTTCCGGGACTTGACGAGAGATGAAGGAGAATGATCTTGCGTCTAGGGACCATTCTGACTCTATGGGGCTTGTCCTTGATAGAGCGTCCGCCGTCACGTTGCAGAATCCTTGTAGGTGAACTGCAGATAGGTGCCACTTCTTCCTGTCCGCCAGGCGGAAGAGGGGTAATAGCACCTGGTTTATGTGGGGCTATCTCGAGCCCTAACGATTGAGACATCTGACTACTACCGAGCTGTCCAGAGTTAGACGGATGGGTATCGAGGGACGCTGGGATAATTTCTTCAGGGTGAGAAGAACCGCCATGGCCTCCAAGATGTTGATGTGAAACGTCTTGAATAGGGGAGACCATGTTCCTTGAACTTGCCGTTGATGGGAGTGACCCCCCCAACCCTCCAGTGAAGCGTCCATGTGGATGTTGATCGATGGAGGCGGAGGTTGGAGAGGGATGGATCTTTTCAAGGTCCTTGCTTCTGACCACGGTCTTAAAAGGGAGCGAAGTCTGTTCGGTAGGGGTCTCTTGAGATCTCTTCGAGCGACGGATGCGTTTCGTCTCAAGACTCCTGAAGCATCCTTTAGCTGTGCTCGTAGCACTGGGTTTGTCACTGAGGCGAACTGTAGGGAGCCGAGTACTTGCTCCTGCTGTCGTCTTGAGATCCGTTTGGATTTGAAAAGTCTTCTGACAGACCCAGCTATTTCTTTCCTTTTCTTCAGTGGGAGTGAAAGGCGGTGTGACTGAAGATCCCAATGGATTCCTAACCATTGGAACTTCTGAGCTGGAGCGAGGCGAGACTTCTTGGTGTTTATCTTGAAACCCAGATGTTTCAGGAACTGGGTCACTTTGCTGCAAGCTCTCAAACATTCTTCTGGCGATGTCGACCAGACCAGCCAGTCGTCGAGGTAAGCCATCACTTGGACGCCCTGAAGGCGTAGCTGGTGGACGATTGTGTCTGCTAGCTTGGTGAAGATTCTCGGAGCCACGTTGAGCCCAAAGGGCATGGCTCTGAAGGCGTAGCTTCTTCGTTGGAGCCGGAATCCTAGCTAGGAGGAAGCGTGGTGATTCATTGGAATGTGCCAGTAGGCATCCGCCAGGTCTATTGAGACCGTGTAGGCCTTGTGAGGCAGTAGGGCTCTTATTTGTTGAAGGGTCAGCATCTTGAATTTGTTGTTCGCAATGAACTTGTTGAGGGGGGACAAGTTGAGAATGACTCTGAGTTTGTCTGATTCCTTCTTTGGAACACAAAATAGTCTTCCTTGGAACCTGGTGAATTTTACCCTCTTGATCACCTTCTTGTTCAAGAGTTCTAGGACATATTCTTCCAAGATGGGGGTTGAAGGTTGGAAGAATTGGTTGAAGGTTGGCAGTGGTTGCGTCCAGCTCCAACCTAGTCCCTTCTTGATGATGCTGTGTGCCCAAGGATCGAAGGTCCAACGATCCTGAAAGTGGCAGAGTCTTCCTCCCACCGGAAGCACTTCATTTCTTCTGGTTTCCCGAGGGTTTGCCACCTCGGCTGCTAGCTCCCCTTCCTCCTCTGCCCCTCGAGGGGCTGCGAGAGGAATCTCTGCCGGAGCCTCTACCTCTGGGACGAAAGGTAGTGGATGGTCGTTCATAGGCAGGGGTGAAGACCGGTGATTGGGACACTACCGGGTTGGGGACCAACTGAAAGGTCTGTTGTGGTTGTGCAACCACTTGGGGAGTAGCGGGAGCCGGAAACTGGCGTTTTGGTTGACGCTGCTGGGGTCGTGGTTTGGAGGATTTCCTCTTAGGTTGAGGGCCTTCTTCCTGAGAGGATTTCCTCTCGTGGGACATGCCCCATTTGTTGAGAAGGTTCCGATTCTCAGAGGCAGCTTTGTCCATGATCTCTTTCACCAGAGGTGTTGGGAAGAGATGCTTGCCCCAGTTGTTGGAGGAGATTAGCTTCCGGGGTTCGTGTTTCACTGTCGCGTTGGCAAACACGAATTCTCTGCAGGCTTTCCGGGCCTTGATGAAGCTATACAAGTCCTTCATCACAGTCACTAGGTGGGTCTTCGCGAAAACCATATACAAATGACAGTTATGGCTTACATTACTCTTAAGATTAAGATTCACTAATCTGTAGAATTGGTTTTTATGTGAGCTCAGGATAGGTGACCTTGAAAGGAAGTAGGAAGACACATACTTGTGAGTCCTGTCCAGCCAGTTACCGTAACCTTTTCTGCAGACAATTCCTTAGGACCTGAGGTTCTATGGGAGGGAATGGTATCCCTATGGGTGAGTCAAACTTAGGCTTCCTTATAAAGGAATTGTCTACAGAGTGGAGAGGGTCTGAAATCATTCAAAACCTAGAGAAAAGAAGGGGGAAAATAGGATAAAACCCCCTTATATTTGGGTAGGTCCCGGCAAGAGACTGCACTGAGTAGCACAGAGTACGCTGGAATTATTGTACTGTACAACCGTACACCCCAGCCACTGTTTTTAAGGTATGAAATACCAAAGAAAGAGCGGTCTGGCTATCCGGCTGTATTAAGTCGACTGCCGGCACGGGGCCGGCAGCCGGGGGGAGGGGTGCTTGTCCATGGAAGTCACAGGAGCGTCGCCGGCAGGCCGGCGGAAAGCCGGAGGCCAGTCCGGCGGGGTGAACCCATCTAAAGCTACACACTGAGCAGCAGAGAGGTAGGAGACACCTATAAGGGTGACCCCTGTCACGGCAGCAGGTCGCCGGCAGGGCGGTGGCCTCCGGCAGCCGGCAGACTGTCGGCGCTGGTGAACCTAGCTGGGTACATAACATGGAGGGTTGTCTGAGATGTCGGCGGCAGCGGCGGCAAGGGGCGGCGGTCCCCGTCAGCCTGCAGGCTGTCGCCTTAGCTAATCCTCAGATAGGAACATCCTATGAAGTAGGAGGGTCACATGGGGTCCCGGCGGCTAGCGCCGGCAGGTGGAGGCGGCAGTGGACCGGCACCATGATAGAAGAGAGAAAGATAAGGAGGGAGTGGGGAAGGGTAATGTCCGATACCCGACCGGCTTTACTCCGGAAGGAGTGCTCTCATGATAGGAGGGGATATGCCTATCATCCAGCGGCAGGGGGCCGGCAGACAGCTGGATGCCTATGGTAATCCAAGGGAGGATCAGAGGACACTCAAAGGGGAGAGGGTGATCTTCCGCCGGCAGGCCGGCCCCCGACACTACCCTATAGTTCGACTATGAGGGGGAAGTGTAGCAGAGCGGCCAGCCAAGCAGAAGAGCACAGTTTAACCTACAACTCTCCCCAAGGGAGGAATTGTAGGACAGCGGACAGGGGTGTGAAGGCAAGCCGATACAAAGGGATAGAGTGGGGGTAGGGGTTTGATGGAGCAGAAGGGGTCACAACCCTAAAACTTCCAAGGGGTAGGGGGAATCTGTTAGATGCTATACTACTCAGGTAGGAGAGAAACGCTCTCCAACCCTAGGGTAGGTTAGCTCAGAGTAGGCACAGCACTGGTGTACTGTCCTAAACTATAATAAAACAGAATCCCCCAAAGCCTAACCTAAACCAGGAGAGTCTTCTCCTAGATTAGGGAGGGCTGGGAAGACATATCGCTAGGCTACAGGAGGAAGGGACGTGTCCCAACCAAGAGCAGTCTAGGGGGAAGGGCAGAGCCCTTCCACCTTCAGTCTCAGTCGATACCTAAAGGGAAATGCGTTCCCTAATGGTGGACTGGAATGAACGATATGTACTCTGGGGTTCTGTCCAAGGTCCCCCCATATACTATGGTAGGGAAGAGGGAAGAACGATCTGGCCTAACCTACCCGAAAATTATTCCGGGTAAGGGGGAAAAGATATAGCAGAGCTACAGAGAGGTAGGTTACCCGAAGGTAACAGGGGAGATAAGGAAGCATACAAAGGGCCCAACGTTGGGTTAGGGGATATGACATGGATGAACCAGGCACGGTCCCTTGTATGGTCTCTAGAAGGCGAAAGACATGTGCAACACTGAATCTTGTATATGTTTAAAAAACGGATTTTGAGCGAAGCGAAAAATATATTTTTGGGTGAGATAGCCATGACGTCCTGATGGAAGGTTCCTTCAGTAGCTTCCTAGGGTATATTTAACTACAGTGGATATTCCCAGAGAATTAAACTAAAGGTTATCACAGAATTCTAACTTCTGGTGCGAGTACCCTAAAGGTTTCCCTCTATGATATCGTATATCAACAGGGGACGCATGTATTAACACACCACATAGCTTTCTGAACCCCATATAGAGTTAACACTTCTATATGAAAGGTGGAGAATAACTGGGGAGCCGTTCCACAGTTACACTCATCCGTGGCTGCTTTTGGTACTCGAGACGTAAACAAACGGGCGCCATTGCTAAATGACGTCACGTCCATCCTCATCCTGAGCCCAGCTTCTTGCTAATCTCCATGATACAGCAGGACAGGGCGGGGCCTGAAAGGCTGGACTAGAATAGACGGGAGGGTCCATCAGGACATCATGGCTATCTCACCCAAAAATAGATTTTTCGCTTCGCTCAAAATCCGTTTTTGGGGCTCAAGCCATGACGTCCTGATGGAAGTGTACCAGAGAATTAATGTATCGTGGAAATTTTCCCCCTTTTTATGTAAGTGCCAAGGGCTTCGAATAGAGGTATGTAACATGTCCTTACTAGAGATTCCGTGAAGAACTAGCTTCCTGCCCCCCTGGCAGAGAAGTCCTGGTGGACCATACTGATATCTCGAAGCGATCATTGAAGAGCTACTCACCCTGCGGAGAGTTCGTGCAGGACTCGGAGACAAGACATAAGGTTAATATTCGGGTAGGAATATTATCAAGCATAGGTAAGTGATTAACATTTACTACACTCCCTGGAGGAGAGATCAATCTGGTCTCGGAGGCAGGACAAAGGTTAATATTCAGGTAGGAATATTATCAAAGCATGAGTGAGTATAAAATACAATTATATATATTATTCTTCTCCTTTAAAAAGAAAGGGGTAAATGAAACTATAACAATCGTATAGGCCTATTTCTTAATAAATAATAGGAGCGGAGAGAGACGCATATGTAATAAAATAGACATTTTATTTCAAAGATTGCAGATTATTGTGATAACAATTACAATAATAAATGTAAAGTTTATTTACAATAATAAAGAATAATGTACATAGAAAATAAAGACTTCAATCTTGAATCTGAAAAGAAATTTTACTTTTAGAAACAAAAGTTCCAGAGGAGCGTCAGTCTTTTTCAAAGAAAACACATCATGCCCTAGAGCATGTGGCACTCATGTAAAGTCTATGACATTTCACCTTGGTAAGAACAGTCTGTTAGAAACACTAAGTGTCCATGAAATCACTATGTATCACCACAGGGTCAACACAGGCACCCGGAGAGTTACATTCCCAAGTAACTCGCTGTTCTATGCAGAGTTAAACAGCAGGTTTCATAACACTACCTGCGGCTACCACGAAATGTTTAACTTTGTGCACTTGCTTTGCGTAGTGCTTGAAGAAAACGCGCGATGATTTCCATCCTGTGAGGCTCTTGAAGCTTTCGAAATCCATGGTCTGAAATAAGTTCAGAGAAGACGCGACTTTTCTAGGATCATGACCTGCGGGTGTACTGTCAGGATCCGCTCTGCGAATGAAGTAGGTGATTTTCGCTCTTAGTTGTTTCAGTGACAAGTCGCTACCCGATGTTTCTCCTTTGAAGAGTTGTCCTCCACCGAAGTCTGAAGTTCTTCGAAGATAGACCTTAAGACTCTCCACTGAGCATAGAGAGACATCTTCCTTCAGGGGGCATATTCTCCAAGGGCCCCATCTCTTGGTGGGTAGTTCATTCTTAGCGAGAAACGTCGGATCTGGGAAGAGGGTAAGTTCTCCTGTATCTGCGAATAGGATATGACCCTCTTCTCTTGATAATGCCACTATTTCACTGACTCGGGCTCCTGAGGCGAGAGCAAAAAGGATGATAACTTTTTGAGTCAAGTCTTTTAGAGGGCACGAATCGTTGTCCAGGTTAGAGGCAAAATGGGGCACCTTGTCCAGGGACCAGGAGATAGGTTTTGGCGGAGGTGCTGGGCGTAGTCTAGCGCATGCCTTTGGCAATTTATTGAAGATATCACTGGACAGATCAATCTGGAAGGCATACAGGAGAGGTCTAGTCAAAGCCGATTTGCAGGTGGATATCGTGTTGGCTGCTAAGCCTTGTCCATGAAGGTGAATGAAGAAGGACATACAAAAATCAATGGTGATTTCCGTAGAATTTTTTGCTTTGATGAAAGAGACTCACTTTCTCCAGAAAGATTCGTATTGCCGTCTTGTAGATTCAGTCTTGTATTCCTCGAGGAAGTCTAAACTTTTCTTCGAGATTCCAAACCTTTTCTTTGCAGCTAAGGAGAGAAAATCATGAGATGAAGGTCCCTGACTTTCAGTGATGAAGCGAAGACAGTCGACTTCTGTACTTGTTGAGAGAGGACTGGGCCCAGTAGGGGAATCAGTGTGGGCTGCAGCTCCAGGACCAGAGGGTACCAATTGCTCCGGGGCCACTTGGGAGCCACTAGGGCCGCTGTCCCTTTGAAGGTTCTCAGTTTGGAGAGGACTTTCAGCAGAAGGTTGGGGGGAGGGAACAGGTATATCCTGGACCATCTGTTCCAATCCAGTGACATGGCATCCACTGCTTCTGCTTTGGGGTCCTTGTACGGGGCCACATATCGAGGAAGTTGATTGTTGTCGCTCGTCGCGAAGAGATCGATCTGAAGTTCCGGGACTTGGTGAGAGATGAAAGAGAATGACCTTGCGTCTAGAGACCATTCCGACTCTATTGGGCTTGTCCTTGATAGAGCGTCCGCCGTCACGTTGCGGAATCCTTGTAGGTGAACTGCAGACAGGTGCCATTTCTTCGTTTCTGCCAAACGAAAGATCGGAAGAAGTACCTGATTTATCTGGGGCGATCTAGAGCCCTGACGATTGAGACATCTGACTACCACCGAGTTGTCCAGAGTCAGACGAATGTGGATCGAGGGAGGCGGGGAGAGTTTCTTCAGGGTGAGAAGAACCGCCATGGCCTCCAAGATGTTGATGTGAAACGTCTTGAATAGGGGAGACCATGTTCCTTGAACCTGTCGTTGGTGGGAGTGACCTCCCCAACCCTCCAGTGAAGCGTCCGTGTGGATGTTGATCGATGGAGGCGGGTGTTGAAGAGGAATGGACCTTTTCCGGGCCTTTGCTTCCGACCACGGCTTTAAAAGTGAGCGAAGTCTGTTTGGAAGCCGTCTCTTGAGGTCTCTTCGAGAGATGGATGCGAAACGTCTCCAGACTCCCGCGGCATCCTTTAGCTGTGCGCGAAGCACTGGGTTTGTCACAGAGGCGAACTGTAGAGAGCCGAGAATTTGTTCCTGCTGTCGCCTTGATATCCGTTTGGATTTTAGAAGTCTTCTGACAGACCCTGCTATTTCCTTCCTTTTCTTCTGTGGGATGGAAAGGCGGTGTGAATGAAGATCCCAATGGATTCCCAACCATTGGAACCTCTGAGCTGGAGAGAAGTGAGATTTCTCGGTGTTTATCTTGAATCCCAGATGCTCTAGGAACTGGGTGACTTTGTTGCAGGCTCTTACACAATCTTCGGGCGATGTCGCCCAGACTAACCAGTCGTCTAGGTAGGCCATCACTTGGACGCCCTGAAGATGGAACTGTTGGACGATGGCGTCTGCCAGCTTGGTGAAGATCCGCGGAGCCACGTTGAGTCCGAAGGGCATGGCCCTGAAGGCGTAACTTTTCCTTTGGAGTCGAAATCCTAGGTAGGAGGAAGCGTAATGATTCATTGGAATGTGCCAGAAGGCATCCGCCAGGTCTATGGAGACCGTGTAGACCCTTTGAGGCAGAAGGGTCCTTATTTGTTGCAGAGTCAGCATCTTGAATTTGTTGTTCGCAATGAACTTGTTGAGAGGGGATAAGTCTAGAATGACTCTGAGTTTGTCGGAGTCTTTCTTGGGAACGCAAAATAGTCTCCCTTGTAACCTGGTTGACTTTACCCTCCTGATCACCTTCTTGTTCAAGAGTTCTAGGACATATTCTTCCAGGAGGGGGGTTGACTGTTGGAAGAATTGCTGGAAGGCTGGGGGTGGTTGAGTCCAGCTCCAGCCTAGTCCCTTCTTGACGATGCTGTGTGCCCAGGGATCGAAGGTCCAACGATCCTGGAATTGGCGGAGTCTTCCTCCCACCGGAAGCACTTCATTGCTTCTGGTGTCCCGAGGGTTTGCCACCTCGGCCGCAAGCTCCCCTTCCTCCTCTGCCTCTGGAGGGACGGCGAGAAGAATCTCTGCTGGAGCCTCCGCTTGAGCCCCTACCTCTGGGACGAAAGGTAGTAGAGTGTTGCTCATACGCAGGGGTGAAGACCGGTGACTGCGACACCACTGGTTGGGGGACCAACAGAAAGGTCTGTTGTGGCTGTGTGGCCACTTGGGGAGTAGCGGGACCCGGAAACTGTCGTCTCTGTTGACGTTGCTGGGGTTTCGGCTTCTGAGGTTTCCTCTTAGGCTGAGGGCCATCATCTTGAGAGGATTTCCTTTTTCTTGACATGCCCCACTTGTGGAGAAGGTTCCTATTCTCCGTGGCGGCTTTGTCTACAATCTCTTTCACCAGAGAGGAAGGAAAGAGATACTTACCCCAGATATTGGAGGAAATCAGCCTCCGGGGTTCGTGTTTCACCGTCGCGTTGGCGAACACGAATTCACGACAGGCTCTGCGAGTCCTAGTGAAGCTATATAGGTCCTTTGTCACCGTTGCCAAGTGGGATGGCTAGGACCATATAAAAGTCCGGGACTCTAGTATCCCCGGCCATAAGTTCCAGCTGTACCTGGTGGGACAGCGACGCGGCAAGCCTCTCCTTCGTATCCTGTTCCCTACAAAGGAGGTGATCATTTAGCCTTGAGAGGTCCTCATTAAATTGACGACCGGCTACGTCAGGCTCTAGTTTCCCTACCGTGAAGGTTGACTGGATGTCTTTCCAGTGCCTATCATCGGGAGGAACAGTAATGGAGAAGGGTCTGCACTCCTCCAGTGCAGGGCAAGGTTTCCCTTCCTCCACTGCCTTTAAGACCGCTGTGAAGGCCATTTCGATGAAGGGGAAAGTCGCAGCATTCGGCGCAACGAAGGTTGGATGCTTCTTGCTAAGCGCCGGCATCTTGGAGTTGGTGAAACCCCTACTCTTCACCGCCTGGGCTAACATAGCCTGGGCCTTCGCGAGATCGAACACGATAACCTCCTTCGGTTCGGTCTCTTCCTTTGAGGCTGGTTCGGACCTGAGCCGGACGTAACAGTTCGGATAAGCCTCGAAATTCGGGAAGAATTCCACTTCTTCCAGCAAGATAGAGCCAACCCTTTCACTGATGTAGATTTTGCCAGTTGTAATTGGCATTTGCTCGGCATATCTCCATGGGTTAGCTTTCGAGCAAGTGGGGAGGTCCTTAACCGAAATCCGTTTCGGTTGTTTCAGATTAACGAGAGTCGTCCGGAATTGCTCCTGGGTTTTTCGTAGTTTTCTTTCCATGAGGGCTTCAAGCATCTTGAAGACCTCCTGAGTGGCCGATGGAAGAGGGTCCGGGGTGGCAGAAGTCGAAGGAACAGGTTCCTCGGACGGTGCAGGAGTTGCTGCGGGAGTAGGAGCAGGAGCGACCTCGGTCTCCGAATCAGGGTATTCCACCTGATCTTCCTCATAGTCGAGTTCCTCGCCCATGAGGTTCATCTCCGTCTCTTCTGACACTTCCGACATACGTTCCACGTTATCGGAATCTAGATGGCACTCATGCATGGACTGGGCCATGACAATATCAGGTTCCACCACGATCTGGACGGTGGGGATCTGATCACGGGGGACCACAGAGTCTTTGGATGCCTTTGGGAAAAGCAAGGCCCTCAAGTCTTTGTTGCCAAGATACGGTCCGGTGGCGTTCTTCTGGAAGCCACGCACCCATTTGCGTAGCTTCTCTCTAGCGTTGTCCCTTGCCTCCGCAGAAGGAGGATCGTCGAACGCCTCGACCAAACGACTCTTGCAGACCGTGCAGTTCTGCGGCGTCCCAATACTTCAGGTCACCTTTCTTGGCGGCGCAGGGGGCGTGGGTCCGGCACGCCTTGTGCCCGTAGAAGTCCGGGCGCTTCACCCCGCAGATGTTGCTCTCACACTTCATATACTCCTCCTGTAAAAGAAAGAGATCATGAGTACATGGAAGGCATAAGAATGACTTGCATTACTCTAAAATTAAAATATCTTAATCTAAATTTTTAAACATTAAATTAATAACAAGGTATTCTAATGCTTGAGAATAATGAGCGGGAAAGGAAGTAGATAGACACATACTTGTGAATCCCGCCCAGTCGGTTACCGTAACCTTATCTGTAGGCAATTTCTTTTGTGGCCGAAGGTCACAATAAGGGAATCCATATGGATAAGCCGAGCTAAGCTTCTAACAGAAATTGCCCGCAGGATGTAGCAGGGTCTGAGACCACTCAGAACCCTGTAGTAGAAGGGGTATAGGAGAAACCCCTTATTAAATGTAGGTTCCGGCAAACGGCTGCACTAAGACACACAGAGTATGCTGGAATATTGTAATATGCAATCAAACAGCATAGCCACAATCTTGGATGGTAAGACAATACCTATATATAGAAGTGGCCAAGCCATCTGGCTGCAGTATATTGACTCTCGGCATGTTGTCGGTAGGAATGGAAGGGGTGCATGTCCCTTAACGTCTCAGGAGGGTGCCGGCAGACCGACGGAACGCCGGAGGCCAGTCCTGTAGGGTGGAAGGCATCAAGACAGACACACTGAGTATCTAAAGTATAATACCATCGTGGTGACCGCCGGCAGAGCGGCGGGTCGCCGACACAGCGGCGGGTCGTCGGCAGGGGGCGGCGGCTCCGGCAGCCGAAGGCTGATGGAATTGTGAGCTTGGATCAATTCATAAGATAGATATGTATATGGTTGTATACCTAGACCGCCGGCATGCCGGTGGCCGACTCCGAAGGTCAGCCGGCTGTTACTAGGTAAGATGAGGGGTGGGACGTCGGCTGTATGTCGACGGAAGGCGGCAGCCTCCGGCACACGGAAGGCTGACGTCTTAGAGGGGGGAGGCATCTTATGAAAGAATGTCACCTGAGGTAGTGACGGCTATCGCCGGCAGTAGAGGCGGCAAGGGACCGGCACCAGGATAAAAAGAGAGAAAGGTAAGGAGGGATGGAAGGGGTAAGATCCCATACCCCTCCGGCATCCCTCCGGAGAGAGTGCACTCATGATAGGAGTGGATACTCCTAGCATCCGGCGGCAGGGAGCCAGCAGTCGGCCGGGTGCCTGAAGTAACCCAAGGGAGGGTTAGAGGGCACTCAGGAGGGGGGAATCCCCCGCCGGCCGGACCGCCGCTGGCAACCACCCCCATAGAACGCTATGAAGGGTATGTGTACCAGAGCGGCCAGCTAAGCAGGAGAACAATGTTAGCCCTACCACTCCACCCAAGGGAGGAGATGTAGGACTAAGGACAGATGTGTGTAGGCAAGCCTACACCAAAGGGATAGGTGGGGAGGGGGAAGAAAAAAGTCTTTCTATAGAGGAGACTCTGTATGAGAACGGCCACCAGGGTAAGGGAGAACACTCCCTAACCTAGGCTAGGTAGCCAGAATGAGAACGGTACAGGAGCACCGTCTCAAACTATAATAGGGTAGAGTCAACCCCCAGAGCTTAACCTAGAGAAGGAGGGCTAACTCTTAGGCTAGGAAAGCTTGAAAGACACTTCGCAAGTTGCAGGGAGGAAGGAGTAACCCAACCAGGTGCAACTCAGGAAGGGCCGAGCCCTACCTTATTTCTCGGACACGACCCTAAGGGAGGGTCATTCCCTTAGGGTAGGCAGAGAAGCGATAAATACTCTGTTTGTAGACAAATTTCCCCTATTTAGAAGGGGAAGCAAGACCACACAGAGGGAATGCCCGCAGGAAGGGGGATAGGGAGCATATAGGGGTTCCTACATTAGGTTAGGATGGAATGATACACAATCAACACAGTCCCCTATATGGTCCCCAAAGGCGAAAAACACTTACATCACAGTTAATAGTATGTTTAATAATGCCACAATCTTCATAACTTAACCTAGGAACACTGGTATATATCATGCATGAAAACAAGCACTAGGCTGTCCAGCCTAGGGGCTAAGCTAGCGATCTAGTATGGGGACGAACGGCGACCGAGTCTGATGAGCGCTAAAACACGATATAAGTATTTCCTAGCTATGAAGACTAAATAACTGATAATATTAATTAGTTAAATGACCGGAGAGGGCTGTTCTGGCTAACTAAATAAAGCATGCAACATGAACAGCGACGCCATAAAATGGCGCGTCCGGTATCGGCACACCTCTGCCACAAAACACAGTATTTTACGAAAAGTAGAAGTTACTTTACGGCTAGAGCTTATTTAAACAGTACTGGGACCTGGTACTCAACTTTCCAGAATAAGGCGAGGCTGAAGGTAGCGACATAACGGCGATGTAAGCTGATGAAAAAAGCACTTAGGGAAAATCCGACTTAAGCAAGGAGCTACAGGCAAAAGGATAAGGACGGACGTGACGTCATTTAGCAATGGCGCCCGTTTGTTTACGTCTCGAGTACCAAAAGCAGCCACGGATGAGTGTAACTGTGGAACGGCTCCCCAGTTATTCTCCACCTTTCATATCGAAGTGATAACTCAATATGGGGTTCAGATAGCTATGTGGCGTGTTAATACATGCATCCCCTGTTGATATACGATATCATAGAGGGAAACCTTTAGGGTACTCGCACCAGAAGTTAGAATTCTGTGATAACCTTTAGTTTAATTCTCTGGGAATATCCACTATAGTTAAATATACCCTAGGAAGCTACTGAAGGGACCTTCCATCAGGACGTCATGGCTTGAGCCCAAAAATGCCTATATCTTCATCAACATTAACACTAGGAACACTTACATATCATGCAGAAGTAAACATGAACACTAGGCTGCGGCCTATGCCAGGTTAGAAGTCTAGTATGGGGTTGGCTAACTAACAGCGCCGAAGAATACCATCAGCATAATATAACTAATTCCTAGCAATGAAGACTAAATAACTAATGATATTTAATTAGTTATAAGGCCAGAGCTTAATTAAACAATACAAGAACCTGGTACTCAACTTTCCAGAAGAAGGCGAGGCTGAAGGTTGCGACATGGCTAAGGATGCAAAAGATAATTGGCGATCACTGGGAACGACAAACCAATGTTGGAAGCTACAAGCTTAGGAATGAGGACGGACATGACGTCACACAGTATGCGGACTGTTTGTTTACGTTGCGAGTACCGTAACAGTAACGAAGGAAGGTAACTTTGGAACGGCTCCTCAGTTACCTCGCCACCTTTACCCCTCGAAGCGTAAACGCTATGTGGGGTGCAGATAGCCATGTGGCGTGTTTATGCATGCGTCCCCTGTTGATATACGATATCCTAGAGGGAAACCTTTAGGGTACTCGCACCAGAAGTTAGAATTCTGTGAAACCTTTAGTTTAATTCTCTGGGAATATCTATTGTAGTCATATATACCGAAAGGAAGCTACTGAAGGAACCTTCCATCAGGACGACATGGCTTGAGCCCAAAAACCCCTTGTATACTCTCTAGAAGGAGAAAAACTCATGAGCAATCACTGAATCTTATATGTATAATTGCCTAATATCTTCATTTAAATTAACACCAGGAACACTTTTTATATCATGCCTGAAAGTAAACTAAAACGCCTAGGCTAGCATGCCTAGGCGACTGGGCTAGCATCTCTACCTTCATAAATTCGGCTACCTACACTCGCAGAAATTAAAGAATACTCTTGGCATAATATAACTAATTCCTAGCAATGCTGACTAAATAACTAATACTGATAATTAGTTAAGAAACCAGGAGAGTTGTTCTGGCCAATTAAACGGATTTTGAGCGAAGCGAAAAACGGATTTTGAGCGAAGCGAAAAATCTATTTTTGGGTGAGATAGCCATGTTGTCCTGATGGAAGGTTCCTTCAGTAGCTTCCTAGGGTATATTTAACTACAGTGGATATTCCCAGAGAATTAAACTAAAGGTTATCACAGAATTCTAAATTCTGGTGCGAGTACCCTAAAGGTTTCCCTCTAGGATTTCACATATCAGCAGGGGACGTATGTAATAACACGCCACATAGCTATCTGCACCCCATATAGAGTTAACGCTTCGATATGGGAAGGTGGCTGAGTAACTGAGAAGCCGTTCCAAAGTTACTCTCATTCGTCGCTACTTTTGGTACTCGAGACGTAAACAAACGGGCGCCATTGTTAAATGACGTCACGTCCGTCTTCATCCTGAGCTCAGCTCCTACCAATCTCTGCGATACAGTAGGTCAGAGAGGGGCCTGAAAGGCTGAACTAGAATAGACGGGAGGGTCCAACAGGACGACATGGCTATCTCACCCAAAAACAGCCGTTTTTTGGGCTCAAGCCATGTCGTCCTGATGGAAGTGTACCAGAGAATTAATGTATCGTGGATTTTTTCCCTTAATCCAAGTGCCAAGGGCTTCGAGCAATATTCCTATGGTCTGGAGACCGTAAAGACTATGACAATTTTAGTAATTGTCCTTACCAGAGATTCTACGATGAACTGGCTTCCTGCCCCCCTGGCAGGGAAGTCCTGGTGGACAAGAGGAATATCTCGAAGTGATCGGTTAAGAACTACTCACCTGGTGGAGAGATCATGCTGGTCTCGGAGACAGATTAAAGGTTAATATTCGAGTAGGAATATTATCAAGACATAGGTGAGTATATAATATAAATACTTATATTATTCTTGTAATCAGATAGGAAAAGGGGTAAATAAAACTATAACAATCGTATATTTCTTAATAAGGAATAGGAGCGAAAGGAGAGGCACATGGTAAATAAAATAGACATTTTATTTCTAAGATTGCAAGTCATTATAGAAGTAATTACAATAATTATTATAGAATTTATTTACAATAATAATGAATAATGTACATAGAAAATTAAAGACGGTGATCTTGAGTCTGAAAAGGAAATTTTGCTTTTTAGAAACACAAGTTCCCAGGGGAACGCCAGTCTTTTATAGTCCAAAAAACACTCCATGCTCGAGAGCATGTGGCACACATGTAAAATTTCTATGACATTTCACCTTGATAAAGAACAGTCTATTAGAAACACTAAGTGTCCATTAAATCCCTATGTATCACGATAGGGTCAACACAGGCACCCGTAGAGTTAGAGTCCCAAATAACTCACTGTTCTATGCAGATTTAAGCAGCAGGTTTTATTACACTACCTGCAGCTACCACGAAATGTTTTACTACGTGCACCTGTTTTGCGTAGTGCTTGAAGAACACGCGCGATGATTTCCAGCCTGTAAAGCTCTTGAAGCTTTCGAAATCCATATTCTGAAAAAAGTTCAGAGAAGAGGCGACTTTCCTCAGATCGTGACCTGCGGGTGTACTGTCAGGATCCGCTCTGCGAATGAAGTAGGTGATTTTCGCTCTTAGTTGTTTCAGTGACAGGTCGCTACACGAGGTTTCTCCTTTGAAGAGTTGTCCTCCACCGAAGTCTGAAGTTCTTCGAAGATAGACCTTAAGACTCTCCACTGGGCATAGAGAGACATCTTCCTTCAGGGGGCAGATTCTCCAAGGGCCCCATCTCTTGGTGAGTAGTTCATTCTTTGCGAAAAACATTGGGTCGGGGAAGAGGGTAAGATCTCCCATATCGGTGAATTGGATATGACCCTCTTCTCTTGATAATGCCATTATTTCACTGACTCGGGCTCCCGAGGCGAGAGCAAAAAGTAAGATAACTTTTTGAGTCAGGTCTTTTAGAGGGCACGAATCATTGCCCAGGCTAGAAGCAAAATGGAGCACCTTGTCCAGGGACCAGGAGATAGGTTTTGGTGGAGGTGCTGGGCGTAGTCTAGCGCATGCCTTTGGCAGTTTATTGAAGATGTCACTGGACAGATCAATCTGGAAGGCGTATAGGAGTGGTCTAGTCAAGGCTGATTTACAGGTGGAAATCGTGTTGGCCACTAAGCCTTGTCCATGAAGGTGAATGAAGAAGGACATGCAAAAATCAATGGTGATCTCCGTAGGATTTTTCACCTTGACGAAGGAAACCCACTTTTTCCAGGAAGATTCGTACTGCCTTCTGGTAGACTCTGTTTTGTACTCCTCGAGGAAGTCTAAGCTTTTCTTCGAGATCCCAAACCTTTTCTTTACGGCTAAGGAGAGAAAATCATGGGATGAAGGTCCTTGACTTTCAGTGATGAAGCGTAGACAGTCGACTTCTGTACTTGTTGAGAGAGGACTGGGCCCAGTAGGGGGATCACCGTGGGCTGCAACTCCAGGACCAGGGGATACCAATTGCTCCGGGGCCACTTGGGAGCCACTAAGGTCGCTGTCCCTTTGAAGGTTCTCAGTTTGGATAGGACTTTCAGCAGAACGTTGGGTGGAGGGAACAGGTAGATCTTGGACCATCTGTTCCTATCCGGGGACATGGCGTCCACCGCTTCTGCCTTGCGGTCCTCGTACGGGGCCACATATCGAGGAAGTTGATTGTTGTCGCTCGTCGCGAAGAGATCGATCTGGAGTTTCGGGACTTGGCGAAAGATGAAGGAGAATGATCTTGCGTCTAGAGACCATTCCGACTCTATTGGGCTTGTCCTTGATAGACCGTCCGCTGTCACGTTGCGGAATCCTTGTAGGTGAACTGCAGACAGGTGCCATTTCTTCCTATCGGCCAAACAGAAGATAGGTAGAAGCACCTGATTTATCTGGGGCGATCTCCAGCCCTGACGAGGGCCTTTGCTTCCGACCACGGCTTTAGAAGTGAGCGAAGTCTGTTTGGAAGCCGTCTCTTGAGGTCTCTTCGAGCGATGGATGCGAATCGTCTCCAGACTCCCGCGGCATCCCTTAGCTGTGCGCGAAGCACTGGGTTTGTCACTGAGGCGAACTGTAGAGAGCCGAGAACTTGTTCCTGTTGGCGTCTTGAGATCCGTTTGGATTTTAGAAGCCTTCTGACAGACCCTGCTATTTCCTTCCTTTTCTTCGGTGGAATGGAAAGGCGGTGTGACTGAAGGTCCCAATGGATTCCCAACCATTGGAACTTCTGAGCTGGAGTGAGGCGAGATTTCTCGGCGTTTATCTTGAAACCCAGATGCTCTAGGAACTGGGTGACTTTGTTGCAGGCTCTCAGACAATCTTCGGGCGATGTTGACCAGAATAGCCAGTCGTCTAGGTAGGCCATCACCTGGACACCCTGAAGACGTAGCTGTTGGACGATTGCGTCTGCCAGCTTGGTGAAGATTCGTGGAGCCACGTTGAGCCCGAAGGGCATGGCCCTAAAGGCGTAACTTTTCCTTTGGAGTCGAAATCCTAGGTAGGAGGAAGCGTAGTGATTCATTGGAATGTGCCAGTAGGCATCCGCCAGGTCTATGGGGACCGTGTAGGCCCTGTGAGGCAGAAGGGCCCTTATTTGTTGCAGAGTCAGCATCTTGAATTTGTTGTTCGCAATGAACTTGTTGAGAGGGGACAAGTCTAGAATGACTCTGAGTTTGTCTGAGTCTTTCTTGGGAACACAAAAGAGTCTCCCTTGGAACCTGGTTGACTTTACCCTCTTGATCACCTTCTTGTTCAAGAGTTCCAGGACATATTCTTCCAGGAGGGGGGTTGACTGTTGGAAGAATTGTTGGAAGGATGGGGGTGGTTGAGTCCAGCTCCAGCCCAGTCCTTTCTTGATGATGCTGTGAGCCCAAGGATCGAAAGTCCAACGATCCTGGAATTGGCGGAGTCTTCCTCCCACCGGAAGCACTTCATTGCTTCTGGTTTCCCGAGGGTTTGCCACATCAGCCGCTAGCTCCCCTTCCTCCTCTGCCTCTGGAGGGACGGCAAGAAGAATCTCTGCCGGAGCCTCTACCTCTGGGACGAAAGGTAGTGGAATGCTGCTCATAGGCAGGGGTGAAGACCGGTGACTGCGACATCACCGGTTGGGGGACCAGTTGAAAGGTCTGCTGTGGTTGTGCAACCACTTGGGGAGTAACAGGAGCCGGAAACTGACGTCTTGGTTGACGTTGCTGGGGCTTAGGCTTCGAGGATTTCCTCTTAGGTTGAGGGCCTTTGTCCTGAGAGGACTTCTTCTTTCGAGACATGCCCCACTTGTGGAGAAGGTACCGATTCTCCGTGGCGGCTTTGTCCACTATCTCTTTCACCAAGGTAGAAGGGAAGAGATGTTTGCCCCAGATGTTGGAGGAAATCAGTCTCCGGGGTTCGTGTTTCACCGTTGCATTGGCGAACACGAATTTTCTACAGGCTCTGCAAGCCCTAGCAAAACTGTAGAGATCCTTGGTCACGGTAGGAAGGTGTGACTTTGCAAGGACCATGTAAAAGTCTGGGACCCTGGTGACCCCAGCCATGACTTCTAGCTGTACCTGATGTGACAGCGAAGCAGCGAGTCTCTCCTTAGTATCTTGTTCCCGACGAAGGAGATGGTCGTTCAGTAGTGGGAGGTCCTCGTTGAACTGACGACCGGCTACATCAGGTTCGAGTTTCCCAACCGTAAAGGTAAGCTGGATGTCTTTTCAGTACCTGCCATCGGGGGGAAGAGTGAGGGAGAAGGGTCTGCACTCCTCCAGTGCAGGGCAAGGTTTCCCTTCCTCCACAGCCTTCATGGCCGCTTGGAAGGCCTTTTCAACGAAGGGGAAGGTCGCAGTAGCTGGAGCAACAAAGGTTGGATGCTTTTTGGTCAGTGCTGGCATCTTGGAGTTGGTGAAACCCCGACTGTTCACTGCATAAGCCAGCATAGCTTGGGCTTTTGCGAGATCGAACATGATCACTTCTTTAGGTTCGGTCTCTTCTTTTGAGGCTGGTTCGGACCTGAGTCGAACGTAACAGTCCGGATAAGCCTCGAAGTTTGGGAAGAACTCCACTTCTTCCAGAAGAACAAAACCGATCTTTTCACTAATGAAAATTTTGCCAGTTGTAATTGGCATGTGCTCAGCGTATCTCCAAGGGTTAGATTCCGAGCATGAAGGGAGATCCTTAACCGAAATCCTTTTCGGTTGCTTGAAGCCGATAAGAGTAGTCCGGAACTGCACCTGAGACTCTCTCAGTTTCTTTTCCATGAGGGCTTCTAGCATCTTGAAGACCTCTTGAGTGGCCGCTGGGAGTGGATCCGGGGCGGCGGGAGTCGAGGGAACGGGTTCCTCGGATACCACTGGGGTTACCTTGGGAATTGGGTCAGTCTCGTTTTCTGAGTCGTGGTACTCCACACGGTCCTCCACATAGTCGAGTTCCTCGCCCATGAGGGTTTTCTCCGTTCCTTCGGAGATCTCCGACATACGTTCCATCTCTTCGGAGTCAAGGTGGCACGTGTGCAGGGACTGTTCCATCACAATGTCGGGTGTAATCACCAACTGGACGGTTGGGATTTGATCTTGAGGGATCACAGCGTCCTTAGAAGCTTTCGGGAAAAGCAGGGCCCTTATGTCTTCATTTGGAAGATAAGGTCCAGAAGCGTTCTTCTGGAAACTGCGCACCCATCTGCGCAGTTTCTCTCTAGCGTTGTCCCGTTCCTCGGTGGTAAGAGAAGTCTTGAACGCCTTTTCCAGGAGACCTTTGCAGATCGGACAGTTCTGCGGATCCCAGTATTTCAGGTCGCCTTTCTTGGCGGCACAAAGGGCGTGGGTCTGGCACGCCTTGTGCCCGTAGAAGTCCGGGCGTTTAACTCCGCAGAAGGAGCTCTCACACTTCATATACTCCTCCTGTAAAAGAAAGAGATCATGAGTACACGGAAGGCATAATGTGACTTACATTACTCTAGGCTTAAGAATAACTTAATCTATAATATTAGCATATAATTTATATGCTAAGGATAGATGAGCGGGAAAGAAAGTAGTTAGACACATACTTGTGAATCCCGTCCAACCGGTTACCGTAACCTTTTCTGTAGACAATTCCTTAGGACCCGAGGGTTATAAAGGAGGGAGAATCCGTATGGATGAGCCAAGCTAGGCTTCCTTATCATAGGAATTGTCCGCAGAGTATAAAAGGATCTGAGATCGCTCAGAGCCTAGTGGGGGAGAGGGGAAAATAGGATAAACCCCCTTAGTAATATGTAGGTTCCGGCAAGAGACTGCACTGAGATGCACAGAGTATGCTGGAAATGTTGTACTGTGCAACCATACAGCATAGCCACTATATCAGATGGCATAATGATACCTATATGGAGGTGGCAGGCTATCTGGCTGCATCAGATTGACTGCCGGCGTGGTGCCGGCAGCCGTAGAAGGGGTGCATGTCCGTTAGCGCCTCATTAGGTGTCGCCGGCAGGCCGACGGGACGCCGGAGACCGGTTCTGCAAGGTGAAAAACATCAAGGAGGACACACTGGACAACCAAGATGGAAAACACCACAGAGGCGACCGCCGGCACAGTGGCGGGTCACCGTCAGGGCGGCGGGCTCTGGCAGCCGGCGGCTGACGGCATGGTGAGCCTTAGTTCAACTCATAAGATATAATATATAGGGCGGACACCTGGTATGTCGGCAATCAATACCGGCAGGTAAGGGGGCGGCAGCCTCCGGCAGTCGGCCGGCTGTCGCCAGGTAATCCTGGGGAAATGCATGAGGGAGGACGTCGGCGGTATGTCGGCGGGAGGCGGCAGACTCCGGCAGGCGGCAGGCTGACGCCTTAAGGGGGGGTATCTTATGAATAGAGGTCACCTGAGGTAGTGGCGGCTGTTGCCGGCAGTAGAGGCGGCAAGGGACCGGCACCATAATAGGGAGAGAGAGAAAGGTAAGGAGGGCAGGGAGGGGTAATGTCTTATACCCCGTCGGCTTCCCTCCGGAGGGAGTGCACTCATGATAGAAGTAGATACACCTATCATCCGGCGGCAGTGGGCCGGCAGGTGGCTGGGAGCCTAAGGTAACCCAAGGGAGGGATAGAGAGCACTCAAAGAGGGGGAATCCTCCGCTTTGCAGGACCGCCACCGGCAACCACCCCCATAGAGCACTATGAAGGGGAAGTGTAGCAGAGCGGCCAGCTCAGCAGAAGAACAAGGCTAGCCCTACCACTCCACCGTTGGGAGGAGTTGTAGGACAGCGGACAGGGGTGTGCTGGCAGGCCTACACAAAGAGATAGAGTTGGGGAGGGGAGTAGGGGTCTTTCTAAGGTGGGGAGACTCTGTATGAGAGAGGCCACCAAGGCAAGGGAGAACGCTCCCTAACCTAGGATAGGTAGCTAAAATCAGGTACAGCACTGATGTACTGTCCTGAACTATAATAAAAGAGAATCTCGCCCCCAGAGCCTAACCTAGATTAGGAGAACCATTCTCCTAGGCTAGGGAGGCCTGGAAAGACACATCGCTAGTTGCAGGGAGGAAGGAGTAACCCAACCAAGTGCAAACTGGGGAAGAGCAGAGCCCTTCCTAAGGTCTCAAGCACGACCCTAAGGGGGGGGGGTTCCCTTAGGGTAGGCTGAGAAAGCGATAAAGACTCTGGGTGAAGTCAAGATTCTCCCCAATATAGAACAAGGTTACCCAGAGGGAATTACCCGTAGGTAAGGGGAATAGGAAGCATACAAGGGTTCCTACATTAGATTAGGGGAGTGTGGTGCACGAACCAACACAGTCCCTTCTATGGTCCCCGAAGGCGAAAACACTTACATCACAGTATCTAGTATGTTTAGAAATCCCTAAATCTTCATAACTTAACTTAGGAACACTTATTATATCATGCAGTAATATGAGCACTAGGCTGTCCAGCCTAGGGGCTAGGCTAGCAATCTAGTATGGGGTCGGCCGACGACCGTTGCCTAACGAGCGCTAACACACGATATAATTACTTCCTAGCTATAAAGACTAAATAACTAATAATATCAATTAGTTAAAGGACCGGATAAGGCTGTTCTGGCTAACTAAATAAAGTATGCAACATGAACAGCGGCACCGTAATGGCGCGTCCGGTTCTGGCACAGCTCTGCCACAAAACACCAAATATTACGAAAAGTAGAAGTTACTTTACGGCCAGAGCTTATTTAAACAATACTAGGATCTGGTACTCAACTTTCCAGAAGAGGGCGAGGCTGAAGATTGAGACATAACGGCGATGTAAGCAGATAAGTAAGACACTTGGAAAAAATCCGACTAAGGGTAGGAGCTACAGGCGAAAGGATGAAGACGGACGTGACATCATTTAACAATGGCGCCCGTTTGTTTACGTCTCGAGTATGAAAAGTAGCCACGAATGAGAGTAACTTTGGAACGGCTCCTCAGTTACCTCGCCACCTTTCCATATCGAAGTGTTAACTCTATATGGGGTGCAGATAGCAATGTGGCGTGTTAATACATGCGTCCCCTGTTGATATACGATATCCTAGAGGGAAACCTTTAGGGTACTTGCAACAGAAGTTAGAATTCTGTGATAACCTTTAGTTTATTTCTCTGGGAATATCCACTGTAGTTAAATATACCCTAGGAAGCTACTGAAGGAACCTTCCATCAGGACGACATGGCTTGAGCCCAAAAAATCTATTTTTGGGTGAGATGGCCATGTCGTCCTGATGGAAGGTTCCTTCAGAAGCTTCCTTTGGGTATATATGACTACAGTAGATATTCCCAGAGAATTAAACTAAAGGTTTCACAGAATTCTAACTTCTGGTGCTAGTACCCTAAAGGTTTCCCTCTAGGATATCGTATATCAACAGGGGACCCATGCATTAACACGCCACATGGCTATCTGCACCCCACATAGCATTTACGCTTCGAGTGGGAAAGGTGGCGAGGTAACTGAGGAGCCGTTCCAAAGTTACCCTTCCTCGTTACTGTTACGCTACTCGCAACGTAAACAAACCGTTCGCCATACTGTGTGACGTCACGTCCATCCTCATTCGTAGTCCAGCTTCCAACCGGCTTCCGCGATACAGTATAGCAGGGAGGGGCCTGGCAGGCTGAACTGGAACAGTTGGGCGGGTCCATCAGGACGACATGGCCATCTCACCCAAAAATAGATTTTTCGCTTCGCTCAATATCCGTTTTTTGGGCTCAAGCCATGTAGTCCTGATGGAAGTGTACCAGAGAATTAATGTATCGTGGATTTTTTCCCATTTCAAGTGCCTTCTACTTCGACTAATATTTCTGCGGTTTGGTGACCGAAGAGACAGTGACATATCCGTTAAATGTCACTACCAGTGGCATTACAATGACCTAGCTTCCCACCACCTGGCAGTGAAGTCCTAATTGGACAAGAGGAACATCTCGAAGTAACCTGACACAGATAGACTCACCTGGATGAAGAGATCATGCCGGTCTTGAAGACAGATCAGCAGGGTAAATATTTGTGTAGGAACAAATTTTATACCATTAGGTGTGTGTATATTATGTAGTAGGTATATTAACTATAATAAACCATGGAAATAGGATCAATAAAACAATAACAGCAATTTATTTTCATATGAAAGATAGGAGCGAAATCAGACGCATATGGTAAATAAAATAAATATTTTATTTGAAAATTGGATGGGAATATGGAAAATTATGTACAATAATAATATTGGATAATAGACATAGATTTTCAGTAAGACGGTGATGTAGAATCTGAAAGGGAAATATTTTGCCTTTAAGTACAAGTTCCCTGAGGAACGCCAGTCTTTAAAATCATTATACACTTATGTCCAAGAACATGTTGCACACGTGTAAGAATCTGTCACTTCACCTTGATGAAGAACAGTCTATTAGTGACACTAAGTGTCCCTTGAAATCACTATGTATCGCACTAGGGTTAACACAGTCACCCGTTTAAGTTAAAGTCCCAAAAAAACTCACTGTTCTACGCTGCACTAAACAGCCGGTTTCATCACGCTACCTGCTGCCACCACGAATCTCTTTACTTCGTGCACCTGCTACGCATAGTGTTTGAAGAATACTCTAGGTGACCTCCAGCCTGTGAAGGATCGGAGGCTTTCAAAATCCATTCCTTGGAAAAAGTTCAGGGAAGAGGCGACTTTCCTAGGATCATGACCTGTGGGTGTACTGTCAGGATCCGCTCTGCGAATAAAGTAGGTGATTTTCGCTCTAAGTTGTTTTAGTGACAGGTCACTGCCCGACGTTTCTCCTTTGAAAAGCTGTCCTCCACCAAAGTCAGAAGTTCTTCGAAGATAGACCTTAAGACTCTCCACAGGGCATAGAGAGACATCTTCCTTCAGGGGGCAGATTCTCCAAGGGCCCCATCTTTTGGTGGGAAGTTCATTTTTAGCGAGAAACGTGGGGTCAGGGAAGAGGGTAAGTTCCCCCGTGTCGGCAAACTGTATCTGGTCCTCTTCTCTTGATAATGCCATGATTTCACTGACTCGGGCTCCCGAGGTGAGAGCAAAAAGGAAGATCACTTTTTGAGTCAAGTCTTTCAGAGGGCAAGATTCGTTGTCCAAGTTAGAGGCAAAATGGAGCACCTTATCCAGGGACCAGGTGATGGGTCTCGGTGGAGGTGCTGGACGGAGTCTAGCGCACGCCTTCGGGAGTTTATTGAAGATTTCGCTGGATAAATCTATTTGGAAGGCGTACAGTAGTGGTCTAGTCAAGGCTGATTTGCAGGTGGAAATCGTATTGGCTGCTAAGCCTTGTCCATGAAGGCGAATAAAGAAGGACATGCCAAAATCTATGGAGATTTCCGCAGGGTTTTTTGCCTTGAGGAAGGATATCCACTTCTTCCAGGATGATTCATATTGCCTTCTGGTAGACTTTGTTTTGTATTCCTCTAGGAAGTCCAAACTTTTCTTCGAGATCCCAAACCTTTTCTTCATGGCTAGGGAGAGAAAATCATGAGATGAAGGTCCTTGACCTTCTTTGATGAAGCGAAGACAGTCGACTTCTGCACCTGTTGGGAGAGAACTGGGCCCGACAGGGGTATTAGATTGGGCTGTAGCTCCAGGACTAGGGGGAACCAGTTGCTCCGGGGCCACTTGGGAGTCACTAGGGCTGCTGTCCCTTTGAAGGTTCTCAGTTTGGAGAGGACTTTCAGCAGAGGGTTGGGTGGAGGGAACAGGTAAATCTTGGACCATCTGTTCCAGTCCAGGTACATGGCATCCTCTGCTTCCGCTTTGGGGTCCTCGTAAGGGGCCACATATCGAGGAAGTTGCTTGTTGTCGCTCGTCGCGAAGAGGTCGATCTGTAGTTCTGGGACTTGACGAGAGATGAAGGAGAATGATCTTGTGTCTAGGAACCATTCCGACTTTATGGGGCTTGTCCTTGATAGAGCGTCCGCCGTCACGTTGCGGAATCCTTGTAGGTGAACTGCAGATAGGTGCCACTTCTTCCTGTTCGACAGCCGGAAGATAGGTAATAGCACCTGATTTATGTGGGGCGATCTCGAGCCCTGACGGTTGAGACATCTGAATACTACCGAGCTGTCCAGAGTTAGACGGATGTGTATCGAGGGAGGCGGGGATAATTTCTTCAGGGTGAGAAGAACTGCCATGCCTCCAAGATGTTGATGTGAAACGTCTTGAATAGGGGAGACCATGTTCCTTGAACTTGTCGTTGATGAGAGTGACCCACCCAACCCTCCAGAGAAGCGTCCGTATGGATGTTGAGCGATGGAGGTGGAGGTTGGAGAGGGATGGATCTTTCCAAGGTCCTTGCTTCTGACCACGGTCTTAGAAGGGAGCGAAGCCTGTTCGGTAGGGGTCTCTTGAGATCTCTTCGAGCGACGGATGCGTTTCGTCTCCAGACTCCTGAGGCATCCTTTAGCTGTGCTCGTAGCACTGGGTTTGTCACTGAGGCGAACTGTAGGGAGCCGAGAAATTTCTCCTGCTGTTGTCTTGAGATCCGTTTGGATTTGAGAAGTCTTCTGACAGACCATGCTATTTCTTTCCTTTTCTTCAGTGGGATGGAAAGGTGGTGTGACTGAAGATCCCAATGGATTCCTAACCATTGGAACTTCTGAGCTGGAGCGAGGCGAGACTTCTTGGTGTTTATTTTGAAACCCAGATGTTCCAGGAACTGGGTCACTTTGCTGCAAGCTCTCAAACATTCTTCTGGCGATGTCGACCAGACCAGCCAGTCGTCGAGGTAGGCCATCACTTGGACGCCCTGAAGGCGTAGCTGGTGGACGATTGTGTCTGCTAGCTTGGTAAAGATTCTTCGAGCCACATTGAGCCCGAAGGGCATGGCTCTGAAGGCGTAGCTTCTTCATTGGAGCCGGAATCCTAGGTAGGAGGAAGCGTGGTGGTTCATTGGAATGTGCCAGTAGGCATCCGCCAGGTCTATTGAGACCGTGTAGGCCTTGTGAGGCAGTAGGGCTCTTATTTGTTGAAGGGTCAGCACCTTGAATTTGTTGTTCGCAATGAACTTGTTGAGGGGGGACAAGTCGAGAATGACTCTGAGTTTGTATGAGTCCTTCTTTGGAACACAAAATAGTCTTCCTTTGAACCTGGTGGACTTTACCCTCCTGATCACCTTCTTGTTCAAGAGTTCTAGGACATATTCTTCAAAGATGGGGGTTGAAGGCTAGATGAATTGGTTGAAAGTTGGCAGTGGTTGCGTCCAGCTCCAACCTAGTCCCTTCATGATGATGCTGTGTGCCCAAGGTCCAACGATCCTGAAAGTGGCAGAGTCTTCCTCCCACCGGAAGCACTTCATTGCTTCTGGTTTCCCGAGGGTTTGCCACCTCGGCCGCTAGCTCCCCTTCCTCCTCTGCCCCTGGAGGGGCGGCGAGAGGAATCTTTGCTGGAGCCTCTACCTCTGGGACGAAAGGTAGTGGATGGTTGTTCATAGGCAGGGGTGAAGACCGGTGATTGGGACACCACCGGGTGGGGGACCAACTAAAAGGTCTGTTGTGGTTGTGCAACCACTTGGGGAG
This sequence comes from Palaemon carinicauda, assembly GCF_036898095.1. Taxonomy (NCBI): domain Eukaryota; kingdom Metazoa; phylum Arthropoda; class Malacostraca; order Decapoda; family Palaemonidae; genus Palaemon; species Palaemon carinicauda. Next base: position 98,384,131 of record NC_090739.1, on the reverse strand, counting down.
TAGCGGGAGCCGGAAACTGGCGTTTTGGTTAACGTTGCTGGGGTAGTGGTTTGGAGGATTTCCTCTTAGGTTGAGGGCCTTCTTCCTGAGAGGATTTCCTCTTGCGGGACATGCCCCATATGTTGAGAAGGTTCCGATTCTCAGAGGCAGCTTTGTCCATGATCTCTTTCACCAGAGCTGTTGGAAAGAGATGCTTGCCCCAGATGTTGGAGGAGATTAGCACCGGGGTTCGTGTTTCATTGCCGCGTTGGCAAACCCGAATTCTCTGCAGGCTCTCCGGGCCTTGATGAAGCTGTACAAGTCCTTCATCACAGTCACTAGGTGGGTCTTCGCGAGAACCATATACAAATCTGGGACCCTAACGTCCCCGGCCATGACCTCCAGCTGAATTTGGTGAGACAGAGAGGCGGCTAGTCTCTCCTTGGTCTCCTGCTCCCGACGACGAATGTGGTCGTTCAGCTTTGGAAGATCCTCATTGAACTGACGGCCAGCCGCGTCAGGTTCCAGTTTCCCGACCGTAAAAGTGAACTGGATATCTTTCCAGAATCTGTCGTCTGGGGGAAGGGCGGGGGAGAGAGGCGTACACTCCTCCAAGGTAGGGCAGGGCTTTCCTTCCTCCACCGCCTTCATGACCGCATGGAAGGCCTTTTCAATAAAGGGAAAGGTCGCAGTAGGGGGAGCAAGAAAGGACGGGTGCTTCTTGCTCAATGCTGGCATTTTAGAGTTGGTAAAACCACGACTCTTAAGACACTCTGCCAGCATGGCTTGGGCTTTCGAGTGATCGAACACGATCACTTCTTTGGGTTCGGTCTCTTCCTTGGAGGCCGGTTCGGACCTGAGCCGGACGTAACAGTCAGGGTAAGCATCAAAGCTGAGGAAGAACTCCACCTCTTCCAAGAGGATGGACCCTAGCCGATCATTAATAAAGATTTTGCCAGTTGTAATTGGCATATGCTCGGTGTACCTCCAAGGGATAGACTCCGAGCAGGGGGGAAGATCCTTAACCGAAATCTTTTTCGGTTGCTTCCAACCCATGAAATGACGTTTGAGCTCCTCTTGATCCTTTCGGAGCCTTTCGTCCATCAGTGCCACCAGCACTTGGATGGCATCTCCAGTGGCTGGTAGCATGGGCAGCGAGGCAGCGGAGGTAGAGGGGACTGCCTCCTCGACTACAAGGGGGGTTACTGGAGGTGTTTGGGCAACCTCGTCCTCCGAATCAGCGAACTCCACCTGATACTCTTCATCCTCCAGATCCTCACCCATGAGGGTCCTCTCGGTGTTGTCGGAGACTTCCGACATCTTCTCCACTTCGTCGAGATGACACTTTCGGAGTGTAGCCGAAATGTCGGGTTCAACAGTTAGTTGGACGCAGGGGATCTGATCCTGGGAGATCACAGAGTCCGACAGAGCTTTAGGGAAAAGCAAGGCCCTCATCTTCTCGTTAGGGATATAAGGCTCGGTGGCGTTCTTCTGGAGACCGCGCACCCACTTGCGCAGTTTCTCTCGAGCATTGTCCCTGGCCTCCGCGGACGGAGGGTTGTCGAACGCCTCATCAAGGAGGCCTTTGCAGGTTGAGCAGGACTGTGGATCCCAATATTTAAGGTTGCCCTTTTTCGCTGTACAGGGGGCGTGGGTCCGGCACGCCTTATGCCCGTAGAAGTCCGGGCGGCGAACTCCGCAGAAGGAGCTCTCACACTTCAGGTTCTCCTCCTGTAAAAGAAAGAGATCATGAGTACATGGAAGACAGAGTTATGGCTTACATTACTCTTAAGATTAAGATTCACTAATCTGTAGAATTGGTTTTTATGTGAGCTCAGGATAGGTGACCTAGAAGGGAAGTAGGAAGACATACTTGTGAGTCCCGTCCAGCCAGTTACCGTGACCTTTTCTGCAGACAATTCCTTAGGACCTGAGGTTCTAGGGGAGGGAATGGTATCCCTATGGGGGAGCCAAACTTAGGCTTCCTTATGAAGGAATTGTCTACAGAGTGGAGAGGGTCTGAAATCGTTCAGAACCTAGAGAAAAGAAGCGGGAAAATAGGATAAAACCCCTTTATATTTGGGTAGGTCCCGGCAAGAGACTGCACTGAGCCACTGTCTTTAAGGTATGAAATACCAAAGAAAGAGCATTCTGGCTATACGGCCGTATTAGGTCGACTGCCGGCATAGGGCCGGCAGCCGGGGGAAGGGGTGCTTGTCCATGGAAGCCGCAGGAGTGTCGCCGGCAAGCCGGCGGCAAGCCGGAGGCCAGTCCGGCGGGGCGAATCCATCTAAGGCTACACACTGAGCAGCAAAGAGGTAGGAGACACCTATAAGGGTGACCGTAGGCAGGGCGGCAGGTCGCTGGTAGGGCGGTGGCCTCCGGCAGCTGGCAGGCTGTCGGCGCTGGTGAACCTAGCTGGGTACATAAGATGGAGGGTTGTCTGAGATGTCAGCGGCAGCGGCGGCAAGGGGCGGCTGCCCCCGGCAGCCGGCAGGCTGTCGCCTTAGGTAATCCTCAGATAGGAACATCCTATGAAGTAGGAAGGTCACATGGGGTGCCGGCGGCTAGCCCCGGCAGGCGGAGGCGCCAGTGGACCGGCACCATGATAGAAGAGAGAAAGATAATTAGGGAGTGGGGAAGGGTAATGTCCGATACTCGACCAGTTTCCCTCCGGAAGGAGTGCTCTCATGATAGGAGGGGATACGCCTATCATCTGGCGGCAGGGGGCCGGCAGACGGCTGGATGCCTATGGTAATCCAAGGGAGGATCAGAGGACACTCAAAAGGGGGGAGAGGGTGATCTTCCGCCGGCAGGCTGGCCGCCGACACTTTCCTATAGTTCGACTATGAGGGGGAAGTGAAGCAGAGCGGCCAGCCAAGCAGAAGAGCACAGCTTAACCTACAACTCTCCCCAAGGGAGGAATTGTAGGACAGCGGACAGGGGTGTGAAGGCAAGCCAACACAAAGGGATAGAGTGGGGGTAGGGGTCTGAGGGAGCAGAAGGGGTCGCAACCCTAAAGCTCCCAAGGAGTGGGGGAATCTGTTAGATGCTATACTACCCAGGTAGGAGAGAAATGCTCTCCAACCCTAGGGTAGGTTAGCTCAGAGTAGGCACTGCACTGGTGTACTGTCCTAAACTATAATAAAACAGAATCCCCCAAAGCCTAACCTAAACCAGGAGAGCTTCTCCTAGATTAGGGAGGGCTGGGAAGACATATAGCTAGGCCACAGGAGGAAGGGACGTGTCCCAACCAAGAGCAGTCTAGAGGGAAGGGCAGGGCCCTTCCACCTTCAGTCTCAGTCGATACATAAAGGGAAATGCGTTCCCTAAGGGTGGACTGGGATGAACGATAGGTACTCTGGGGTTCTGTCCAAGGTCCCCCCATATACTATGGTAGGGAAGAGGGAAGAACGATCTAGCCTAACCTACCCGAAAATTATTCCGGGTAAGGGGGCTAAGATATAGCAAAGCTACCCAGAGGGAGGTTACCCGAAGGTAACAGGGGAGATAAGGAAGCATACAAGGGCCCCAACGTTGGGTTAGGGGATGTGACATGGATGGACCAGGCACGGTCCCTTGTATGGTCCCTAGAAGGCGAAAGATATGTACAACACTGAATCTTGTATATGTTTAAAAATGCTTATATCTTCATTAACATTAACACTAGGAACACTTATTATATCATGCAGAAGTAAACATGAACATTAGGCTGCGGCCTAGGCTAGGCTAAAAGTCTAGTATGGGGTTGGCTAACTAACAGCGCCGAAGAATACCATCGGCATAATACAACTAATTCCTAGCAATGAAGACTAAATAACTAATGATATTTAATTAGTTATAAGACCGGGAAGGCTGTTCTGGCTAACTAGATAAAGCTTGCGAGGCGAACAGCGTCGTCATAAAATGGCGCCTCAGGGCAAGGCACAGCTCCGTCACAAAACACAAGATTTTAGCGTAAAAAATCGTTACTTTAAGGCCAGAGCTTATTTAAACAATACAAGAACCTGGTACTCAACTTTCCAGAAGAAGGCGAGGCAGAAGGTTGAGACATGGCAAAGGATGCACAAGATAAACTGCGATTACTGGGAAAAACAAACCAATGTTGGGAGCTACAAGAAAAGGAATGGGGATGGACGTGACGTCACACAGTATGGCGGACGGTTTGTTTACGTTGCGAGTACCGTAACAGTAACGAAGGAAGGGTAACTTTGGAACGGCTCCTCAGTTACCTCGCCACCTTTCCCCCTCGAAGCGTAAACGCTATGTGGGGTGCAGATAGCCATGTGGCGTGTTAATGCATGTGTCCCCTGTTGATATATGATATCCTAGAGGGAAACCTTTAGGGTACTCGCACCAGAAGTTAGAATTCTGTGAAACCTTTAGTTTAATTCTCTGGGAATATCTATTGTAGTCATATATACCCAAAGGAAGCTACTGAAGGAACCTTCCATCAGGACGACATGGCTTGAGCCCAAAAAATAAAGCCTGCTAAGCGAACAACAGCGTCAGGGACGCCTCCGGTTATGCAATAGCTCTGCCACAAAACACCGTAATTAAAGATAAAAAAGCGTTACTTTACAGCCAGAGCTAATTTATACAATATAAGAATAAGGTACACAACTTTCCTGAGGCAGAAGAAGCTGAAGATTGCAACATGCTGGCAGTAAATAGCGAACAACTGGGAAAAAACACCTGGTCATAGACGCTACTACAGAAGGAATGGAGGACGCGCGCGGTGATGACGTCAGCCAAGATGGCGGCGAAGATGGCATCGTTTATGACGTCATCCGAGTACCATAACACTTACGGAGGAGGAGAACTTTGTAACGGCTCCTCCCATATCTTGCCACCAACTTCCCCCTCGAAGCGTAAACGCTATGTAGGGTGCAGTTAGTTATGTGGCGTGTCAAGAACACGTCCCCTGTTATTATACGATATCCTAATGGTAAACCTTGAGGGTACTCGCGCCAGAAGTTAGAATTCTGTGAAACATTTAGTTTAATTCTCTGTGAATATCACTGTTGTCATATATACCCTTAGGAAGCTACTGAAAGAAGCTACCATCAGGACGACATGGCCTGAGCCCAAAAAACGGATTTTGAGCGAAGCGAAAAATCTATTTTTGAGTGAGATAGCCATGTCGTCCTGATGGAAGGTTCCTTCAGTAGCTTCCTAGGGTATATTTAACTACAGTGGATATTCCCAGAGAATTAAACTAAAGGTTATCACAGAATTCTAACTTCTGGTGCGAGTACCCTAAAGGTTTCCTTCTAGGATATCGTATATCAGCAGGGGACGCATGTATTAACACGCCACATAGCTATCTGCACCCCATATAGAGTTAACACTTCGATATGGGAATGGGCTGAGTAACTGAGGAGCCGTTCCAAAGTTACTCTCATCCGTGGCTACTTTTGGTACTCGAGACGTAAACAAACGGGCGCCATTGCTAAATGACGTCACATCCGTCTTCATCCTGAGCTCAGCTCCTACCAATCTCCGCGATACAGTAGGTCAGGGAGGGGCCTGAAAGGCTGAACTAGAATAGACTGTAGGGTCCATCCGGACGACATGGCTATCTCACCCAAAAATAGATTTTTCGCTTCGCTCAAAATCCGTTTTTTGGGCTCAAGCCATGTCGTCCTGATGGAAGTGTACCAGAGAATTAATGTATCGTGGATTTTTTCCCCTTTAATCCAAGTGCCAAGGGCTTCGAACAATATTTTAGTAAATGTTCTTACCAGAGATTCTATGATGAACTGGTTTCCTGCCCCCCTGGCAGGGAAGTCCTGGTGGGCAATAGGAATATCTCAAAGTGATCATTGAAGAACTACTCACCTGGTGGAGAGTTCATGCTGGTCTCGGAGACAAAACAAAGGTTAATATTCGAGTAGGAATATTATCAAGGCATAAGTAAGTATATAACATAAATACTTATGTTATTCTTTTAGATCACACATTAAAGAGGTGAATGAAACTATAACAATCGTATATTTCTTAATAACGAATAGGAGCGAAAGGAGACGCACATGGTAATAAAATAGACATTTTATTTTTAAGATTGCAGGTCATTATAGTAGTAATTACAATAATGATTATAGAATTTATTTACAGTAATAATGAATAATGTACATAGAAAATGAAAGACGGTGGTCTTGAGTCTGAAAAGAAAAGTTTGTTTTTTAGAAACACAAGTTCCCAGAGGAACGCCAGTCTTTTAAAGTTCAAAAAAAAAAAAAAAAAAAAACACTCCATGCTCTAGAGCATGTGGCACACGTGTCCATTAAATCCCTATGGATCACGATAGGGTCAACACAGGCACCCGTGGAGTTAGAGTCCCAAGTAACTCACTGTTCTATGCAGATTTAAGCAGCAGGTTTCATAACACTACCTGCAGCTACCACGAAATGCTTCACTTCGTGCACCTGTTTTGCGTAGTGCTTGAAGAATACGCACGATGATTTCCATCCTGTGAAGCTCTTGAGGCTTTCGAAATCCATACTCTGGAAGAAATTCAGAGAAGAAGCGACTTTCCTAGGATCGTGACCTGCGGGTGTACTGTCAGGATCCGCTCTGCGAATGAAGTAGGTGATTTTCACTCTTAGTTGTTTCAGTGACAGGTCGCTACCCGAGGTTTCTCCTTTGAAGAGTTGTCCTCCACCGAAGTCTGAAGTTCTTTGAAGATAGACCTTAAGACTCTCCACTGGGCATAGAGAGACGTCTTCCTTCAGGGGGCAGATTCTCCAAGGGCCCCATCTCTTGGTGGGTAGTTCATTCTTTGCGCGAAACGTCGGATCGGGGAAGAGGGTAAGATCTCCTGTCTCGGCGAATAGGATATGACCCTCTTCTCTTGATAATGCCACTATTTCACTGACTCGGGCTCCCGAGGCGAGAGCAAAAAGTAAGATAACTTTTTGAGTCAGGTTTTTCAGAGGGCACGAATCATTGCCCAGGCTAAAAGCAAAATGGAGCACCTTGTCCAGGGACCAGGAGATAGGTTTTGGTGGAGGTGCTGGGCGTAGTCTAGCGCATGCCTTTGGCAGTTTATTGAAGATGTCACTGGACAGATCAATCTGGAAGGCGTATAGGAGTGGTCTAGTCAAGGCCAATTTACAGGTGGAAATCGTGTTGGCCGCCAAGCCTTGTCCATGAAGGTGAATGAAGAAGGACATGCAAAAATCAATAGTGATCTCCGTAGGATTTTTTGCCTTGACGAAGGAAACCCACTTTTTCCAGGAAGATTCGTACTGCCTTCTGGTAGACTCTGTCTTGTACTCATCGAGGAAGTCTAAGCTTTTCTTCGAGATCCCAAACCTTTTCTTTACGGCTAAGGAGAGAAAATCATGAGATGAAGGTCCCTGACTTTCAGTGATGAAGCGAAGACAGTCGACTTCTGTACTTGTTGTGAGAGGACTGGGCCCGGTAGGGGAATCAGAGTGGGCCGCAGCTCCAGGACCAGAAGATACGAATTGCTCCGGGGCCACTTGGGAGCCACTAGGGCCGCTATCCCTTTGAAGGTTCTCAGTTTGGAAAGGACTTTCAGCAGAAGGTTGGGAGGAGGGAACAGGTAGATCTTGGACCATCTGTTCCAATCCGGGGACATGGCGTCCACCGCTTCTGCCTTGGGGTCCTCGTACGGGGCCACATATCGAGGAAATTGATTGTTGTCGCTCGTCGCGAAGAGATCGATCTGAAGTTCCGGGACTTGGGGAGAGATGAAGGAGAATGATCTTGCGTCTAGAGACCATTCCGACTCTATTGGGCTTGTCTTTGATAGAGCGTCCGCTGTCACGTTGCGGAATCCTTGTAGGTGAACTGTAGACAGGTGCCATTTCTTCCTTTCTGCCAAACGAAAGATCGGGAGAAGCACCTGATTTATCTGGGGCAATCTCGAGCCCTGACGATTGAGACATCTGACTACCACCGAGTTGTCTAGAGTCAGACGGATGTGGATCGAGGGAGGCGGGGAGAGTTTTTTCAGGGTGAGAAGAACCGCCATGGCCTCCAAGATGTTGATGTGAAACATCTTGAAGAGGGGAGACCATGTTCCTTGAACCTGCTGTTGGTGGGAGTGACCTCCCTAACACTCCAGTGAAGCGTCCGTGTGGATGTTGATTGATGGAGGCAGGTGTTGAAGAGGGATGGACCTTTTCCGGGCCTTTGCTTCTGACCCCGGCTTTAGAAGTAAGCGAAGTCTTTTCGGAAGCCGTCTCTTGAGGTCTCTTCGAGCGATGGATGCGAATCGTCTCCAGACTCCCGCGGCATCCTTTAGCTGTGCGTGAAGCACTGGGTTTGTCACTGAGGCGAAATGTAGAGAGCCGAGAACTTGTTCCTGATGGCGTCTTGAGATCCGTTTGGATTTTAGAAGCCTTCTGACAGACCCTGCCATTTCCTTCCTTTTCTTCGGTGGAATGGAAAGGCGGTGTGACTGAAGGTCCCAATGGATTCCCAACCATTGGAACTTCTGAGCTGGAGAGAGGCGAGATTTCTCGGGGTTAATCTTGAAACCCAGATGCTCTAGGAACTGGGTGACTTTGTTGCAGGCTCTCAGACAATCTTCGGGCAATGTCAACCAGACTAGCCAGTCGTCTAGGTAGGCCCTCACTTGGACGCCCTGAAGACGTAGCTGTTGGACGATTGCGTCTGCCAGCTTGGTGAAGATTTGTGGAGCCACGTTGAGCCCGAAGGGCATGGCCCTGAAGGCGTAACTTTTTCTTTGGAGTCGAAATCCTAGGTAGGAGGAAGTGTAGTGATTCATTGGAATGTGCCAGTAGGCATCTGCCAGGTCTATGGAGACCGTGTAGGCCCTATGAGGCAGAAGGGTCCTTATTTGTTGCAGAGTCAGCATCTTGAATTTGTTGTTTGCAATGAACTTGTTGAGAGGGGACAAGTCTAGAATGACTCTGAGTTTGTTTGAGTCTTTCTTGGGAACACAAAAGAGTCTCCCTTGGAGCCTGGTTGACTTTACCCTCTTAATCACCTTCTTGTTCAAGAGCTCCAGGACATATTCTTCCGGGAGGGGGGTTGCTGGAAGGATGGGGGTGGTTGAGTCCAGCTCCAGCCCAGTCCTTTCTTGACGATGCTGTGTGCCCAAGGATCGAAGGTCCAACGATCCTGGAATTGGCGGAGTCTTCCTCCCACCGGAAGCACTTCATTGCTTCTGGTTTCCCGAGGGTTTGCCACCTTGGCCGCTAGCTCCCCTTCCTCTTCTGCTTTTGGAGGGACGGCGAGAAGAATCTCTGCCGGAGCCTCTGCCTGAGCCCCTACCTCTGGGACGAAAAGTAGTGGAATGTTGCTCATAGGCAGGGGTGAAGACCGGCGACTGCGACACCACTGGTTGGGGGACCAGTTGAAAGGTCTGCTGTGGCTGTGCAGCCACTTGGGGAGTAGCGGGACTCGGAAACTGACGTCTTGGTTGACGTTGCTGGGGCCTAGGCTTTGAGGATTTCCTCTTAGGCTTAGGGCCATCGTCTTGAGAGGACTTCCTCTTTCGGGACATGCCCCACTTGTGGAGAAGGTTCCGGTTCTCCGTAGCAGCTTTGTCCACTATCTCTTTCACCAAGGTGGACGGGAAGAGATGTTTGCCCCAGATGTTGGAGGAAATCAGTCTCCGGGGTTCGTGTTTCACCGTTGCACTGGCGAACACGAATTCTCTACAGGCTCTGCGAGCCCTAGCGAAACTGTACAGATCCTTGGTCACAGTCGCCAGGTGTGACATAGCAAGGACCATGTAAAAGTCCGGGACTCTGGTGTCCCCGGCCATGAGTTCTAGCTGTACCTGATGTGACAGCGAAGCGGCGAGTCTCTCCATAGTATCCTGTTCCCTACGAAGGAGATGATCATTCAGTAGTGGGAGGTCCTTGTTCAACTGACGACCAGCCACATCAGGTTCAGTTTCCCTACCGTGAAAGTAAGCTGGAAGTCTTTCCAGTACCTGTCATTGGGGGGGGGGGGGAAGAGTGAGGGAGAAGGGTCTGCACTCCTCCAGTGCAGGGCAAGGTTTCCCTTCCTCTACAGCCTTCATGACCGCTTGGAAGGCCTTTTCGATGAAGGGGAAGTTCGCAGTAGCTTGAGCAACAAAGGTTGGATGCTTTTTGCTCAGCGCTGGCATCTTGGAGTTTGTGAAACCCCGACTCTTCACTGCCTGAGCCAGCATAGCTTGGGCCTTTGCAAGATCGAAAGCTATCTCTTCCTTAGGTTCGGTCTCTTCTTTTGAGGCTGGTTCGGACCTGAGCCGGACGTAACAGTCCGGATAAGCCTCGAAGTTTGGGAAGAACTCCACTTCTTCCAGAAGAATAGAGCCAACCCTTTCACTAATAAAGATTTTGCCAGTAGTGATTGGCATGTGCTCGGCGTATCTCCAAGGGTTAGCTTCCGAGCAGGTGAGGAGGTCCTTGTTTGAAGCCGACGAGAGTCGTCCGGAATTGTTCCTAAGTCTTTCTCAGCTTCTTGTCCATGAGGGCTTCTAGCATCCTGAAGACCTCTTGAGTGGCTGATGGAAGAGGATCCGGGGTGGCGGAAGTTGAAGGAACAGGTTCCTCAAATGTCACTGGAGTTGCTGGGGGAGCTGGAGCGACCTCATTCTACGAATCAGGATATTCCACCTGATCTTCCTCATAGTCGAGCTCTTCGCCCATGAGGTTCTTCTCCGTTTCTTCTGACACCTCTGACATACGTTCCACGTTGTCGGAATCGATATGGCACTCGAGCATAGACTGTGCCATGACGATGTCGGGTTCGACCACTATTTGGACGGTGGGAATTTGTTCTTGAGGGATCACCGAGTCCTTGGATGCTTTCGGAAAAAGCAAGGCCCTCATATCTTTATTTGGAAGATAAGGACCAAAGGCGTTCTTTTGGAAGCCTCGCACCCATTTGCGCAGCTTCTCTCTAGCGATGTCCCTTACCTCCGTGGTAGGAGGATCGTTGAACGCTTCGTCAAGAAGACTTGCAGACTGAACAGTTCTGCGGATCCCAGAATTTAAGGTCGCCTCTCTTGGCGGCGCAGGGGGCGTGGGTCCGGCACGCCTTGTGCCCGTAGAAGTCCGGGCGTTTAACTCCACAGAAGTTACTTTCACACTTCACATACTCCTCCTGAAAAAGAAAGAGATCATGAATACATGGAAGGTATAAGAATGACTTACATTACTCTAGACTTAAGAATAACTTAATCTATAATAGCATATTAATTATATGTTCAAGATTGATGAGCAGGAAAGGAAGTAGATAGACACATACTTATGAATCCTGCCCAGCCGGTTACCGTAACCTTATCCGTAGACAATTCCTTAGGACCCGAGGGTCTCAGATGAGGGAAAATCCGTATGGATGAGCCAAGCTAGGCTTTCTTAATAGAGGAATTGTCCGCAGAGTGTAAAAGGATCTGAGACCGCTCAGAGCCTTGAGGGAGAGGGGAAAATAGGATAAACCCCTTAATAATATGTAGGTTCCAGCAAGCAACTGCACTGAGATGCACAGAGTATGCTGGAAATGTTGTAATGTGCACCCATACAGCGTAGCCACTATATCAGATGGTATAATGATACCTAGATGGAGGTGGCAGGCTATCTGGCTGCATCAGATTGACTGCCGGCGTGGTGCCGACAGCATAGCCACTATATTAGCTGGTATAACAATACCTATATGGAGGTGGCCAGGCTATCTGGCTGCATCAGATTGACTGCCGGTATGGTGCCGGCAGCCAAGGAAGGGGTACATGTCCCTTAGCGCCTCATTAGGGGGTGCCGTCAGACCGACGGCACGTCGGAGACCGGTCCTGCAGAGTGGAAAACATCAAGGAGGACACACTGAGCGACCGAGATGGACAACACCACAGTGGCGACCGCCGGCACAGCGGCGGATCTCCGACTGGGGCGGCGGGCTCCGGCAGCCGGAGGCTGACGGCATGGTGAACCTTAGTTCAACTCATAAGATATATATATAAAGGGCGGATACCTAGAATGCCTGCAATCAATCCCGGCAGGTGGGCGGCAGTCTCCGGCAGTCGGCCAGCTGTCGCTAGGTAAACCAGGGTAAATATAAGAGGTGGGACGTCGGCGGAATGTTGACGGAAGGCGGCAGCCTCCGGCAGGCGGTAGGCTGACGTCGTAGAGGGGAGGTATCTTATGAATAGAGGTCACCTGAGGTAGTGGCGGCTGTCGCCGGCAGTAGAGGCGGCAACGGACTGGCACCATGATAGAGAGAGAGAAAGGTAAGGAGGGAGGGGAGGGGTAATATCCTATACCCCTCCGGCATCCCTCTGGAGAGAGTGCACTCATGATAGTAGTAGGTACTCCTAACATCCAGCGGCAGTGGGCCGGCAGACGGCCGGGAGCCTGAGGTAACCCAAGGGAGGGATAGAGAGCACTCAAAGAGGGGGAATCCTCTGCCGGCAGGACCGCCGCCGGCAACCACCCTTATAGAACGCTATGAAGGGTATGTGTACCAGAGCGGCCAGCTCAGCAGGAGAACAAGGCTAGCCCTACCACTCCACCCAAAGGAGGAGTTGTAGGACCAAGGACAGGGGTGTGTAGGCAGGCCTATACCAAAGGGATAGAGTGGGGAAGGGGAAGTAGGGGTCTTTCTTAAGTGGGTAGACTCTGTATGAGAGAGGCCACCAAGGCAAGGGAGAACACTCCCTAACCTAGGATAAGTAACACAGATCAGGTACAGTACTGATGTACTGTCCTAAACTCTAAGCCAGAGTCTGCCCCCAGAGCTTAACCTGGATTAGGAGGACCAACTCCTAGGCTAGGAAGGCCTGGAAAGACACATCGCTAGTTGCAGGGAGGAGGAGTAACCCAACCAAGTGCCACTGGGGAAGGGCAGAGCCCTTCCTAAGGTCTCAGGCACGACCCTAAAGGGGGTTCATTCCCTTAGGGTAGGCTGAGAAGCGATAAATACTCTGGGTGAAGACAAGATTCTCTCTATTATAGAATAAGGGAAAAGCAAGGCTACCCAGAGGGAATTACCCGTAGGTAAGGGGAATAGGGAGCATACAATGGTTCCTACATTAGGTTAGGAGGGGGTTGGTACACAAACCAACTCAGTCCCTTCTATGGTCCCCGAAGGCGAAAACACTTACATCACAGTAACTAGTATGTTTAACAATGCCAAAATCTTCATAACTTAACTTAGGAACACTTATATATATCATGCAGTAAAATGAGCATTAGGCTGTCAAGCCTAGGGGCTAGGCTAGCGATCTAGTATGGGGTCGGTCAACGACCGTTGTCTAACGAGCGCTAAAACATGATATCATGATTTCCTAGCTATGAAGACTAAATAACTAATAATATTAATTAGTTGAAGGACCTGAGAAGGCTGGTGTGACTAACTAATAAAGCATGCAACATGAACAGCGACGCCGTCATGGCGTGTCCGATATCGGCACAGCTCCGCCACAAAACACAATATTTTACGAAAAATAGAAGTTACTTTACGGCTAGAGCTTATTTAAACAATACTAGGACCTGGTACTCAACTTTCCTGAAGAAAGCGAGGCTGAAGGCTGCGACATAACGGCGATGTAAGCAGATAAAGAGGCACTTGGGAAAAATCCGACTTAGCGTAGGAGCTACAGGCGAAAGGATGAAGACAGACGTGACGTCATTTAGCAATGGCGCCCGTTTGTTTACGTCTTGAGTACCAAAAGTAGCCACGGATGAGAGTAACTTTGGAACGGTTCCTCAGTTACTCAGCCCATTCCCATATCGAAGTGTTAACTCTATATGGGGTGCAGATAGCTATGTGGTGTGTTAATACATGCGTCCCCTGTTGATATATGATATCCTAGAGGGAAACCTTTAGGGTACTCGTACTAGAAGTTAGAATTTTGTGATAACCTTTAGTTTAATTCTCTGGGAATATCCACTGTAGTTAAATATACCATAGGAAGCTACTGAAGGAACCTTCCATCAGGACGACATGGCTTGAGCCCAAAAATCGGATTTGAGCGAAGCAAAAAATCTATTTTTGGGTGAGATAGCCATGGAAAGATAGATATGGAAAGGTGGCCGAGTAACTGAGGAGCCGTTCCAAAGTTACTCTCATCCGTGGCTACTTTTGGTACTCGAGATGTAAACAAACGGGCACCATTGCTAAATGACGTCACGTCCGTCTTCATCCTGAGCTCAGCTCCTACCAATCTCCGCAATACAATAGGTCAGGGAGGGGCCTGAAAGGCTGAACTAGAATAGATGAACAATAGATGAACAAAAATAGATTTTTCGCTTCGCTCAAAATCCGTTTTTTGGGCTCAAGCCATGTCGTCCTAATGGAAATGTACCAGAGAATTAATGTATCGTGGATTTTTTCCCTTAATCCAAGTGCCAAGGGCTTCGAGTAATATTCCTATGGTCTGGAGACCGTAAAGACTATGACAATTTTAGTAATTGTCCTTACCAGAGATTCCACGATGAACTGGCTTCCTGCCCCCCTGGCAGGGAAGTCCTGGTGGACAAGAGGAATATCTCGAAGTGATCATTGAAGAACTACTCACCTGGTGGAGAGATCATGCTGGTCTCGGAGGCAGATCAAAGGTTAATATTCGAGTAGGAATATTATCAAGGCATAGGTGAGTATATAATATAAATACTTATATTATTCTTTTAGATCAGACAGGAAAGGGGTAAATGAAATTATAACAATCGTATATTTCTTAATAACGAATAGGAGCGAAAGGAGACGCACATGGGAAATAAAATAGACATTTTATTTCTAAGATTACAAGTCATTATAGAAGTAATTATAATAATTATTATAGAATTTATTTACAATAATAATGAATAATGTACATAGAAAATTAAAGACGGTGATCTTGAGTCTGAAAAGGAAATTTCGCTGTTCAGAAACACAAGTTCCCAGGAGAACGCCAGTCTTTTATAGTCCAAAGAACACTCCATGCTTGAGAGCATGTGGCACACGTGTAAAATTTCTATGACATTTCACCTTGATAAAGAACAGTCTATTAGAAACACTAAGTGTCCATTAAATCACTATGTATCACGATAGGGTCAACACAGGCACCCGTGGAGTTAGAGTCCCAAATAACTCACTGTTCTATGCAGATTTAAGCAGCAGGTTTCATTACACTACCTGCAGCTACCACGAGATGTTTCACTTCGTGCACCTGTTTTGCGAAGTGCTTGAAGAACATGCGCGATGATTTCCAGTCTGTAAAGCTCTTGAGGCTTTTGAAATCCATATTCTGAAAAAGTTCAGAGAAGAGGCGACTTTCCTAGGATCGTGACCTGCGGGTGTACTGTCAGGATCCGCTCTGCGAATGAAGTAGGTGATTTTCGCTCTTAGTTGTTTCAGTGACAGGTCGCTACACGAGGTTTCTCCTTTGAAGAGTTGTCCTCCACCGAAGTCTGAAGTTCTTTTAAGATAGACCTTAAGACTCTCCACTGGGCATAGAGAGACATCTTCCTTCAAGGGGCAGATTCTCCAGGGGCCCCATCTCTTGGTGGGTAGTTCATTCTTTGCGAGAAACGTTGGGTCGGGGAAGATGGTAAGATCCCTCGTATTGGTGAATTTGATATGACCCTCTTCTCTTGATAATGCCACTATTTCACTGACTCGGGCTCCCGAGGTGAGAACAAAAAGGAAGATAACTTTTTGAGTCAGGTTTTTCAGAGGGCACGAATCGTTGTCCAGGCTAGAAGCAAAATGGAGCACCTTGTCCAGGGACCAGGTGATGGGTTTTGGTGGAGGTGCTGGGCGTAGTCAAGCGCATACCTTTGGCAGTTTATTGAAGATGTCACTGGACAGATCAATCTGGAAGGTGTATAGGTGTGGTCTAGTCAAGGCCGATTTACAGGTGGAAATCGTGTTGGCCGCTAAGCTTAGTCCATGAAGGTGAATGAAGAAAGACATGCAAAAATCAATGGTGATCTCCGTAGGATTTTTCGCCTTGACGGAGGAGACCCACTTTTTCCAGGAAGATTCGTACTGCCTTCTGGTAGACTCTGTCTTGTACTCATCGAGGAAGTCTAAGCTTTCCTTCGAGATCCCAAACCTTTTCTTTACGGCTAAGGAGAGAAAATCATGAGATGAAGGTCCTTGACTTTCTGTGATGAAGCGAAGACAGTCGACTTCTATACTTGTTGAGAGAGGACTGGGCCCGGTAGGGGAATCAGCGTGGGCTGCAGCTCCAGGACCAGGGGATACCAATTGCTCCGGGGCCACTTAGGAGCCACTAGGGCCGCTGTCCCTTTGAAGGTTCTCAGTTTGGATAGGACTTTCAGCAGAATGTTGGGTGGAGGGACCAGGTAGATCTTGGACCATCTGTCCCAAACCAGGGACATGTCGTCCGCCGCTTCTGCCTTGGGGTCCTCGTACGGGGCCACATATCGAGGAAGTTGATTGTTGTCGCTCGTCGCGAAGAGATCGATCTGAAGTTCCGGGACTTGGCGAGAGATGAAGGAGAATGATCTTGCGTCTAGAGACCATTCCGACTCTATTGGGCTTGTCCTTGATAGAGCGTCCGCTGTCACGTTGCGGAATCCTTGTAGGTGAACTACAGATAGGTGCCATTTCTTCCTGTCTGCCAAACGGAAGATAGGTAGAAGCACCTGATTTATCTGGGGCGATCTCGAGCCCTGACGATTGAGATATCTGACTACCACCGAGTTGTCCAGAGTCAGACGGATGTGGATCGAGGGAGGCGGGGAGTTTCTTCAGGGTGAGAAGAACCGCCATGGCCTCCAAGATGTTGAAGTGAAAACGTCTTGAATAGGGGAGACCATGTTCCATGAACCTGCTGTTGGTGGGAGTGACCTCCCCAACCCTCCAGTGAATCGTCCGTGTGGATGTTGATCGATGGAGGCGGGTGTTGAAGAGGATGGGCCTTTTCAGGGCCTCTGCTTTCGACCACGGCTTTAGAAGTAAGCGAAGTCTTTTCGGAAGCCGTCTCTTGAGGTCTCTTCGAGCGATGGATGCGAATCGTCTCCAGACTCCCGCGGCATCCTTTAGCTGTGAGCGAAGCACTGGGTTTGTCACTGAGGCGAACTGTAGAGAGCCGAGAACTTGTTCCTGTTGGCGTCTTGAGATCCGTTTGGATTTTTAGAAGCCTTCTGACAGACCCTGCTATTTCCTTCCTTTTCTTCGGTGGAATGGAAAGGCGGTGTGACTGAAGGTCCCAATGGATTCCCAACCATTGGAACTTCTGAGCTGGAGTGAGGCGAGATTTCTCGGGGTTAATCTTGGAACCCAGATGCTCTAGGAACTGGGTGACTTTTTGTCAGGCTCTCAGACAATCTTCGGGCGATGTCGACCAGACTAGCCAGTCGTCTAGGTAGGCCATCACTTGGACGCCCTGAAGATGGAGCTGTTGGACGATTGCGTCTGCCAGCTTGGTGAAGATTCGTGGAGCCACGTTGAGCCCGAAGGGCATGGCCCTAAAGGCGTAACTTTTCCTTTGGAGTCGAAATCCTGGGTAGGCGGAAGCGTAGTGATTCATTGGAATGTGCCAGTAGGCATCCGCCAGGTCTATGGAGACCGTGTAGGCCCTGTGAGGCAGAAGGGCCCCTATTTGTTGCAGAGTCAGCATCTTGAATTTGTTGTTCGCAATGAACTTGTTGAGAGGGGACAAGTCTAGAATGACTCTGAGTTTGTCTGAGTCTTTCTTGGGAACACAAAAGAGTCTCCCTTGGAACCTAGTTGACTTTACCCTCTTGATCACCTTCTTGTTCAAGAGTTCCAGGACATATTCTTCCAGGAGGGGGGTTGACTGTTGGAAGAATTGCTGGAAGAATGGGGGTGGTTGAATCCAGCTCCAGCCCAGTCCTTTCCTGATGATGCTGTGAGTCCAAGGATTGAAGGTCCAACGATCCTGGAACTGCAGAGTCTTCCTCCCACCGGAAGCACTTCATTGCTTCTGGTTTCCCGAGGGTTTGCCACCTCGGCCGCTAGTTTCCCTTGCTCCTCTGCCTCTGGAGGGACGGCGAGAAGAATCTCTGCCGGAGCCTCTACCTCTGGGACGAAAGGTAGTGGAACGCTGCTCATAGGCAGGGGTGAAGACCGGTGACTACGACACCACCGGTTTGGGGACCAGTTGAAAGGTCTGCTGTGGTTGTGCAACCACTTGGGGAGTAGCGGGAGCTGGAAACTGACGTCTTAGTTGACGTTGCTGGGGCTTAGGCTTCGAGGATTTCCTCTTAGGTTGAGGGCCTTCGTCCTGAGAGGACATCCTCTTTTGAGACATGCCCCACTTGTGGAGAAGGTTCCTATTCTCCGTGGTGGCTTTGTCCACTATCTCTTTCACCAAGGTAGAAGGGAAGAGATGTTTGCCCCAGATGTTGGAGGACATCAGTCTCCGGGGTTCGGGTTTCACCGTTGCATTAGCGAACACGAATTCTTTACAGGCTCTGCGAGCCATAGCAAGGCTGTAGAGATCCCTGGTCACAGTAGCAAGGTGTGACTTTGCAAGGACCATGTAAAAGTCTGGGACCCTGGTGACCCCAGCCATGACTTCTAGCTGTACCTGATGTGACAGCGAAGCAGCTAGTCTCTCCTTAGTATCTTGTTCCCGACGAAGGAGATGGTCGTTCAGTCGTGGGAGGTCCTCGTTGAACTGACGACCGGCTACATCAGGTTCGAGTTTCCCAACCGTAAAGGTAAGCTGGATGTCTTTCCAGTACCTGCCATCGGGGGGAAGAGTGAGAGAGAAGGGTCTGCACTCCTCCAGTGCAGGGCAAGGTTTCCCTTCCTCCACAGCCTTCATGACCGCTTGGAAGGCCTTTTCAACGAAGGAGAAGGTAGCAATAGCTGGAGCAACAAAGGTTGGATGCTTTTTGCTCAGTGCTGGCATCTTGGAGTTGGTGAAACCCCGACTCTTCACTGCATGAGCCAGCATAGCTTGGGCCTTTGCGAGATCGAACACGATCACTTCTTTAGGTTCGGTCTCTTCTTTTGAGGCTGGTTCGGATCTGAGTCGGACGTAACAGTCCGGATAAGCCTCGAAGTTCGGGAAGAACTCCACTTCTTCCAGGAGAACAGAACCGATCTTTTCACTAATGAAAATTTTGCCTGTCGTAATTGGCATGTGCTCAGCGTATCTCCAAGGGTTAGATTCTGAGCATGAAGGAAGGTCTTTAACCGAAATCCTTTTCGGTTGCTTGAAGCCGATGAGAGTAGTCCGGAACTGCTCCTGAGACTTTCTCAGTTTCTTTTCCATGAGGGCTTCTAGCATCTTGAAGACCTCTTGAGTGGCCGTTGGGAGTGGATCCGGGGTGGCGGTAGTCGAGGGAACGGGTTCCTCAGGTACCACTGGGGTTACCGCGGGAGTTGGATCGGCCTCGTTCTCTGAGTCGTGGTACTCCACACGGTCCTCCTCATAGTCGAGTTCCTCGCCCATGAGGGTTTCTCCGTTCCTTCGGAGATCTCCGACATACGTTCCACCTCTTCGAAGTCAAGGTGGCACGCGTGCAGGGACTGTTCCATTACAGTACAATGTCGGGTGTAATCACCAACTGGACGGTTGGGATTTGATCTTGAGGGATCACAGCGTCCTTAGAAGCTTTTGGGAAAAACAGGGCCCTCATGTATTCATTTGGAAGATAAGGTCCAGAAGCGTTCTTCTGGAAACCGCGCACCCATCTGCGCAGTTTCTCTCTAGCGTTGTCCCGTTCCTCGGTGGTAAGAGAAGTCTTGAACGCCTTTTCCAGGAGACCTTTGCAGATCGGACAGTTCTGCGGATCCCAGTATTTCAGGTCGCCTTTCTTGGCGGCGCAAGGGGCGTGAGTCCGGCACGCCTTGTGCCCGTAGAAGTCCGGGCGTTTAACTCCGCAGAAGGAGCTCTCACACTTCATATACTCCTCCTGTAAAAGAAAGAGATCATGAGTACATGGAAGGCATAATATGACTTACTACTCTAGGCTTAAGAATAACTTAACCTATAATATTAGCATATAATTTATATGCTCAGAATAGATGAGCGGGAAAGAAAGTAGTTAGACACATACTTGTGAATCCCGTCCAGCCGGTTACCGTAACCTTTTTTGTAGACAATTCCTTAGGACCCGAGGGTTCTAAAGGAGGCAGAATCCGTATGGATGAGCCAAGCTAGGCTTCCTTATCATAGGAATTGTCCGCAGAGTATACAAGGATCTGAGATAGCTCAGAGCCTAGTAGGGGAGAGGGGAAAATAGGATAAACCCCTTAATAATATGTAGGTTCCTGCAAAAGACTGCACTGAGATGCACAGAGTATGCTGGAAATGTTGTACTGTGCACGCATACAGCGTAGCCACTATATCAGATGGTATAATGATACCTAGATGGAGGTGGCAGGCTATCTGGCTGCATCAGATTGACTGCCGGCGTGGTGCCGGCAGCCGTAGAAGGGGTGCATGTCCATTGGCGCCTCATTAGGTGTCGCCGGCAGGCCGACGGCACGCCGGAGACCGGGCCTGCAAGGTGAAAAGACATCAAGGAGGACACACTGGACAACCAAGATGGAAAACACCACAGAGGCGACCGCCGGCACAGCGGCGGGTCACCGGCAGGGTGGCGGGCTCCGGCAGCCGGCGGCTGACGGCATGGTGAACCTTAGTTCAACTCATAAGATATAATATGTAGGGCGGACACCTGGGATGCCGGCATTCAATGCCGGCAGGAAAGGGGAGGCAGCCTCCGGCAGTCGGCCGGCTGTCGCCAGGTAATCCTGGGGAAAAGTATGAGGGAGGACGTCGGCGGTATGTCGGCAGGAGGCGGCAGCCCCCGGGAGCCGGCAGCCCCCGGCAGGCGGCAGGCTGACGCCTTGGGGGGAGGTTGTATGAATAAAGGTCACCTGAGGTAGTGGCGGCTGTCGCCGGCAGTAGAGGCGGCAAGGGACCGGTACCATAATAGAGAGAGAGAGAAAGGTAAGGAGGGAATGTAGGGGTAATGTCTTATACCCCGCCGGCTTCCCTCCGGAGGGAGTGCACTCATGATAGGAGTAGATACACCTATCATCCCAGCCACCTGCCGGCCCGGCAGGTGGCTGGGAGCCCAAGGTAACCCAAGGGAGGGACAGAGAGCACTCAAAGAGGGGGAATCCTCCGCCGGCAGGACTGCCGCCGGCAACCACCCCCATAGAACACTATGAAGGGGAAGTGTACCAGAGCGGCCAGCTCAGCAGAAGAACAAGGCTAGCCCTACCACTCCACCCAAGGGAGGAGTTGAAGGACAGCGGACAGGGGTGTGTAGGCAGGCCTACACACAGGGATATAGTGGGGTAGGGGAGTAGGGGTCTTTCTAAGATGGGGAGACTCTGTATGAGAGAGGCCACCAAGGCAAGGGAGAACACTCCCTAACCTAGGATAGGTAGCTCAGATCAGGTACAGCACTGATGTACTGTCCTGAACTATAATAAAACAGAATCTCGCCCCCAGAACCTAACCTAGATTAGGAGAACCATTCTCCTAGGCTAGGGAGGCCTGGAAAGACACATCGCTAGTTGCAGGGAGGAAGGAGTAACCCAACCAAGTGCAAACTGGAGAAGGGCAGAGTCCTTCCTAAGGTCTCAAGCACGACCCCAAGGGGGGTTCATTCCCTTAGGGTAGGCTGAGAAAGCAATAATACTCTGGGTGAAGTCAAGATTCTCCCCAATATAGAATAAGGGAGAAGCAAGGCTACCCAGAGGAAATTACCTGTAGGTAAGGGGAATACGAAGCATACAAGGGTTCCTACATAGGTTATGAGAGTGTGGTACACGAACCAACACAGTCCCTTGTATGGTCCCTGAAAGCGAAAACACTTACATCACAATAACTAGTATGTTTAAAAATGCCTAAATCTTCAAAACTTAACTTAGGAACACTATTATATCATGCAGTAATATGAGCACTAGGCTGTCAAGCCTAGGGGCTAGGCTAGCGATCTAGAATGGGGTCGGCCAATGACCGTTGCCTAACGAGCGCTAACACACGATATAATTACTTCCTAGCTATAAAGACTAAATAACTAATAATATTAATTAGTTAAGGGACCGGATAAGGCTGTTCTGGCTAACTAAATAAAGTATGCAACGTGAACAGCGGCACCGTAATGGCGCGTCCGGTTCTGGCACAGCTCCGCCACAAAACACCAAATATTACGAAAAGTAGAAGTTACTTTACGGCCAGAGCTTATCTAAACAATACTAGGGTCTGGTACTCAACTTTCCTGAAGAGGGCGAGGCTGAAGATTGAGACATAACGGCGATGTAAGCAGATAAGTAAGACACTTGGGAAAAATCCGACTAAGCGTAGGAGCTACAGGCGAAAGGATGAAGACGGACGTGACGTCATTTAGCAATGGTGCCCGTTTGTTTACATCTCGAGTACCAAAATTAGCCACGGATGAGAGTAACTTTGGAACGGCTCCTCAGTTACTCAGCCACCTTTCCATATCGAAGTGTTAACTCTATATGGGGTGCAGATAGCTATGTGGCGTGTTAATATATGCGTCCCCTGTTGATATACGATATCCTAGAGGGAAACCTTTAGGGTACTCGCACCAGAAGTTAGAATTCTGTGATAACCTTTAGTTTAATTCTCTGGGAATATCCACTGTAGCTAAATATACCCAAGGAAGCTACTGAAGGAACCTTCCATCAGGAAGACATGGCTTGAGCCCAAAAATAGATTTTTCGCATCGCTCAAAATCCGTTTATCATGCAAACTCCAGCCTCCTCTGCCTCTGGAAAAATTGAGTATTCGATCTTTACAGTGTATAAATTTTAGCTCCTGCCTCACAGTGAAATTAGATTGATTTTAAGAGTTGGAGCTTCGCCGATCACCGGAGGCACCATGGGCGCTGTCGTTCATGACGCATGTGTTATTTAGTTAGTCTGAATGACTTTCCCGGTTTTAATAGCATGAATATTTACGAAGCTATTCAGTTATATAATTATAGGAAGTTATATATTATGTCGATTGTATTCTTTAGAGTTTCGGCGATTTAGGTAACCAAACCTCGCCCGCGGTAGGCTTCCTAGCCTACGTGCTTTAGTTTACCTTCTTGCATGATATAGAACTACATTTCTAGTTGTAATAGCACTTAAATAGGAAGCTATTTAGGCAATTTATGCTTGTAAGATATATTGATTGCATATATTTCCTATTCCTCATGGATCGTATACGAAAGAGTTTCGGCGAATAAACGGATTTTGAGCGAAGCGAAAAATCTATTTTTGGGTGAGATGGCCATGTCGTCCTGATGGAAGGTTCCTTCAGTAGCTTCCTTTGGATATATATGAATACCATATTATTCCCAGATAATTAAACTAAAGGTTTTCACAGAATTCTAACTTCTGGAGCGAGTACTCTAAGGGTTTTCCCTTTAGAATATCATATATCAACAGGGGACGCATGCATTAACACGTCACGTGGCCATCTGCACCCCACCTAGCGTTTACGCTTCGAGGGGGAAATATGGCGAGGTAACTGAGGTGCCATTCCAAAGTTACCCTACCTTCGTCACTGTTATGATACTCACAATGTAAACAAACCGGCGCCATACTTGTGTGACGTCATGTCCGCCCTCATTCCGTTCTAGCTCACTACCAGCCTCCGCGATACAATACAGCAGGGAGGGGCCTAGTAGGCTGAACTGGATCAGTTGGGCGGGTCCATCAGGACGACATGGCCATCTCACCCAAAAATAGATTTTTCGCTTCGCTTAAAATCCGTTTTTTGGGCTCAATGCCATGTCGTCCTGATGGAAGTGTACTAGAGAATTAATGTATCGTGGATTTGTTCCCATTTCAAGTGCCTTGTACTCCGAATAACATTCCTGAGGTCTGGTGACCAAAGAGACCGTGACATCTCCGTTAAATGTCACTACCAGAGGCATTACACTGACCTGGCATCCCGCCCCCCTGGCAAGGATGGTCCTAGTAGGACAAGAGGAATATCTCAAAGTAATCTGACGAGGAAAGACTCACCTGGATAAGAAATCGTGCCGGTCTCAAGACAGATCAGAAGGGTAAATATTTGTGTAGGAACAAATTTATACCATTAGGTGAGTGTATATAAGATAGTAGGTATACTAATCATAAAAAACTCTAGAGTAGGTTCAATAAAACAAGACCAGCAATATATTTTCATGTAAAAAATAGGAGCGAAAGGAGACGCATATGGTGAATAAAATAAACGGATTTTGAGCGAAGCGAAAAATCTATTTTTGGGTGAGATAGCCATGACGTCCTGATGGAAGGTTCCTTCAGTAGCTTCCTTGGGTATGTTTAACTACAGTGGATATTCCCAGAGAATTAAACTAAAGGTTATCACAGAATTCTAACTTCTGGTGCGAGTACCCTAAAGGTTTCCCTCTAGGATATCGTATATCAACAGGGGACGCATGTATTAACACGCCACATAGCTATCTGCACCCCATATAGAGTTAACACTTCGATATGGAAAGGTGGTTGAGTAACTGGGGAGCCGTTCCACAGTTACAAGCATCCGTGGCTGCTTTTGGTACTCGAGACCTAAACAAATGGGCGCCATTGCTAAATGACGTCACGTCCGTCCTCATCCTGGGCCCAGCTTCGCCTAATCTCCATGATACAGCAGGTCAGGGCGGGGCCTGAAAGGCTGAACTAGAATAGACGGGAGGGTCCATCAGGACGTTATGGCTATCTCACCCAAAAATAGATTTTTCGCTTCGCTCAAAATCCGTTTTTTGGGCTCAAGCCATGACGTCCTGATGGAAGTGTACCAGAGAAATAATGTATCGTGGAATTTTTCCCCTTTTTAATGCAAGTGCCA
Organism: Palaemon carinicauda; assembly: GCF_036898095.1. Taxonomy (NCBI): domain Eukaryota; kingdom Metazoa; phylum Arthropoda; class Malacostraca; order Decapoda; family Palaemonidae; genus Palaemon; species Palaemon carinicauda. The sequence continues at coordinate 98,359,416 of NC_090739.1, read as the reverse complement.
AGGGCTTCGAATAGAGGTATGTAATATGTCCTCGCTAGAGTTTCCGTGGGGATCCAGCTTCCTGCCCCCCTGGCAGAGAAGTCCCGGTGGACCATACCAATATCTCAAAGCAATCATTGAAGGGCTACTCACCCTGCGAAGAGTTCGTGCAGGACTCGGAGACAAGACAGAAGGTTAATATTCGGGTAGGAATATTATCAAGCATAGGTAAGTGATAAATAATCACTACGCTCCTTGGAGGAGAGATCAATCTGGTCTCGAAGGCAGGACGAAGGTAAGTATTCAGGTAGGAATATTACCACAGCATGAGTGAGTATATAATACAAGTAAATTTATATTATTCTTCTCATTCAAAAGGAAGGGGTTAAATGAAACTATGACAATCATATATTTCATAATAAATAATAGGAGCGGAGAGAGACACATATGTAATAAAATAGACATTTTATGTCATAGATTGCAGAGTATCGTGATAACAATTGCAATAATAAGTGTAAAGTTAATTTACAATAATAAAGAATAATGTACATAGAAAATAAAAGACTTCAATCTTGAATCTGAAAGAAATTTCACTTTTAGAAACACAAATTCCAGAGGAACGTCAGTCTTTTTCAAAGAAAACACATCATGCCCTAGGGCACGTGGCACTCATGTAAAGTCTATGACATTTCACCTTGGTAAGAACAGTCTATTAGAAACACTAAGTGTCCATGAAATCACTATGTATCACAAAAGGGTCAACACAGGCACCCGTAGAGTTAAAGTCCCAAGTAACTCACTGTTCTATGCAGAGTTAAACAGCAGGTTTCATAACACTACCTGCGGCTACCACGAAATGCTTAACTTCGTGCACTTGTTTTGCGTAGTGCTTGAAGAAAACGCGCGATGATTTCCAGCCTGTGAAGCTCTTGAGGCTTTCGAAATCCATACTCTGGAAGAAGTTCAGAGAAGACGCGACTTTTCTAGGATCATGACCTGCGGGTGTACTGTCAGGATCCGCTCTGCGAATGAAGTAGGTGATTTTCGTTCTTAGTTGTTTCAGTGACAAGTCGCTACCCGATGTTTCTCCTTTGAAGAGTTGTCCTCCACCGAAGTCTGAAGTTCTTCGAAGATAGACCTTAAGATTCTCCACTGGGCATAGAGAGACATCTTCCTTCAGGGGCAGATTCTCCAAGGGCCCCATCTCTTGGTGGGTAGTTCATTCTTTGCGAGAAACGTCGGATCAGGGAAGAGGGTAAGCTCTCCTGTATCTGCGAAAAGGATATGACCCTCTTCTCTTGATAATGCCACTATTTCACTGACTCGGGCTCCCGAGGCGAGAGCAAAAAGGAAGATCACTTTTTGAGTCAAGTCTTTTAGAGGGCACGAATCGTTGTCCAGCTTAGAGGCAAAATGGAGCACCTTGTCCAGGGACCAGGAGATAGGTTTTGGTGGAGGTGCTGGGCGTAGTCTAGGTCATGCCTTTGGTAATTTATTGAAGATATCACTGGACAAATCAATCTGGAAGGCGTACAGGAGTGGTCTAGTCAAAGCCGATTTGCAGGTGGAATTCGTGTTGGCCGCTAAGCCTTGTCCATGAAGGTGAATGAAGAAGGACATACAAAAATCAATGGAGATTTCCGTAGGATTTTTTGCCTTGACGAAAGAGACCCACTTTCTCCAGAAAGATTCGTATTGCTGTCTTGTGTATTCAGTCTTGTATTCCTCGAGGAAGTCTAAGCTCTTCTTCGAGATTCCAAACCTTTTCTTTGCAGCTAAGGAGAGAAAATCATGAGATGAAGGTCCCTGACTTTCAGTGATGAAGCAAAGACAGTCGACTTCTGTACTTGTTGAGAGAGAACTGGGCCAGGTAGGGGGATCAGCGTGGGCTGCAGCTCCAGGACCAGAGGGTACGAATTGCTCCGGGGCCACTTGGGAGCCACTAGGGCCGCTGTCCCTTTGAAGGTTCTCAGTTTGGAGGACTTTCAGCAGAAGGTTGGGAGGAGGGAACAGGTATATCCTGGACCATCTGTTCCAATCCAGTGACATAGCATCCACTGCTTCTGCCTTGGGGTCATCGTACGGGGCCACATATCGAGGAAGTTGATTGTTGTCGCTCGTCGGGAAGAGATCAATCTGAAGTTCCGGGACTTGGTAAGAGATGAAGGAGAATGACCATTCTGACTCTATTGGACTTGTCCGTGATAGAGCGTCCGCCGTCACATTGCGGAATCCTTGTACGTGAACTGCAGACAGGTGCCATTTCTTCTTTTCTGCCAAACGAAAGATCGGGAGAAATACCTGATTTATCTGGGGCGATCTCGAGCCCTGACGATTGAGAACATCTGACTACCACCGAGTTGTCCAGAGTCAGACGAATGTGGATCGAGGGAGGCGGGGAGAGTTTCTTCAGGGTGAGAAGAACCGCCATGGCCTCCAAGATGTTGATGTGAAACGTCTTGAATAGGGGAGACCATGTTCCTTGAACCTGTCGTTGGTGGGAGTGACCTCCCCAACCCTCCAGTGAAGCGTCAGTGTGGATGTTGATCGATGGAGACGGGTGTTGAAGAGGAATGGACCTTTTCAGGGCCTTTGCTTCCGACCACGGCTTTAAGAGTAAGCGAAGTCTGTTTGGAAGCCGTCTCTTGAGGTCTCTTCGAGCGATGGATGCGAAACGTCTCCAGACTCCTGCAGCATCCTTTAGCTGTGCGCAAAGCACTGGGTTTGTTGCAGAGGCGAACTGTAGAGAGCCGAGAACTTGTTCCTGCTGACGTCTTGATATCCGTTTGGATTTTAGAAGCCTTCTGACAGACCCTGCTATTTCCTTCCTTTTCTTCTGTGGGATGGAAAGGCGGTGTGACCGAAGATCCCAATGGATTCCCAACCATTGGAACTTCTGAGCTGGAGAGAGGCGAGATTTCTCGGTGTTTATCTTGAAACCCAGATGCTCTAGGAACTCGGTGACTTTGTTGCAGGCTCTTACACAATCTTCGGGCAATGTCGCCCAGACTAACCAGTCGTCTAGGTAGGCCATCACTTGGACGCCCTGAAGATGGAGCTGTTGGACGATTGCGTCTGCCAGCTTGGTGAAGATTCGTGGAGCCACGTTGAGCCCGAAGGGCATGGCCCTGAAGGCGTAACTTTTCCTTCGGAGTCAAAATCCTAGGTAGGAGGAAGCGTAATGATTCATTGGAATGTGCCAGTAGGCATCCGCCAGGTCTATGGAGACCGTGTAGGCCCTTTGAGGCAGAAGGGTCCTTATTTGTTGCAGAGTCAGTATCTTGAATTTGTTGTTTGCAATGAACTTGTTGAGAGGGGATAAGTCTAGGATGACTCTGAGTTTGTCGGAGTCTTTCTTGGGAATGCAAAATAGTCTCCCTTGGAACCTGGTTGACTTTACCCTCCTGATCACCTTCTTGTTCAAGAGTTCTAGGAAATATTCTTCTAGGAGGGGGGTTGACTGTTGGAAGAATTGCTGGAAGGCTGGGGGTGGTTGAGTCCAGCTCCAGCCTAATTCCTTCTTGACGATGCTGTGAGCCAAGGGATCGAAGGTCCAACAATCCTGGAATTGGCGGAGTCTTCCTCCCACCGGAAGCACATCATTGCTTCTGGTGTCCCGAGGGTTTGCCACCTCGGCCGCTAGCTCCCCTTCCTCCTCTGCCTCTGGAGGGACGGCGAGAAGAATCTCTGCCGGAGCCTCTGCCTGAGCCCCTACCTCTGGGACAAAAGGTAGTTGAGTGTTGCTCATACGCAGGGGTGAAGACCGGCGACTGCGACACCACCGGTTGGGGTACCAACTGAAAGGTCTGCTGTGGCTGCGTAGCCACTTGGGGAGTAGCGGGACCCGGAAACTGCCGTCTCTGTTGACGTTGCTGGGGTTTCGGCTTCGAAGTCTTCCTCTTAGGCTGAGGGCCATCATCCTGAGAGGACTTCCTCTTTCGTGACATGCCCCACTTATGGAGAAGGTTCCTATTCTCCGTGGCGGCTTTGTCTACAATCTATTTCACCAAGGAAGATGGAAAGAGGTACTTGCCCCAGATATTGGAGGAAATCAGCCTCCGGGGTTCGTGTTTCACTGTCGCGTTAGCAAACACGAATTCACGACAGGCTCTGCGAGCCCTAGTGAAGCTATATAGGTCCTTGGTTACAATCGCCAAGTGCGATTTGGCTAGGACCATATAAAAGTCCGGGACTCTAGTATCCCCGGCCATAAGTTCAAGCTGTACCTGGTGGGACAGCGATGCGGCAAGTCTCTCCTTCGTATCCTGTTCCCTACCGTGAATGTTGACTGGATGTCTTTCCAGTGCCTATCATCGGGGGGAAGAGTAATGGAGAAGGGTCTGCACTCCCCCAGTGCAGGGCAAGGTTTCCCTTCCTCCACTGCCTTTAAGACCGCCGTGAAGGCCTTTTCGATGAAGGGGAAGGTCGCAGCATTTGGCGCAACGAAGGTTGGATGCTTCTTACTAAGCGCCGGCATCTTGGAGTTGGTGAAACCCCTACTCTTCACCGCCTGGGCTAACATAGCTTGGGCCTTCGCGAGATCGAACACGATAACTTCCTTCGGTCTCCTCCTTTGAGGCTGGTTCGGACCTGAGTCAGACGTAACAATCCATATTGCCTTGAAATTTGGGAAGAACTCCACTTCTTCCAGCAAGATAGAGCCAACCCTTTCACTAATGTAAATCTTGCCAGTTGTAATTGGCATATGCTCGGCGTATCTCCATGGGTTAGCTTCCGAGCAGGTGGGGAGGTCCTTAACCGAAATTCTTTTCGGTTGCTTGAAGCTGACGAGAGTCGTCCGGAATTGCTCTTGAGTTTCTTGTAGTTTCTTTTCCATGAGGGCTTCAAGCATCTTGAAGACCTCTCGAGTGGCCGATGGAAGAGGGTCCAGGGTGGCAGAAGTCGAAGGAACAGGTTCCTCGGACGGTGCAGGAGTTGCTGAGGGAGCATGAGCGACCTCGGTCTCCGAATCAGGGTATTCCACCTGATCTTCCTCATAGTCGAGTTCCTCGCCCATGAGGTTCTTCTCCGTCTCTTCCGACACTTCCGACATACGTTCCATGTTGTCGGAATCAAGATGGCACTCACGCATGGACTGAGCCATGACAACATCAGGTTCCACCACGATCTGGACGGTGGGAATCTGAGCATGGGGGACCACTGAGTCTTTTGATGCTTTTGGGAAAAGCAAGGCCCTCAAGTCTTCGTTGGGAAGATACGGTCCGGTGGCATTCTTCTGGAAGCCACGCACCCATTTGCGTAGCTTCTCCCTAGCGTTGTCCCTTGCCTCCGCAGACGGAGGATCGTCGAACGCCTCGACCAGAAGACTCTTGCAGACTGTACAATTCTGCGGGTCCCAATACTTCAAGTCGCCTTTCTTGGCGGCGCAGGGGGCGTGGGTCCGGCACGCCTTGTGCCCGTAGAAGTCCGGGCGCTTTACCCCGCAGAAGTTGCTCTCACACTTCATATACTCCTTCTGTAAAAGAAAGAGATCATGAGTACATGGAAGGCACAAGAATGACTTACATTACTCTGAAATTAAGATATCTTAATCTAAATTTAAAATTAATTTAATTATAAAGCCTTTTAATGCTTCAGATTAATGAGCAGGAAAGGAAATAGATAGACACATACTTGTGAATCCCACCCAGTCGGTTACCGTAACCTTATCTGTAGACAATTTCTTTTGTGTCCGAAGGTCACAATGAGGGAAATCCATATGGATGAGCCAAGCTAGGCTTCTAACAGAAATTGCCTGCAGAGTGTAGTAGGGTCTGAGACCACTCAGATCCCTGGGGGAGAAGGGGTATAGGATAAACCCCTTATTAAATGTAGGTTCCGGCAATCGACTGCACTAAGAATATTGTAATGTGCAAACAAATAGTATAGCCACAATCTTGGATGGTAAGACAATACCTATATACAAGTGGCCAAGTAAACTGGCTGCAGTATATTGACTGTCGGCATGTTGCCGGCAGTCATGGAAGGGGTGCATGTCCCTTAACGTCTCATGAGGGTGCCGGCAGACCGACGGCACACCGGAGGCCGGTCCTACAGGGTGGAAGGCATCAAGACAGACACACTGAGTATCTAAAAGGATAATACCATCGTGACGACCCCCGGCACAGCGGCGGGTCGTCGGCAGGGGGCGGCAGCTCCGCCAGCCGAAGGTTGACGGCATGGTGAGCCTTGGATCAATTCATAAGATATATATGTATATTGTCGTATACCTAGATTGCCGGCAATCAATGCCGGCATGTGGGTGGCCGACTCTGGAAGTCGGCTGGCTGTTACTAGGTAAAACGAAGGGTGGGACGTCGGCGGTAAGCCAACGGAAGGCGGCAGCCTCCGGCACACGGAAGGCTGACGTCTTAGAGGGGGGAAGGTATCTTATGAAAGAATGTCACCTGAGGTTGTGGCGGTTATTGCCGGCAGTAGAGACGGCAAGGGACCGGCACCAGGATAGAAGGAGAGAAAGGTAAGGAGGGATGGAAGGGGTAAGATCCTATACCCCTCCGGCATCCCTCCGGAGAGAGTGCACTCATGATAAGAGTGGATACTCCTAACATCCGGCGGCAGGGAGCCAGCAGTCGGCCGGGTGCCTGGGATAACCCAAGGGATGGTTAGAGGGCACTCAAAGAGGGGGAAATCCTCTGCCGGCAACCACCCCCATAGAACGCTATGAAGGGTATGTGTACCAGAGCGGCCAGCTCAGCAGGTGAACAACTAGCCCTACCACTCCACCCAAGGGAGGAGTAGTAGGACTAAGGACAGATGTGTGTAGGCAAGCCTACACCAAAGGAATAGGTGGGGAGGGAGAAGAATAGGTCTTTCCAAAGAGGAGACTCTGCATGAGAACGGCCACCAAAGTAAGGGAGAACGCTCCCTAACCTAGGATGGGTAGCCCAGAATGAGAACGGTACAAATGTACCTTCTCAAACTATAATAAGGCAGAGTCAACCCCCAGAGCTTAACCTAGAGTAGGAGGACTAACTCCTAGGCTAGGAAAGCTTGAAAGACACATCGCTAGTTACAGGGAGGAAGGAGTAACCCAACCAGGTGCAACTGAGGAAGGGCAGGGCCTTTCCTAATCTCTCAGGCACGACCCTAAGGGAGGGTCATTCCCTTAGGGGAGCCAGAGAAGTGATAAATACTCTGGTTGTAGACAAGATTCCCCTATATAGAAGGGAAAGCAAGACTACCCAGAGGGAATGCCTGCAGGCAGGGGGATTAGGGAGCATATAAGGGTTCCTACATTAGGTTAGGAGGGGATGATACACAATCAACACTGTCCCTTACATGGTCCCCGAAGGCGAAAACACTTACATCACAGTATATAGTATGTTTAATAATGCCACAATCTTCATAACTTAACCTAGGAACACTGGTATATATCATGCATGAAAACAAGCACTAGGCTGTCCAGCCTAGGGGCTAAGCTAGCGATCTAGTATGGGGTCGAACAGCGACCGAGTCTGATGAGCGCTAAAACACGATATAAACATTTCCCAGCTATGAAGACTAAATAACTAATAATATTAATTAGTTAAAGAACCGGAAGGGGCTGTTCTGGCTAACTAAATAAAGCATGCAACATGAACAGCGGCGCCATAAAATGATGCGTCCGGTATCGGCACAGCTCTGCCACAAAACGCAATATTTTACGAAAAGTAGAAGTTACTTTACGGCTAGAGCTTATTTAAACAATACTGGGACCTGGTACTCAACTTTCCAGAAGAAAGCGAGGCTGAAGGTAGCGACATAACGGCGATGTAAGCTGATAAAGAAAGCACTTGGAAAAATCCGACTAAGCAAAGAAGCTACAGGCAAAAGGATGGGGACGGACGTGACGTCATTTAGCAATGGCGCCCGTTTGTTTACGTCTCGAGTACCAAAAGCAGCCACGGATGAGTGTAACTGTGGAACGGCTCCCCAGTTACTCAACCACCTTTCCATATCGAAGTGTTAACTCTATATGGGGTGCAGATAGCTATGTGGCATGTTAATACATGCGTCCCCTGTTGATATACGATATCCTAGAGGGAAACCTTTAGGGTACTCGCACCAGAAGTTAGAATTCTGTGATAACCTTTAGTTTAATTCTCTGGGAATATCCACTGTAGTTAAACATACCCAAGGAAGCTACTGAAGGAACCTTCCAATTTGCATGGAAATATGGAGAATTAGGTACAATAATAAAATACAATAATAGACATAGATATGGTAAAAAGATGGTGACGCAGAATCTGATAGGGAAACAATCTTTTCTGTAATCACTAGTTCCTGAGGAATGCCAGTCTTTTAAATCATAATACACTTCATGTCCTAGAACATGTGGCACACGTTTACGAATCTATGTCATTTCACCTTGGTAAAGGACAGTCCATTAGGGACACTAAGTGTCCCTTGAAATCACTATGTATCGCACTAGGGTCAACACAGGAACCCGTTTGAATTAAAGTCCCGAAAAACTCACTGTCCTATGCAGCACTAAACAGTAGGTTTCATCACGCTACCGGCTGTCACCACGAATCGCTTGACTTCTTGCACCTGCTTCGAATAGTGTTTGAAGAACACTCTAGGGGACTTCCAGCCTGTGAAGGATCGGAGGCTTTCGAAGTCCATTCCTTGGAAGAAATTTAGGGAAGAGGCGACTTTCCTGGGATCGTGACCTGCGGGTGTACTGTCAGGATCCGCTCTGCGAATAAAGCAGGTGAATTTTGCTCTAAGTTGTTTTAGTGACAGGTCGCTGCCCGACGTTTCTCCTTTGAAAAGCTGTCCTCCACCAAAGTCAGAAGTTCTTCGAAGATATACCTTAAGACTCTCCACTGGGCAAAGAGAGACATCTTCCTTCAGGGGGCAGATTCTCCAAGGGCCCCATCTTTTGGTGGGAAGTTCATTTTTAGCGAGAAACATGGGGCCGGGGAAAAGGGTAAGTTCCCCTGTGTCGGCAACCTGTATCTGGCCCTCTTTTCTTGATAATGCCACTATATCACTGACTCTGGCTCCCGAGGCGAGAGCAAAAAGGAAGATTACTTTCAGAATCAAGTCTTTCAGAGGGCAAGAATCATTGTCCAGGCTAGAGGCAAAATGAAGCACCTTATCCAGGGACCAGGTGATGGGTTTCGGTGGAGATGCTGGACGGAGTCTAGCACACGCCTTCTGGAGTTTATTGAAGAAGTGGTCTGGTCAAGGCCGATTTGCTAGTGGAAATCGTATTGGCTGCCAAGCCTTGTGCATGAAGGTGAATAAAGAAGGACATGCAAAATTCTATGGAGATTTCCGTAGGATTTTTTGCCTTGACGAAGGATACCCACTTCTTCCAGGATGATTCATATTGCCTTCTGGTAGACTTTGTTTTGTATTCCTCTAGGAAGTCTAAACTTTTCTTCGAGATCCCAAACCTTTTCTTCACGGCTAGGGAGAGAAAATCATGAGATGAAGATCTTTGACTTTCTTTGATGAAGCGAAGACAGTCGACTTCTGCACCTGTTGGGGGAGGACTGGTCCCGGCAGAGGGATCAGATTGGGCTGTAGCTCCAGGACTAGGGGGAACCAATTGCTCTGGGGCCACTTGGGAGCCACTAGGGCTGCTGTCCCATTGAAAGTTCTCAGTTTGGAGAGGACTTTCAGCAGAAGGTTGAGTGGAGGGAACAGGTAAATCTTGGACCATCTGTTCCAGTCCAGGGACATGGCGTCCACTGCTTCCGCTTTGGGGTCCTCGTATGGGGCCACATATCGAGGAAGTTGCTTGTTGTCGCTCGTCGCGAAGAGGTCGATCTGTAGTTCCGGGACTTGATGAGAGATGAAGGAGAATGATCTTGCGTCTAGGGACCATTCCGACTCTATGGGGTTTATCCTCGATAGAGAGTCCGCTGTCACGTTGCGGAATCCTTGTAGGTGAATTGCAGAAAGGTGCCACTTCTTCCTGTTCGCTAGGTGGAAGATGGGTAATAGCAGCTGATTTAGGTGGGGCGATCTCGAGCCCTGACGATTGAGACATCTGACTACTACCGTGCTGTCCAGAATTAGACGGATGTGTATCGAAGGACGCGGGGATAATTTCTTCGAGGTGAGAAAAACCGCCATGGCCTCCAAGATGTTGATGTTAAACGTCTTGAATAGCGGAGACTATGTTCCTTGAACTTATCGTTGATGGGAGTGGCCCCCCCAACCCTCCATAGAAGCGTCCGTGTGGATGTTGAGCGATGGAGGTGGAGGTTGGAGAGGGATGGATCTTTTCAAGGTCCTTGCTTCTGACCATGGGCTTAGCAGGGAGCGAAGCCTGTTTGGTAGGGGTCTCTTGAGGTCTTTTCGAGCGACGGATGCGTTTCATCTACAGACTCCTGATGCATCCTTTAGCTGTGCTCATAGCACTGGGTTTGTCACTGAGGCGAACTGTAGTGAGCCGAGAACTTGCTTTTGCTGTCGTCTTGAGATCCGTTTGGATTTGAGAAGTCTTCTGACAGACCCGGCTATTTCTTTCCTTTTCTTTAGTGGAATGGAAAGGTGGTGTGACTGAAGATCCCAATGGATTCCTAACCATTGGAACTTTTGCGCTGGAGTGAGGCGAGACTTCTTGGCGTTTATTTTGAAACCCAGATGTTCCAGGAACTGGGTTACTTGGCTGCAAGCTTTCAAACACTTTTCTGGCGAAGTTGACCAGACCAGCCAGTCGTCGAGGTAGGCCATCACTTGGACGCCCTGAAGGCGTAGCTGGTGGACGATCGTGTCTGCTAGCTTGGTAAAGATTCTCGGAGCCATGTTGAGCTCGAAGGGCATAGCTCTGAAGGCGTAGCTTCTTCGATGGAGCCAGAATCCTAGGTAGGAGGAAGCGTGGTGGTTCATTGGGATGTGCCAGTAGGTATCCGCTAGGTCTATTGAGACCGTGTAGGCCTTGTGAGGCAGTAGGGCTCTTATTTGTTGAAGAGTCAGCATCTTGAATTTGTTGTTCGCAATGAACTTGTTGAGGGGTGACAAGTCGAGAATGACTCTGAGTTTGTCTGAGTCCTTCTTGGGAACAAAAAACAGTCTTCCCTGGAACCTGGTGGACTTTACCCTCTTGATCACCTTCTTGTTCAAGAGTTCTAGGACATATTCTTCCAAGAGGGGGGTTGATGGCTGGAAGAATTGGTGGAAGGTTGAGAGTGGTTGTGTCCAGCTTCAACCCAGTCTCTTCTTGATTATGCTGTGTGCCCAAGTATCGAAGGTCCAGCGATCCTGAAAGTGGCGGAGTCTTCCTCCCACTGGAAGCACTTCATTGCTTCTGGTTTCCCGAGGGCTTGGCACCTCGGCCGCTAGCTCCCCTTCCTCTTCTGCCCCTGGAGGGGCGGCGCGAGGAGTCTCTGCCTGAGCCTCTACCTCTGGGACTAAAGGTAGAGGACTGACGTTCATAGGCAGGGGTAAAGACCGGTGATTGTGACACCACCGGTTGGGGGACCAACTAAAAGGTCTGTTGCGCCTGAGCGACCACTTGGGGAGTAGCGGGAGCTGGAAACTGGCGTTTTTGTTGATGCTGCTGGGGTCTTGGTTTGGAGGATTTCCTCTTAGGTTGAGGGCCTTCTTCCTGAGAGGATTTCCTCTTGTGTGACATGCCCCACTTGTTGAGAAGGTTCCGATTCTCAGAGGCGGCTTTGTCAACGATCTCTTTCACCAGAGCAGAGGGAAAGAGATGCTTACCCCAGATGTTGGAGGAGATTAGTTTCGGGGGTTCGTGTTTTACTGCCGCGTTGGCAAGCAACTCTCTGCAGGTTCTTCTGGTCCTGATGAAGCTATACAGGTCCTTCATCACAGTCACTAGGTGGGTTTTGGCAAGAACCACACAGAGGTCTGGGACTCTAACGTCCCCGGCCATGACCTCGAGCTGAATCTGGTGAGACAGGGAGGCAGCTTGTCTCTCCTTGGTCTCTTGCTCCCGACAAAGAAGGTGGTCATTCAGCTTCTGGAGGTCCTCGTTGAATTGACGTCCAGCCACGTCAGTTTCCAGCTTCACAACCGTGAAAGTAAACTGGATATCTTTCCAGAACTTGTCGTTGGGGGGAAGGGCGAGGGAGAGAGGCCTACACTCCTCCAGGGTAGGACAGGGTTTTCCTTCCTCCACCGCCTTCATGACCGCATGGAAGGCCTTTTCCACAAAGGGGAAGGATGCGGAAGGGGGAGCAAGAAAGGATGGGTGCTTCTTGCTCAGAGCCGGCATTTTTGAGTTAGTAAAACCACGGCTCTTCAGGCATTCAGCCAGTAAGGCTTGGGCTTTTGAGTGATCGAAAACGATCACCTCTTTGGGCTCAATCTCCTCCTTGGAGGCCGGTTCGGACCTAAGTCGGACGTAACAGTCCGGGTAAGCCTCGAAGTTAGGGAAGAATTCCACTTCTTCCAAAAGGATAGACCCTAACTTGTCGTTGATGAATATTTTGCCAGTTGTAATTGGCATATGCTCGGCGTACCTCCAGGGGTTAGACTCCAAGCAAGAAGGAAGGTCCTTAACTGAGATCTTCTTCGGTTGCTTCCATCCCATCAAACGACTTGTAATCTCAGCAGAATGCTTGTTAAGCTTCTCGTCCATTAAAGCCACCAATACCCGGATGGCCGCTACGGTGGCGGGCAGCAGGGGCTGCGATGCGGCGGAGGTAGAGGGGACTGGCTCCTCGACCACTACGGGAGCTGCCGGAGGTGGAGGGGCAACCTCGCCCTCCGATTCAGGGTATTCCACCTGATCCTCTCCTTCCTCCGGATCCTCGACCATGAGGGTCCTTTCGGTGTTGTCGGACACACCGACATCTTCTCTACCTCGTCTAGACGACACTTGCTAAGCGTAGTCTCGATGTCTGGTTCGACGGTCAGTTGAACTAAGGGGATCTGATCCTGGGGGATCACAGAGTCTGCCAACGCTTTCGGGAAAAGCATGGCCCTCATCTTCTCACTGGGGAGATACGGCCCGGCAGCGTTTTTCTGGAAACCGCGCAACCATTTGCACAGTTTCTCTCGAGCATTGTCCCTTGCTTCTAAGGACGGGGGGTTGTCGAACCCCTTGTCGAGGAGGCCTTTGCAGATTGGGCAGGACACTGGATCTCAATACTTTAGGTTGCCCTTCTTTGCAGTACAGGGGGCGTGGGTCCGACACGCTCCATGCCCGTAAAAGTCCGGGCGGCGAACCGAGCAGAAGGGGCTCTCACACTTCAGGTACTCCTCCTGTAAAAGAAAGTGAACATGAGTACATGGAAAACAGAGTCATGTCTTACATTACTCTTAACTTAAGATTCCTTAATCTAATTCTTAAACTTAGAATTTGTGTTATGTGAGCTCCGGATAGGTGAGCTAGAAAAGAAGTAGGAAGACACATACTTGTGAATCCCGTCCAGCCAGGTACCGCGACCTTTTCTGCTGGCAATTCCTTAGGACCTGAAGTTCTAGGAGAGGGAATGGTTTCCCTATGGGGGAGCCAGACTAGGCTTCCTTATAATGGAATTATGTACAGAGTAGAGAAGGTCTGAAATCGTTCAGAACCTAGATAAAAGAGGGGAAAATAGGATAAACCCCTCAATATTTGGGAAGGTCCCTGTAAGAGACTGCACTGAGAAGCACAGAGTATGCTGGAAACATTGTATTGTACAATCATACAGCTCAGGGTATGAAACAGCAAAGAAGATTAGTCTGGCTATATGGATGTATAGGTCGACTGCCGGCACGGGGCCGGCAGCCGGGGGGAAGGGGTGCTTGTCCCTGGAAGCCGCAGAGCGTCGCCGGCAAGCCGACGGCAAGCCGGAGGCCTGGTCTGGCGGGGTGAATCCATCAAGGCTACACACTGAGCAGCAGAGAGGTAAGAAACACCTATAGGGGCGACCGCCGGCACGGCGGAAGGTCGCCGGCATGGCGGCAGGTCGCCGGCAGGGTGGTGGCCTCCGGCAGCCGGCAGGCTGTCGGCGTTGGTGAACCTAGCTGGGTACATAAGATGGAAGGTGTCTGAGAAGCCGACGGCAGCGGCGGCAAGGGTCGGCGGCCCCCGGCAGCGGCGGCAAGGGGCGGCGGCCCCCGGCAGCCGGCTGGCTGACGCCATAGTTGATCCTCAGACAGGAAATCCTATGAAGTAGGAAGGTCACCTGGGGTGCTGGCGGCTAGCGACGGCAAGGGGAGGCGGCCCCCGGCAGCCGGCAGGTTGTTGCCTTAGGTAATCCTCAGATAGGAATGTCCTATGAAGTAGGGAGTCACCTGGCGTGCCGGCGGCAGTCGCCGGCAGGCGGAGTCGGCAGTGGACCGGCACCATGATAGAAGAGAGAAAGATAAGGAGGGAAGGAGGAAGGAGTGTACTCATGATAGGGGGGGGATAACCTATCATCCGACGGCAGGGACCCGGCAGACGGCTGGGGGCTTATGGTAATCCAAGGTAGGATCAGAGAACACTCTAAACAGGGGGGGGGGGGGGAGGGTGATCTTCTGCCGGCAGGGTGGCCGCTAACACTACCCCATAGTTCGACTATGTGGGGGAAGTGTAGCAGAGCGGCCATCAAGGCAGGAGACCACAGCTTAACCTACAATCCTCCCTGAGGGGGAATTGTAGGACAGCGGACAGGGGTGTGAAGGCAAGCCGACACAAAGGGATAGTGGGGTTAGGGGGGGTGAGGGGGCAGAAGGGATCGTGACCCTAAAGCTCCCAAAGGGTGGGGGAATCTGTTTTCAATACTGTACTACCCAGGCAGGAGAGAAGCGCTCTCCAACCCTAGGGTAGGTTAGCTCAGAGTAAGAACAGAACTGGAGTACTGTCCTAAACTATAATAAAACAGAAACCCCCAAGGCCTAACCTAAACCAGGAGATCTCCTCCTAGATTAGGTAAGGATGGGGATGCGTATCGCTAGGCCACAGGAGGAAGGAACATGTCCCAACCAAGAGCAGTCTAGGGGGAAGGGCTAGGCCCCTCCACCTTCAGTCTCAGTCAATACCCCAAGGGAAAGGCGTTCCTTAGGGGTGGACTGGGATGAACGATAGGTACTCTGGGGTTCTGTCCAAAATCCCCCCATACACTATGGAAGGGAAGAGGGAAGAACTACCCAGCCTAACCTACCCAAAATTTTTTTGGTAAGGGGCTAGGAATAGCAAGGTTACCCTAAGGTAATAGGGGAGATAAGGAAGCATACAAGGGTCCCAACGTTGGTTAGGTGTGACCTGGATGGACCAGGCACAGTCTCTTGTATGGTCCCTTGAAGGCAAAAATATGTGCAACACTGAGTCTTGTATGTTTAAAATTGCCTATACCTTCATTAATATAACACTAGGAACACTATTATATCATGCAGAAGTAAACATGAACACTAGGCTGCGTCCTATGCTAGGCTGAAAGGCTAGTATGGGGTCGGCTAACTAGGAGCGCCGAAGACTACCATCGGCATAGTATAACTTATTCCTAATAAACGGATTTTGAGCGAAGCGAAAAATCTATTTTTGGGTGAGATGGCCATGTCGTCTTGATGGAGGTTCCTTAAAGTAGCTTCCTAAGGGATATATGTACTACAGTGATATTCCCAGAGAATTTTACCTTTAGGTATCCAGAATTCTAACTCCTGGCGTGAATATCCTTAAAATTTCTCCAAAGGATATCGCATAATATCAGAGGACGCATTCTTGACACGCCTCCATAGCAATCTGCACCCCAAACAGCGTTTTGGCTTCGAGGAGGATGTGGCAAAAGGGAGCCGTCCAAAGGCTCTCCCTGCTCTCGTAATACTATTGGGAATACAACAGCGCCATTCCCATGACGGCGGACATTCCTTGTAGCATTGAGCGTGGTGTTACAGATACAGTACCACGGGAGGGATACTGTGAAGATCTTTTCTTTTAGAAGAGATGGGTGGGTCCATCAGGATGACATGGCCATCTCACCCAAAAATAGATTTTTCGCTTTGCTCAAAATCCGTTTTTTTGGGCTCAAGCCATGTCGTCATGATGGAAGCATACCAGAGCATTAGTGTATCTGTGGATTTCTAATCAGTGCCTTAACCTTATTGTAACCTTTTCTATGGTCATGGGGACCACATGAGACAAGGGACGTTACCGTTATTCGTCATGATCACTAATCATAACCAATGTTAGTGCTTCCTGCCTCCTACAGGGAAGTCATTCTAGACAGTAGAAAAGGGATCTTGAGGTTAACATACATAGTACGACCAAACATAAGTACACACTGAATATACAAATAGTCTCATAGTTGTATATTTGCTAGAATAACATCAGTGTCTCTTATATCTATTATTTGATGCATACAAATATATGAGGAATACATACTTTGGTAAGTTGAAGAACTCCGGCATGTATACATACAATTGTATGGCGAAGGTGGACGCACTACATTCTAATAGACATTTATTACTAATAAATGAATAAAAGATGTTCAGTAAAACGAATGCAATATGACAATGGGATTATACCTGTAACAAGTACCAAGACTATATTTTCTTCTTGAAGGAAGAAATGATGCGTGCCACTCTCAGACTGAAGTAAATTATAAAACAATTTCTCTTCATAATTCCTGTACTGGTTACTTCTATCTGCACTGTGTACTTCGTACACCGGCACTAGTGCCATCTGTATAATTCCACACCTGGGATTTTGAACAGAGCCAGTGTTATCATGGTAACACTTAATTAAAAGAAGTCACACCTAAGAAGGGTGACCTCTTCTCCCTTTAATTGACAGTCCCAGTCAATTAGCTGTTCATCGTAGAATTAAACGGCAGGTTAAATATTCTACCTGGCGTCACCACATATTGCTTCAGATCATGGATTTGTCTAGCATAGTGTATGTAGAACACTCTGGATGATTCTCATCCGTTACATGAGCAAGGACATGTGAGGTCCCAAACCAAAAACTGTTTACTACAGTAATTATGGGGCAGGTTTTAATACACTACCTGCCGCCACTACTGAGTGTTTCAGTTCATGCACTTGTTTTGCATAGTGTTTGTAAAACACTCTGGATGATTTCCATCCAGTGTAAGAACGAAGGCGCTCAAAGTCCATGTACTGAAAGAAATTCAGTGATGAAGCAATCTTTCTCGGATCATGACCTGCGGGAGTACTGTCCAGATCCGCTCTACGAATAAAGTAGGTGAGCTTCACCCTTAGTTGTTTTAGGGATAAATTTGATCCAGAAGTTTCTCCTTTAAGGAGCTGTCCTCCCCTGAAGTCTGAAGTTCTACGAAGATAGACCTTTAGACACTCTACAGGACATAGAGAGACATCTTCCTTTAGAGGGCAGATTCTCCAGGGTAGTGGGTAGCTCGTTTTTAGCGAGAAAGGATGGATCAGGAAATAGATTCAGTTCTCCCACTTCCGTGAACTGAATGTGACCCTCATCTCTGGATAGGGCCACTATTTCACTAACTCTAGCCCCGGAGGCGATAGCGAACAGAAAAATAACCTTTTGGGTTAGATCCTTAAGAGAACAATCTTCATTGTTCACAGATGAGGCATAATGTAAGACCTTGTCCAAAGACCAAGAGATGGGCTTTGGTGGTACCGCGGGCTCAAGCCTAGCACATGCCTTCGGAATCTTATTCAAGAATTCATTCGCCAGATCCACTTGAAAGGCATATAGGAGAGCCCTAGTCAAGGCTGACTTGCACGTATTTATCGTATTGGCCGCCAGACCTTGGTTATGAAGGTGGATAAAGAAGGACAGACAGAAGTTCATTGAAATTTCTTTCGGTCCTTTTGCTTTGACAAACGCAACCCACTTTTTCCAGGAAGACTCATATTGTCTTCTAGTTGACTTGGCCTTGTATTCTTGTAAAAATTCTATACTTCCTTTTGAGATCCCAAACCTTTTTCTAACTACTAGAGCGAGAAAAGCATGAAATGAAGGGTTTGGGTTCTCTGTGATAAAACGAAGGCAGTTAATTTCTGAATCTTCGGAAATATACCTAGGGTCAGAGCTAGGACCAGCCTCATCTAGTCTATCAGCCCCACTAGAGGATCCTCGTATGGGGCTATATAGCGAGGTAGTTTCTTGAAGACGCTCGTGATGAAGAGGTCGAATTGCAGTTCCGGGACTTGTTCTCATCTGGGAGGGAATATGTCTGCGCCCATGGACCATTCCAATTCTATCGGTGTGTATCGAAATAGAGTATCCACCATCACATCGTGGATCAATTGTAAATGAACTGCTGGTAGGTGCTGTCCCTTCAAGAGAGGGATGGGTAACTTCACCAAAACTGAATGAGACGTTCGAATATGACGTCTTATTATCGCTTCGGTGTCCCAGATCAGTCGTAGGGAGTCTGATCTGTGCGGAGGGGGCTTCTCCACCCATGAAAGGACCAGCAGAGTCTTGGGACTTTCGTGCTCTAATTTCTGTTAGAGAAGCGATTAAAGAGGGACCGATCTCAGTCTTTTTTTATCTCTTCAAGCGTTTGATGCGTGTTTTCTCCAAGCTCTTAACGCATCTTTCCGGTGTTCCCTTAGCACCAGGTCTGTCACTATAGCGAACTGGGGAAAGCTTAGCGCTTTTTTCTGTTGGCGTTTTGGTATTCTGACTGAATACCTGAGTCTCTTGACAGACCTCACGAGCTCCTTTTATATTTCCAAAGGAGAGGAGAGTTGATGTGACTGAGGGCTTCGATGGTTTTTTAAACATCGAAACCCCTGAGCTGGAGAAAGTCGAGACTTCTAGAAGCCTATCTTGCATCCGTGATGTCCCGGGAACCGGGTCATCTCTTTGAAAGCACATTGGCCGGACACTTCGGGTGTTGCCCACTCCAGCCTCTTGATCAAGTATATTAATACCTGAACTATTTCTAGGCTTAAATTTGACGTGACTAAGTTCGTCAATCCTTTGAAGATACTTAGAACTGTGAGTCCGACACGTATCTTCCTTAGGATGAATGTTACTCTCTGTAACATGAATTCTAGATAGGAGGAAGGGGCGGTGGTTGACTGAAAGGTTCCGAAGGACACCTTTCAGGTCTGACAAGACAACGAACACCCTTAATTGGAAAAAGGTCCATATGTTCAGAAGGATTAACATTCAGAACTTGTTGTTTTTTATGAACTTGTTGAGTGGCGACAAGTTCAGAATGGCTCATTGATATCTTGAGTCCTTTTCGTGAACATGAAGCAGCCTTCCCTGGAACTTGATGAGCTAAAGTTTTCTTACTACCTGTATGCTCTATAGCTCTCAGGTATACTCCTCCAGGAGGGTTTTGAACTGTAGGAGAAGGTAAGGAAATGATGGTAGGGACATTTCTGTTTCCCATCAATGGCTCATCTTAAATAGGCTTTGGACCGAAGGATCGAAGGTCCTGCGATCCTGAGGGAAAGTTCCTCCTAGCCGAAGCGTCTTTATGCTTCGAGTAGTCAGTAGGCTTAGACTTTTGACCATCTGCCTGTAGCATCGTTGTCACTGGAATAGTGGGATGTTGTTGAGCAGCCCGGATATTTCCAGCATTTCCAATCTTCTTTTTAGGTTGGGGACCCACAACCACAGAAGATTTTCTCTTTGAAGGAATGCCCCATTTTTGGAGAAGACCTATGTTCTCCATGGTGGCGTTCTTAATTACTTCCTTAGTGACCTCGTGTGGGAAGAGGTCTTTACCCCAGATGTTGGAAGATATTAGCTTCTTTGTTTCGTGTTTTACTGTTGCATCAGCGAACACAAACTCTCTACATGCTCTCCTAGCCTTCATAAAGGCGTAAAGGTCCTTCACCAAGATAGCCATATGCATTTTGGGTATGACCATGAGCATGTCTGGGGTACTCTCGTAGGTTGAACACAACTCTATGTAGTTTTGTAGAGAAAGGGATGTCGCAAGTCTCTCCTTTGACTCCTGTTCATTACACAAGAGCAACTCAGACAATTAAGGGAGACATACCTTGAATTGTCGACTTGCGACGTCCTTGTCTAATTTTCCTACTGAAAATGTCAAATGGACTTCCTTCCAGTCCTTTTCCTGTCCGGGAAAAGCTGGTGTCAAAGGCTTGCACTCATCGAGTGTGGGACATGGCTTACCCGCCTCTACCACTTTGGCAACAGAAGTAAATGCCTTCCCCATAAAGGGGAATGAGAGTGAAGTAGGAGCAAGAAAGGAAGGGTGTCCGTTATTCAGTGAGAATACCTTCGACTCTGAATAAGCCGCCTTTCTTAGACTACCTGAAAGGATAGTCTGTGCCTTATCATGGTCGAGAATCAAGACCTCCTTTGGTTCTGTTCCTTTTCTTGACTTTGGTTCGTACTTCAGTCGAACCCAACAATTAGGGAAAACATCAAAGCTTGGCCAAAATTGAATTTTGTCCAAAGGAACAGCACCTATTTTCTCTGAGATGCAGAGATTGCCATTTGAAATCGGCATCTGCTCCGCGAATCTCCAGGGATTGGTCATGGAGCATGTTGGTAGGTCTTGATTCATGGGTCGTTTGACTGTCCCCTGGGAAGCGACAAGAGAAGCTTTAAGAGGATCTACCTTGCGTTTTACTTCCTTCTTTTCGTTTTGTCTACGAAAGCTCTCTATTTGATTCTTCAGTTGGATACATAATTGTACCACATTATCCAAATTAGGGGTAGAAGACGAAGATGTCGACATCGATGGCTCTAAAGCCGGCACAGGTGGAGGAAATTCCGATGCAACATTTTCCTCTTCTACCCTGGGGCATTTCTTGCCCTTAATCCCAAAGGTTTTCTGGCCATCAGGGGATGCAGTTAGCTCCTGAGGCACTACTGTTTCCTCACTTGCTTCCGGAAATAATAGCTTACGCATCCCATCATTAGGTAGGAAAGGTCCCGGAGAGATCTTTTGAAAGCCTCTCACCCAGTTGCGTAATTTATATTGAGCTGTATCCCTAGACTCCGTAGACTTGGGATTTTCAAAACCTTCGGACATTAATGTCCGACATATATTGCAAACCTGTGGGTTTCAATAATGTAGGGATCCGGAAATAATATTGCAGGGGTCATGAAACCTGCAAGTATTATGACCGTAAAAATACTTACTCTTGGCCTTGCAGAGGACTGCAGCACAAGGTATCTGGTGTTCCTCCTGTAAAGAAAGGAAAACCAAATGAGTATACAATGGATTATCTCCTTGACAATCAACATGCATGTGTCCTCTACAATAGAGTAGCTTAGGATAGTAAGCTATAAAGGGATAGTAGGAGATACATACTTGTGTACCCCTGTGAGCAAATGCTGTTGCCTCCCCTCAGTATTAACTACATGGAGATTTCTCCATAGAGTAACTCCAAGTAGAAGGACTCTTACCCCTAGGGGTAGAGAAGTATCAAATCACTGTCCCAAAATAATGTTAATACTGTGCGGTCAGGGTGACTGATTCTCGATCAGAATATTGAAGAAAACTATTCATTCAATATATGAACGGTACCAGAAGAATGCTCGTACAAGGGTACCCAAGGTATGTCAGAAAATACTACTGTATCATGGTACTGTAGTTTTCTAATTGCAGTAAGTCTATATTACAATTTACTGGCTACCGTACATCATGTATTGTAGTCTAGTCATTATGCTGCCTTCATAGTAGCATATGGTCCATCTAGCATGAAGCCAGCTGGACTAGAAAAATAAAGACATATATTTGTATATCCCACTCAGCCTATTTGCTATAGTCTTCCTACTATATTAAAATATAGAGTTTCCTGATCAGGGAGACTTAAGGAAAAAAGGCTCCACCCTTTAAGGGTTAGGAGTGTATTACTCCAGCCTTGAAGTGTTTAATATTGTAAGGTAATCCTAATACTGTTTCTAATCAGGATATTGAAGAAATCATATTCATTCAATATAGGATTGGGCTCAGCAAATGCCTGTGTTGGATATCCAAAATATATTGGAAATAACTACTAGTATAAACTATATAGCAGTTTTCTATCTGCAGTATATTCTATAATGCAGATATACTGGCTACCTGTATAAAATATACAGTAGTTCAGCCAGCTAGGTCTTGCCGGCATATCCGGCATGCTAGCTAGAGAGAGAGAGAAAGAGATAGCATGGAAAAAAGGCTACTCCTTACTATGAATGTATACAGTAATTAAGGATGTAAAAGTCTAATTTGACTGCCTTTTTCTAGAAAGAAGGTTCTAAGAGAAGGTGAGAATGTACCATTCAGGCTTCCATGCAGCTACAGTACTATTGCCGACAAGGTAGCGCCGATACACTGCTGGCTGGCAAGTCCAGCAGTACCAATTACAGTCGGCGTGCGGCCAACTGAGTCAGCACTATCTGTGCTGGCCTGGCCGGCAGTACCCCGACAACAGGACCTGTAGCAGCAGTCCAAGGGAGGACTGAAGAACCTTGGGAACAGCCCATCATGGTCGCCGGCAATTGCCGGCTAGGCCGGCAATTGCCGACAGATGATGTGGTTGGCGGCAGTATGCTCTGCCGTCAGCCAAAGACATGGCTCGAGAGGGAGTCTGACTGGCTCCGGCAACCTACAAGCAAAGGAAGGTTGCAAGATGCCAGCCTAAATAAAGACAGTGGCTCAGCCATCAAAAGAGGACAGAGGGGTAGGGAACAGTGTCCTGTAACGAGTGTAAAAGGAACTGGCAAAAATTGTCAATCCTGCTACCTGTAAAAGAAACTCTGTTTCAGTATCGGCAGAATCCCAGGGAACAGGAGAGACTCAGTTCTCCAATCCAGAGATTGCCGACACAGTTAAGGGGATGGCGGCACTGCCGCCTCCTCTCAACAAAGAAGAAACAGAGTTCCAGTGCCACGTATCCTAGGCTAATGAAAATTACTCTTCAGCCCAGAGTACTGTGGCATAGGACTAGTCTTTTAGTCGCAAGGAGAAGATGGTATCCTACCACAACCCATTCCCCCTGCTGGCAGGTCGCCGACATAAGACTGAATACTCTGAGATTCTGACTAAATCCCAAAACCCGATGGTATACCACAACCAACGTGTTATGTATTATTGTAACAATGTACTATATTATTTCAAGTGTTTCAGGTATTGCACAACATTGCATCATATTGCATGAATAAGACATGTTATGCTTTGATCATAAGAGTAATGATTTGTTTTGGTATTAGGATTCAAACATTTGTTGATTACCTCAGATAAGATGTGATTCTTTATGATTTGTACTGGAGTAGGATTTAAGTCTTTTCAGAGCGATGCTCTTTTGTTTAGCAATGTTTTGGTTTGTGAGATTTGTGTAAGACGCTCCATAAGCACTTGAGAGTCAGCTGTCACAAAGTGAAGTTCATAATGTAGTCTTTTATACATTAAACGTCTTTTTATAATACCAACGTATTATTATCCATCAAGCACACATCGACGAAGATGGGATCAGCTGAGAAATAATTACTAACAATTTATCATCTCTGTTCCAGGTAATTATTATGGCTAATAGAACTTCCTACCTAAGCATCCATATATTATATTTTGGCGACGAAGATGGGATCAGCTGAGAAATAATTACTAACAATTTATCATCTCTGTTCCAGGTAATTATTATGGCTAATAGAACTTCCTACCTAAGCATCCATATATTATATTTTGGCGACGTTTGAGGACGACGGACAAGCAGGGAGAAGCAAGCAGGGAGAAGCATTGGAGCCTATGTACAAAGACGGCCAGCACAAGAGAAGGTTTTGTACATCGGAAAACAAGAGTAAAATCGCCCAATGAAGATTTTACCAGCAGCAGAATAGGAATTTCATCAAATACACAAAAAGGGTGAAATTTAAATTGGGTAGGTAGGAAGTATACTTGTGACTGCAGAAAAGTAGCTTAACCTACCACAGTTATTAAGGTAAGCAAACAAAATGCCTTTTAATATAGAACCACCTGAAGCTTTTAGCGTCACTGCTGAGCCTAATTCTGTTGCAACACGATGGCAACAGTGGTGTGAGGAATTTAAGATTTATTTAGAAGCATTAGGGAACATGAAGGATGCACAAAAGAAGGCATTATTACTTCATACAGCAGGTAGGGAAGTTCGGGAAGTGTTTAAGACTTTGCAGCCTACAGATGATACAAGTGAAGCTGCAATTAAGGCTCTTACCACATATTTTGCTCCTCAGGTCAATAAATTTTTTGAAAGATACCAGTTTTCAGCGCAAGCTTATCAGAAAGAAAATGAAAGTTTAGATGCCTTTGTGACTAGACTAAAGAATTTAGCCGTTTCATGTGAATTTCTAGAGTTAGAGAATGTTATCATAGATCAAGTAATTGCACATTGCACATCAGAAGAGCTAAGAAAGAAATTATTGCAAGATAAAGATTTAACATTAGAAAAGGTATTGATAACAGGCAGAGCTTTAGAAACATCAAATAGGCAAAGTCACATAATAGGTAGTTCTACAAGCAATAGAATGGAAAATTCTAAAATTAATACAGTAGGTTCTAAGTGGAAAACCAATGAGAATCAGAGAAGAAATATGTCAAAGCCTAGTCATAGAAAAGTGCCTACCACTAATGTTCATAAATATCAGAATCAGGGTTATACACAGAAACAACAGGAAAAACCCAAGTGTTTTAGGTGTGGTAAAACTGATCATCTTGCATACGAAGCAAAGAAATGCCCTGCTACTGGACAGACATGCCAGAATTGCAGAAAGCTAGGTCATTTTGCAACTGCTTGTAGATTTCCTAAACAGTACGCAAAGAAAATAAATGCTACAGTTGATACTATGGGTCAAGAGAATAATGAGGAAAATGTTCATGATAATCAGGTTAGTTCAGAAACTGATTTTGCGTTTCACATAAATTCAGTCAACAAAGGTGCAAAGAAACATATCATGGTAGAAGTAATCATAAATGGTAAACCAATTTTGATGCAAGTTGACACAGCAGCCGATGTATCAATTATGTCTGAGAAAATGGCTAAAAGCATTCCTAATTTGTTATTAGAAGGTACAAATAGAGTTTTGAAAAGTTATAATGGTTTTGATATTCAGGTAATAGGTGCTTCGAACGTAGAAGTACAGTACAAAGAACAGAAATTAGAGAGAATGCCATTAACAGTAGTAAAAGGTAATGGACAAACTTTGCTAGGTTTAGATTGGCTACAGTATTTGAAGTTAGATTGGCCTAGTATTTTGAAGGTTGCAGGTAGACAAGATGAAAACAAAAATGAAATGTCTATGGATGATATCCTATCAGAGTTTCAAGACGTATTTGAAGATAAAATAGGTACAGTAAGGAACGCAAAGGCAATTTTAGTTTTGAAACCTGACAGTTCTCCTAGATTTTTTGCTCCGAGACCAGTACCGTATGCATTGAAAAGTGCAGTTGAAACAGAAATCAAGAGATTAGAAAGTGAAGGTTCTTGGGAAAAGGTCACATATTCAGATTGGGCTACACCATTAGTTCCTATTGTGAAGGAAAGTGGACAGGTTAGGTTATGTGGAGATTACAAAGTAACGTTAAATCCACAACTGCAAGTAGCTCAACATCCCTTACCAAATCCGAAAGACATGTTTGCAACTATGTCAGGATGCAGTGTTTTTTCTAAATTAGATTTAAGACAAGCATTTCAACAGCTTCCCATGGATGAAACTTCACAAGAATTATGTACAGTAAATACATCCTTAGGTTTGTTTAGGCCAAAGAGATTACCTTATGGAGTTGCAAGTAGTCCAGCTATATGGCAACAAACTATGGATAAGATTTTTTCAGGAATGCAAGGAGTATTCATTTTTATAGATGATATTTTAATTGCGGGTAAAGACACGAGAGAACATAGAGAAAGATTGCGAACAGTTCTGAAGAAGTTGAAGGAACATAATATTAGAGTAAATAAGAACAAATGTATTTTAGAAGTTGATTCAGTGGAATACTTAGGTTTTGTAATAAATGGCAAGGATATTCACAAAACTAAAGAGAAGATTAAAGCTGTACAATCAACAAAAGTGCCAGAAAATGTTAAGGAATTACAATCATTTCTAGGTTTAGTAACATTTTATGGGAATTTCATTCAGAATTTGTCTACAATTGCACATCCATTGTATAATCTGTTGAATAAGGGTGTAGAATGGAAGTGGACAAAAGAGTGTCAGGAATCTTTTGAAAGAATCAAGCAGGAAATAACATCACCTACATTCTTAGTACATTATCGAATGGATTTACCAGTTAAATTAGTTTGTGATGCATCAAACATAGGTTTAGGTGCAGTATTATCTCATGTAATGCCAGATGGAACAGAAAAACCAATTGCATTCACTTCTAGAGTATTGAACAAGGCAGAAAGGAATTACTCTCAAATAGAAAAGGAAGGTTTAGCATTAGTTTATGGAGTTAAAAAATTCCATATGTATCTTTATGGTAGGAAAAAGTTCACACTTGTTACAGATCATAAACCTTTATTAGCAATATTGGGTCCAAAAGCAAGTTTACCTACGTTGGTAGCTGCAAGACTACAACGTTGGGCAATTACGTTAGCAGCGTACCACTATGATATAGAATACCGTCCAACATCAAATATGGGTAATGCAGATGCTTTATCCAGATTACCCGTAGACAAAGCTCCAGTAGAGTATGATGACAGTGTTTTATTAATTTCAGTATGTAATGTACCAATAACTGCAAAAGATGTAGCACACAGTACCAAGCAAGACCCAGTACTTAGTAAGGTTTTGGAGAGTTTAATGACAGGTAGGGACTTATGTGGAAAGGAGGAAAATTGTAAACCGTATAAGGATATATGGTATGAACTGAGTGTGACACAAGGAATAGTGATGAGAGGTTCCAGGGTAGTTATTCCTAATTCACTGAGAAATAAGGTTTTGTCTGAAATACATGCTGATCACCAAGGTATTGTAAGATCAAAGTCAATTGCGAGAACTTTTGTATGGTGGCCAGGTGTAGATAAAGATGTGGAATGTTATATAAAGAATTGTATGAATTGTGTTATGCAACAAAACAATCCTCAATTTGCTAGAATGCACCCGTGGGAGTTACCCAGGTATCCATGGCAAAGAGTGCATATAGATTTTGCAGGTCCTTTTTTGAATTATTTGTTTTTGATAGTAGTAGATGCTTACAGTAAGTGGCCAGAAATTATCCCAATGAAGACGACAACGTCTTACGCCACAATAAAAGAGTTAATGCAAATTTTTTCAACGCATGGTATTCCAGAAAGAATTGTTACAGATAATGGTCCACAGTTTACCTCACAAGAGTTTAAAGAATTTTGTAATGTCAATGGTATAAAGCATACATTTTCAGCTACATATCATCCATCCACTAATGGAGAGGCTGAAAGATTTGTTCAAACGTTTAAGCACAATATGAAGAGTAGAAAAGCACATTCCGGTAATATGTTTTTGCATGTGTCAAAATTTTTATTGTCTTATAGAACAACGCCGCACAGCACAACAGGCGTGGCACCCTCAAATTTGTTAATGGGAAGGAGGATAAGGTGTAAGTTAGGTTTATTGTATCCAAGTTTGCGAAGTGATTTAGAAGATAAAGGGTATAAACAAGTAGCAAAGCTTCCTAATGTAAGACATTTTTTACCTTTGTCTGATGTCATGGTAAGATCGTACAACACTCCAGAGAAGTGGGTACCAGGAGAGATTGTAAGAGAGATAGGAAATTTACATTATGATGTTCGTGTTGGTGATAATGTTGTAAAACGTCATGTTGATCAATTACAGCCGTTAAACAGAAAGACAGTAAAGCATGTGAATGTTAGAGATGAGAAACTTAAAGAAGTAGTTAGATCAAATGAGTCAAGTATTAACCAAGATGGTCCAACATCCGATGTAGATTCAGAACCAATTCATGTACCAGTACAAGATGAGGTTAAAGTGCTTCCTAATAGGATTAACAGAGGAAAGCCCCCTGAGAGATTAGATTTATGAATGTTTTTACAATGTCAAGTTAAGGGGGAGGAGACTGTTATGTATTATTGTAACAATGTACTATATTATTTCAAGTGTTTCAGGTATTGCACAACATTGCATCATATTGCATGAATAAGACATGTTATGCTTTGATCATAAGAGTAATGATTTGTTTTGGTATTAGGATTCAAACATTTGTTGATTACCTCAGATAAGATGTGATTCTTTATGATTTGTACTGGAGTAGGATTTAAGTCTTTTCAGAGCGATGCTCTTTTGTTTAGCAATGTTTTGGTTTGTGAGATTTGTGTAAGACGCTCCATAAGCACTTGAGAGTCAGCTGTCACAAAGTGAAGTTCATAATGTAGTCTTTTATACATTAAACGTCTTTTTATAATACCAACGTATTATTATCCATCAAGCACACATCGACGAAGATGGGATCAGCTGAGAAATAATTACTAACAATTTATCATCTCTGTTCCAGGTAATTATTATGGCTAATAGAACTTCCTACCTAAGCATCCATATATTATACAACGGTTAAGGGAAGAGGCAGGACAAACCCTAAGTTAGCCATGTCTGAATAAAATTCAAGGCACGGCTATTAGGGTTGTAGCCTGAGGCTACACTCAGAGGGAAAGAGATTACCCTTAAGTCTCCGAAGAGACGTGTAATGATTCATAACATTCTAGGAGGTATCAGTCTCCACTGAATGAAAACAATGCACGAGGGTAACCGGGGAAAGTCTGAACGTATAGTAAAACGTCCAGGTAAGGTTACCTAGGCTATACGAGATCTCGGTTACCTAAATCACCGAAACTCTAAATATACAATCGACAGAGAAAAAGGGGAAACAAAAATTATGCACATTATCGAAACTTTACAAGAGTAATTGCCTAAATAGCTAAATAATTAAAATAAATAAATAAACGGATTTTGAGCGAAGCGAAAAATCTATTTTTGGGTGAGATAGCCATGACGACGTCCTGATGGAAGGTTCCTTCAGTAGCTTCCTAGGGTATATTTAACTACAGGGATATTCCCAGAGAATTAAACTAAAGGTTATCACAAAATTCTAACTTCTGGTGCGAGTACCCTAAAGGTTTCCCTCTAGGATATCGTATATCAACAGGGGACGCATGTATTAACATGCCACATAGCTATCTGCACCCCATATAGAGTTAACACTTCGATATGAAAGGTGGAGAATAACTGGGGAGCCGTTCCACAGTTACACTCGTCCGTGGCTGCTTTTGGTACTCGAAACGTAAACAAACGGGCGCCATTGCTAAATGACGTCACGTCCGTCCTCATCCTGAGGCCAGCTTCTTGCTAATCTCCATGATACAGCAGGACAGGGCGGGGCCTGAAAGGCTGGACTAGAATAGACGGGAGGGTCCATCAGGACGTCATGGCTATCTCACCCAAAAATAGATTTTTCGCTTCGCTCAAAATCCGTTTTTTGGGCTCAAGCCATGACGTCCTGATGGAAGTGTACCAGAGAATTAATGCATAGTGGAAATTTTCCCCTTTTTATGCAAGTGCCAAGGGCTTCGAATAGAGGTATGTAATATGTCCTCGCTAGAGTTTCCGTGGGGATCCAGCTTCCTGCCCCCCTGGCAGAGAAGTCCCGGTGGACCATACCAATATCTCAAAGCGATCATTGAAGGGCTACTCACCCTGCGGAGAGTTCATGCAGGACTCGGAGACAAGACAGAAGGTTAATATTCGGGTAGGAATATTATCAAGCATAGGTAAGTGATAAATAATCACTACGCTCCTTGGAGGAGAGATCAATCTGGTCTCGAAGGCAGGACGAAGGTAAGTATTCAGGTAGGAATATTACCACAGCATGAGTGAGTATATAATACAAGTAAATTTATATTATTCTTCTCATTCAAAAGGAAGGGGTTAAATGAAACTATGACAATCATATATTTCATAATAAATAATAGGAGCGGAGAGAGACGCATATGTAATAAAATAGACATTTTATTTCATAGATTGCAGATTATCGTGATAACAATTGCAATAATAAGTGTAAAGTTAATTTACAATTAATAAAGAATAATGTACATAGAAAATAAAAGACTTCAATCTTGAATCTGAAAGAAATTTCACTTTTAGAAACACAAATTCCAGAGGAACGTCAGTCTTTTTCAAAGAAAAACACATCATGCCCTAGAGCATGTGGCACTCATGTGAAGTCTATGACATTTCACCTTGATAAGAACAGTCTAATAGAAACACTAAGTGTCCATGAAATCACTATGTATCACAAAAGGGTCAACACAGGCACCCGTAGAGTTAAAGTCCCAAGTAACTCACTGTTCTATGCAGAGTTAAACGGCAGGTTTCATAACACTACCTGCGGCTACCACGAAATGTTTAACTTCATGCACTTGCTTCGCGTAGTGCTTGAAGAAAACGCGCGACGATTTCCACCCTGTGAAGCCCTTGAGGCTTTCGAAATCCATGCTCTGGAAGAAATTCAGAGAAGACGCGACTTTTCTAGGATCATGACCTGCGGGCGTACTGGTAGGATCCGCTCTGCGAATGAAGTAGGTGATTTTCGCTCTTAGTTGTTTCAGTGACAAGTCACTACCCAATGTTTCTCCTTTGAAGAGTTGTCCTCCACTGAAGTCTGAAGTTCTTCGAAGATAGACCTTAAGACTCTCCACTGGGCATAGAGAGACATCTTCCTTCAGGGGGCAGATTCTCCAGGGGCCCCATCTCTTAGTGGGTAGTTCATTCTTTGCGAGAAACGTCGGATCAGGGAAGAGGGTAAGTTCTCCTGTATCTGTGAACAGGATATGACCCTTGTCTCTTGATAATGCCACTATTTCACTGACTCGGGCTCCCGAGGCGAGAGCAAAAAGGAAGATCACTTTTTGAGTCAAGTCTTTTAGAGGGCACGAATCGTTGTCCAGGTTAGAGGCAAAATGGAGCACCTTGTCCAGGGACCAGGAGATAGGTTTTGGCAGAGGTGCTGGGTGTAGTCTAGCGCATGCCTTTGGTAGTTTATTGAAGATATCGCTGGACAGATCAATCTGGAAAGCGTACAGTAGTGGTCAAGTCAAAGCTGATTTGCAGGTGGAAATCGTGTTGGCTGCTAAGCCTTGTCCATGAAGGGGAATGAAGAAGGACATACAAAAATCAATGGAGATTTCCGTAGGAATGAGACCCACTTTCTCCAGGAAGATTTGTATTGCCGTCGAGTGGATTCAGTCTTGTATTCCTCAAAGAAGTCTAGACTTTTCTTCGAGATTCCAAACCTTTTCTTTGCGGTTAACTAGAGAAAATCATGAGATGAAGGTCCCTGACTTTCAGTGATGAAGTGAAGACAGTCGACTTCTGTACTTGTTGAGAGAGAACTGGGCCCGGTAGGGGAATCAGCATGGGCTGCAGCTCCAGGACCAGAGGGTACCAATTGCTCCGGGGCCACTTGGGAGCCACTAGGGCCGCTGTCCCTTTGAAGGTTCTCAATTTGGAGAGGACTTTCAGCAGAAGGTTGGGGGGAGGGATCAGGTATATCCTGGACCATCTGTTCCAATCCAGTGACATGGCGGTCCTCGTACGGGGCCACATATCGAGGAAGTTGATTGTTGTCGCTCGTTGCGAAGAGATCGATCTGAAGTTCCGGGACTTGGTGAGAGATGAAGGAGAATGATCTTGCGTCTAGAGACCATTCCGACTCTATTGGGCTTGTCCGTGATAGAGCGTCCGCCGTCACATTGCGGAATCCTTATAGGTGAACTGCAGACAGGTGCCATTTCTTCTTTTCTGCCAGACAAAAGATCGGAAGAAGTACCTGATTTATCTGGGGCGATCTTGAGCCCTGACGATTGAGACATCTGACTACCACCGAGTTGTCCAGAGTCAGACGGATGTGGATCGAGGGAGGCGGGGAAAGTTTCTTCAGGGTGAGAAGAACCGCCATGGCCTCCAAGATGTTGATGTGAAACGTCTTGAATAGGGGAGACCATGTTCCCTGAACCTGTCGTTGGTGGGAGTGACCTCCCCAACCCTCCAGTGAAGCGTCCATGTGGATGTTGATCGATGGAGGCGGGTGTTGAAGAGGGATGGACCTTTTCAGGGTCTTTGCTTCCGACCACGGCTTTAGTAGAAAGCGAAGTCTGTTTGGAAGCCGTCTCTTGAGGTCTCTTCGAGCGATGGATGCGAAACGTCTCCAGACTCCTGCGGCATCCTTTAGCTGTGCGCGAAGCACTGGGTTTGTCACAGAGGCGAACTGTAGAGAGCCGAGAACTTGTTCCTGCTGTCGTCTTGAGATCCGTTTGGATTTCAGAAGTCTTCTGACAGACCCTGCTATTTCCTTCCTTTTCTTCTGCGGGATGGAAAGGCGGTGTGACTGAAGATCCCAATGGATTCCCAACCATTGGAATTTCTGAGCTGGAGAGAGGCGAGATTTCTCGGTGTTTATCTTGAATCCCAGATGTTCTAGGAACTGGGTGACTTTGTTGCAGGCTCTTACACAATCTTCGGGCGATGTCGCCCAGACTAGCCAGTCGTCTAGGTAGGCCATCACTTGGACGCCGTGAAGGCGGAGTTGTTGAACGATGGCGTCTGCCAGCTTGGTGAAGATCCGTGGAGCCCCGTTGAGCCCGAAGGGCATGGCCCTGAAGGCGTAACTTTTCCTTTGGAGTCAAAATCCTAGGTAGGAGGAAGCGTGATGATTCATTGGAACGTGCCAGTAGGCATCCGCCAGGTCTATGGAGACCGTATAGGCCCTTTGAGGCAGAAGGGTCCTTATTTGTTGCAGAGTCAGCATCTTGAACTTGTTGTTCGCAATGAACTTGTTGAGAGGGGATAAGTCTAGAATGACCATGAGTTTGTCGGAGTCCTTCTTGGGAACGCAAAATAGTCTCCCTTGGAACCTGGTTGACTTTACCCTCCTGATCACCTTCTTATTCAAGAGTTCTAGGACATATTCTTCCAGGAGGGGGGTTGACTGTTGGAAGAATTGCTGGAAGGCTGGGGGTGGTTGAGTCCAGCTCCAGCCTAGTCCCTTCTTGACGATGCTGTGTGCCCAGGGATCGAAGGTCCAACGATCCTGGAATTGGCGGAGTCTTCCTCCCACCGGAAGCACTTCATTGCTTCTGGTGTCCCGAGGGTTTGCCACCTCGGCCGCTAGCTCCCCTTCCTCCTCTGCCTCTGGAGGGGTGGCGAGACGAATCTCTGCCGGAACCTCTGCTTGAGCCCCTACCTCTGGGATGAAAGGTAGTAGCATGTTGCTCAAACGCAGGGGTAAAGACCGGTGACTGCGACACCACTGATTGGGTGACCAACTGAAAGGTCTGCTGTGGCTGTGTGGCCACTTGGGGAGTAGCGGAACCCGGAAACTGCCGTCTCTGTTGACGTTGCTGGGGTTTTGGCTTCTGAGATTTCCTCTTAGGTTGAGGGCCATCGTCCTGAGAGGATTTCCTTTTTCTCGACATGCCCCATTTGTGGAGAAGGTTCCTATTCTCTGTGGCGGCCTTGTCTGCAATCTCTTTCACCAGGGAGGAGGGAAAGAGATATTTACCCCAGATATTGGAGGAAATCAGCCTCCGGGGTTCGTGTTTTACCGTCGCGTTGGCAAACACGAATTCACGACAGGCTCTGCGAGCCTTAGTGAAGCTATACAGGTCCTTAGTCACCGTTGCCAAGTGTGTTTTGGCGAGGACCATATAAAAGTCCGGGACTCTAGTATCCCCGGCCATAAGTTCAAGCTGTACCTGGAGGGACAGCGATGCGGCAAGCCTCTCCTTCGTATCCTGTTCCCTACAAAGGAGGTGATCATTTAGCCTTGGGAGGTCCTCATTGAATTGACGACCAGCTACGTCAGGCTCTAACTTCCCCACCGTGAAGGTTGACTGGACGTCTTTCCAGTGCCTATCATCGGGAAGAACGGTAAGGGAGAAGGGTCTGCACTCCTCCAGTGCAGGGCAAGGTTTCCCTTCCTCCACAGCCTTTAAGACCGCTGTGAAGGCCTTTTCGATAAAGGGGAAAGTCGCAGCATTCGGCGCAACGAAGGTTGGGTGCTTCTTACTGAGCGTCGGCATCTTGGAGTTGGTGAAACCCCTACTCTTTACCGCATTGGCTAGCATAGCCTGGGCCTTCGCGAGATCGAACATGATTACCTCTTTCGGTTCGGTCTCTTCCTTTGAGGCTGGTCCGGACCTGAGCCAGACGTAACAGTCCGGATAAGCCTCGAAGTTCGGGAAGAATTCGACTTCTTCCAACAAGATAGAGCCAACCTTCTCACTGATGAAGATCTTACCAGTCGTGATCGGCATATGCTCGGCATATCTCCACGGGTTAGTTTTTGAGCAAGAGGGGAGGTCCTTAACTGAAATCCGTTTCGGTTGTTTAAAGTTGACTGGAGTAGACCGGAATTGCTCCTGGGTCTCTCGTAGCTTTCTTTCCATGAGGGCTTCAAGCATCTTGAAGACCTCCTGAGTGCCCGATGGAAGAGGGTCCGGGGTGGCGGAAGTCGAAGGAACAGGGTCCTCGGACGGTGCAGGAGTCGCTGCGGGAGTAAGAGCGGGAGCGACCTCGGACTCCGAATCAGGATATTCCACCTGGTCTTCCTCATAGTCGAGTTCCTCGCCCATGAGGTTCTTCTCCGTCTCTTCTGACACTTCCGACATACGTTCCACGTTATCGGAATCCAAGTGGCACTCATGCATGGACTGGGCCATGACGATATCAGGTTCCACCACGAGCTGGACAGTGGGGATCTGATCACTGGGGATCACAGAGTCTTTGGATGCCTTTGGGAAAAGCAAGGCCCTCAAATCTTTGCTGGCGAGATACGGTCCGGTGGCGTTCTTCTGGAAGCCACGCACCCACTTGCGTAGCTTCTCTCGAGCGTTGTCCCTTGCCTCTGCTGAAGGAGGGTCGTCGAACGCCTCGGCCAAACGACTCTTGCAGACTGTACAGTTCTGCGGGTCCCAGTATTTCAGGTCGCCTCCCTTGACGACGCAGGGGGCGTGGGTCCGGCACGCCTTGTGCCCGTAGAAGTCCGGGCGCTTCACTCCACAGAAGTTGCTTTCGCACTTCATATACTCCTCCTGTAAAAGAAAGAGATCATGAGTACATGGAAGGCATAAGAATGACTTACATTACTGTAAAATTAAGATAACTTAATCTAAATTTTTAAGCATTAAAATAATTCATAAGGTATTATAATGCCTGAGAGTAGTGAGCGGGAAAGGAAGTAGATAGACACATACTTGTGAATCACGCCCAGTCCGTTACCGTAACCTTATCAGTAGGCAATTTCTTTTGTGGCCGAAGGTCACAAAACGGAAATCCATATGGATAAGCCGTGGTGGGTAGAAGCTAAGCCTCTAACAGAAATTGCCCGTGAGGTGTAGCAGGGACTAAGACCACTCAGATCCCTGGGTAGAAGGGGAGTAGGAGAAACCCCTTATTAGATATAGGTTCCGGCAATCAGCCGCACTAAGACACACAGAGTATGCTGGAATATTGTAATGTGCAATCAGACAGCACAGCCACAATGTTAAAGGTAAGACAATACCTATATATGGAAGTGGCTAAGCCATCTGGCTGCAGTATGTTGGCTGTCGGCATGTTGTCGGCAGGTATGAGAAGGGGTGCATGTCCCTTAACCTCTTCTGCCGGCACGCCGGAGGCCGGTCCTGCAGGGTGGAAGGCATCAAGACAGACACATTGAGTATCTAAAATATAATACCATCGTGGCGACCGCCGGCACAGCGTCGGGTCGCCGGCAGGAGGCGGCGGCTCCAGAAGCCGAAGGCTGACGGCCTGGTGAGCTTGGATCAATTCATAAGATGGATATGTATATGGTTGTATACCTAGACCGCCGGCAATCAATGCCGGGGAAGGCATCTTATGAAAGAATGTCACCAGAGGTAAAGGCGGTATCGCCGGCGGTGGAGGCGGCAAGGGACCGGCACCAGGATAGGCGGAGAGAAAGGTAAGGAGGGATGGAAGGGGTAAGATCTCATACCCCTGCGGCATCCCTCCGGAGAGAGTGCACTCATGATAGGAGTAGATACTCCTAGCATCCGGTGGCAGGGGGCCGGCAGTCGGCCGGGTGCCTGGGGTAACCCAAGGGAGGGTTAGAGGGCACTCAAGAAGGGGGAAACCTCCGCCGGCCGGACCGCTGCCGGCAACTACCCCCATAGAACGCTATGAAGGGTATGTGTACCAGAGCGGCCAGCTCAGCAGGAGAACAAGTTAGCCCTAACACTCCACCCAAGGGAGGAGTTGTAGGACTAAGGACAGATGTGTGTAGGCAAGCCTATACCAAAGGGATAGGTGGGGAGGGAGAAGATGAGGGGTCTTTCTATAGGGGAGACTCTGTATAAGAACGGCCACCAAGGAGAGGGAGAACGCTCCCTAACCTAGGTTAGGTAACCCAGAATGAGAATGGTACAGAAGTACCGTCTCAAACTATAATAGAGCAGAGTCAACCAACAGATCTTAACCTAGAGAAGGAGGGCTAACTCCTAGGCTAGGTAAGCTGAAAGACACATCGCAAGTTGCAGGGAGGGAGGAGCAACCCAACCTGGTGCAACTCAGGAAGGGCAGAGCCGTTCCTTATTTCTCGGTCATGACCCTAAGGGAGGATCATTCCCTTAGGGTAGACAGAGAAGCGATAAATACTCTGTTTGTAGACAAGATTCCCCTATATAGAAGGGGAAGCAGGGCCACACAGAGGGAATGCCCGCAGGCAGGGGATTAGGGAGCATATAGAGGTTCCTACATTAGGTTAGGGTGGAAAGATACGCAATCAACCCGATCCCCTATATGGTCTCCGAAGGCGAAAACACTTACATCACAGTTAATAGTATGTTTAATAATGCCACAATCTTCATAACTTAACCTAGGAACACTGGTATATATCTTGCATGAACACAAGCACTAGGCTATCCAGCCTAGGGGCTAAGCTAGCGATCTAGTATGGGGTCGAACGGCGACCGAGTCAGATGAGCGCTAAAACACGATATAAGTAATTCCTAGCTATGAAGACTAAATAACTAATAATATTAATTAGTTAAGTGACCGGATAAGGCTGTTCTGGCTAACTAAATAAAGCATGCGATATGAACAGCGACGCCATAAAATGGCGCGTCCGGGATCGGCACAGCTCTGCCACAAAACACAATATTTTACAAAAAGTAGAAGTTACTTTACGGCTAGAGCTTATTTAAACAATACTGGGACCTGGTACTCAACTTTCCAGAAGAAGGCGAGGCTGAAGGTAGCGACATAACGGCGATGTAAGCAGATGAAAAACGCACTCAAGGAAAATCCGACCAAAGCAAGGAGCTACAGGCTGAAGGATGAGGACGGACGTGACGTCATTTGGCAATGGCGCCCGTTTGTTTACGTTTCGAATACCAAAAGCAGCCACGGATGAGTGTAACTGTGGAACGGCTCCCCAGTTATTCTCCACCTTTCATATCGAAGTGTTAACTCTATATGGGGTGCAGATAGCTATGTGGCGTGTTAATACATGCGTCCCCTGTTGATATACGATATCCTAGAGGGAAACCTTTAGGGTACTCGCACCAGAAGTTAGAATTCTGTGATAACCTTTAGTTTAATTCTCTGGGAATATCCACTGTAGTTAAATGTACCCTAGGAAGCTACTGAAGGAACCTTCCATCAGGACGTCATGGCTTGAGCCCAAAAAAGCTATTAAAAACTGGAAGTCGTTCTGCTATCTAAATAACACATGCCTAACGAACGACGGCGCCATGGCGCCTCCAGTAACTGGCCTAGCTCTTAAACACAATAAAATACTCTAATTTCATTGTGAAACAGGAGCTAAAATATACTCATAGTAAAGACCCGATACTCAACTTTCCAGAGGCGGAAGAAGATGGAGAAAGCATAATAATAATCCTGTAAAACGATCGAAAAGTTAGATCGCCAGGAAATATCACCGAGCGAGATCGCTACAAAAAAAGGAATGTCCGCCGTCGTGGGAATGGCGCTGTTGTATTCCCAATAGTATTACGAGAGCGGGGAGAGCCTTTGGACGGCTCCCTTTTGCCACATCCTCCTCGAAGCCAAAACGCTGTTTGGGGTGCAGATTGCTATGGAGGCGTGTCAAGAATGCGTCCACTGATATTATACGATATCCTTTTGAGAAATTTTAAGGATATTCGCGCCAGGAGTTAGAATTCTGGATACCTAAAGGTAAAATTCTCTGGAAATATCACTGTAGTACATATATCCCTTAGGAAGCTACTTTAAGGAACTTCCATCACGACGACATGGCTTGAGGCCAAAAATGAAGATTAAATAACTAAAGATATTACTTAGTTATAAGGCCGGGGAAGGCTGTTCTGCCTAGCTAAATAACGCATGCAATGAAAACAGCAGCGCCGTAAAATGGCGCCTCCGGGCAAGGCACAGCTCGACCACAAAATGGATTTTGAGCGAAGCGAAAAATCTATTTTTGGGCTCAGGCCATGTCGTCCTGATGGAAGTTCCTTCAAAGGTAGCTTCCTAGGTGTATTTGATTACAGTGATATATCCCAGAGAATTTACCAAAGGTATCCAGAATTCTAACTCATGGAGCGAATATCCCTTAAAATTTTACGAAGGGATATCGCGTAATATCAGAGGACGTATTCTTGACACGTCTCATGGCTATCTACGCCCCCAATAGAGCTTTCACTTCGAGGGGAAAGAGAGGCAAGAATAAGGAGAGTCGTTAAAGAGACAGCGCTCTCGACGCTCCCTACTGCTCTGCAAATAGTGCGCCAATCCGCCACCCCAAGGCGCCACCAAGTCATTCTTTGTAGCTTTGTAGGTGTTGCAGATACAGTACCATAGGGAGGGATTCATAATCCTTTTGTCCCAAAAGAGGGTGGGTCCATCAGGACGACATGGCTCAAAATCCATTTTTTTTTGGCTCAGGACATGTCGTCGTGATGGAAATGTACCAGAGCATTAATCTATCTGTGGATTTTCAATAGTGCCATTCATCTCGAGCTAAATCTTTCCTTTTGGTCTTTAGACCTAGAGACACTTGATGTTACTGTTATACACCAATCAGCTGATCATAAAATATGTCAGTGCTTCCTGCTCCCTACAGGGAAGAGTCTGGGTAGACTCGAGGAAAAACCCAAGGATTGTGAGTTCAAGGAACAATCTAGCAAACAGTTCGTATATTAGTGTCATCATATACGTAAAGCATAGTCTGTATTTGGATGGTATTGGTCTGGACAGGTTACTGTACCTCTCAGGTTTGTCGATAAAGAGACGGACAGGTTTATACATGTGTAGTAAACCTTAAACAGTAAAATGAACAGTCTAGTACAATAAGATCTTACCTGTTTGCTTGGAACAATATGAATCTTAGTTCCGATATTTACTTAAATATCATTAAATATCAAAATAGTGAAGGATGCTCTGAATTATACATACACTGGAGTATTTGGGGCGAAAGAGACGCAAAGATTCGTTCTATTGTTTATTACAAAAATAGAAATCATGGTTGTGAACAATTACAATGTATGCTGAATAATTCTGCATAAAATCATAAACAGTAATAACAGAAATAAATAGAGTTTTCATGAACAGGGAAACATTAGCCACTCTAAGGGAAATATAAAAATTTCACTATACATTCTGTTGTTACTAGGAACACTGTGCATATAAGAATGCCTGGCACTTGTGTCAGTCTATTTTGCTTAATGTCACCTGTGTAGGGAGAACAGTCTATAGTGTCATCACTTAAACACAAAACTGAACATGATATGCCTTACGAGTCTATCATGTACACCCTTCACTATAAGTCCCAAATAGTGCACTGTTCTTTGCAGTAATCAAGCAGCAGGTGTTATTACACTGCCCGCCGCCACCACATGAAATTTAATTTCTTGCAATTGCTTCGCGTAGTGCTTAAAGAAGACCCTCGAGGACTTCCATCCAGTATAAGCACGAAGGCTTTCAAACGACATCGTTTGGAAGAAATTCAGAGACGAGGCAACTTTTCTCGGATCATGACCTGCGGGTGTATTGTCTGGATCCGCTCTGCGAATAAAGTAGGTGATTTTCGCCCTTACCTGTTTCAAGGATAACGTTGAACCGGAAGTCTCTCCCCTGAAAAGCTGACCTCCCTTAAAGTCTGAAGTTCTACGAAGATAGACCTTTAGGCATTCCACTGGGCAGAGGGATGCTTCTTCCTTCAGAGGGCAGATTCTCCAGGGACCTCATCTCTTAGTGGGCAGCTCGTTCTTGGCGAGAAACGTCGGGTCCGGAAAGAGGTCAGATCTCCATTGTCTGTGAACTGAATGTGGCTAGTACAGTGGTAACGTGTTTGCCTAGCATTTCGCATGGCAAGAGATCGATCCCCGCCCAGGACCGTGAATTTAAGCTGTTTACTGGGGAGGCTACTGCTGTGGTAGGGCACCACAGTGGGGGGTTGGGCTTGCCCGACTGACGTTCTAGTGAGCATATATTCTGATGGAACCGGAACTGAAACCAGTCACCTTTAACCTTTAACCTTTATTTCGCTAACTCTGGTTACCGAGGCTAGTGCAAATAAGAATATCACCTTCTGAGTCAAGTCTTTCAGCGAGCAATCCTCATTGTTCAGGGTTGATGCTAAATGAAGAACTTTGTCCAAAGACCATGAAATGGGCTTAGGAGGAGCTGCGGGCCGAAGTTTAGTGCAGGCTTTAGGGATCTTGCTGAAGATTTCGTTGGAAAAGTCTACCTGGAAGGCGTAAAGCATTGGTCCGGCCAGGGCAGATTTACATGTAGAAATCGTATTGGCTGCTAAACCTTGTTCATGAAGATGGATGAAGAGGGACAAACAGAAATCCGTAGAGATCTCCTTAGGTTTCTTTGCCTTGACAAAGGCCACCCACTTCTTCCAGGAAGACTTATATTGTCTTCTTGTTGACTTTGACTTGTATTCTTTTAGGAAGTTAATACTGTCCCTAGAAATCCCGAACCGTTTCTTGACCGCTAAGGCGAGAAAATCATGAGATGAAGGTTCTGGGTTTTCACTGATGAAGCTGAGACAGTCAATTTCTGCACTTGCTGAGTCAGAACTGGGTCCGGCAACAGGATCAGTTTCAGGCATAGTTCCGTTACCAGAGGGAACCAAACGCTATTGGGCCACTTGTGGGCCACTATTGCTGCCGTCCCCCGAAAGGATCTCAGCTTGTCGAGGACTTTCAGCAGAAGGTTGGTTGGAGGGAATAGGTAAATCTTGGACCATCTGTTCCAATCTATAGACATCGCATCCATTGCTTCAGCTAGAGGATCCTCGTACGGGGCTACATACCGGGGTTGCTTCTTGTTGTCGCTCGTTGCGAAGAGGTCTATCTGCAGTCCTGGGACTTTGCGTAAGATGAAGGAGAACGATCTTGCGTCTAGGGACCATTCTGACTCTATCGGTTTGGTCCTGGATAGAGCGTCCGCTGTCACATTGCGGAACCCTTGAAGGTGGACTGCTGACAAGTGCCATCTCTTCTTCTCCGCTAGGCGGAAGATGGCTAGTATCACTTGGTTTATGTGAGGCGATCTCGAGCCCTCTCGGTTTAGGCATCTCATTATGACTTCGCTGTCTAGAACCAGACGGATGTGGATTGAGCAGCGGAGTTTCAGTTTCTTTAGGGAAAGAAAAACTGCCATGGATTCCAGGAAATTGATGTGGAAGGTTTTGAAGAGGGGAAACCAGGTTCATTGGACTTTCCGATGATGAGAGTGACCTCCCCTCCCCTCTTTCGAGGCATCCGTGTGAACGGTGACTGACGGTGGAGGTGGTTGTAAGGTAACCTTGTTCTTTAGGTTTTTGGCCTCCGACCATGGCTTGAGTAGGGATCGCAGACGATTTGGTATCGGTCTTTGTAGATCTCTTCGAGCGTTTGATGCGTATTTTCTCCAGACTCCTGATGCATCTTTTAATTGTGCTCTCAATACTGGATCTGTCACTGAGGCGAACTGGAGAGACCCCAACACTCTCTCCTGTTGCCTTCTTGATATCCTTGTGGACCGAAGAAGGCTTTTGACAGATCCTGCTATCTCTTTCCTTTTCTTTGATGGAATGGAAAGTTCCAGTGGATGCCCAGCCACTGAAACTTTTGAGCTGGAGACAGTCAAGATTTTTCCAAGTTGATCTTGAATCCCAAGTGTTCCAGGAACTGGATCACTTCCTTGGAGGCTTGCCTGCACTCTTCTTTGGATGCTGCCCACACCAGCCAGTCGTGCAGGTAGGCTACCACCTGGATTCCTTTTAGGTGTAGTTGATGAATGACTGCATTCGCAAGCTTGGTGAATACCCTTGGAGCTATGTTCAGTCCGAAGGGCATGGCTCTGAAAACATACTGTCTTCTTTGTAGTTTGAATCCCAGGTAGGGGGAAACTTGACGGCTGATCGGAACGTGCCAGTACGCATCCGTCATGTCTATGGAGACTGTGTATGCCCTTTTGGGCAACAGGGTCCTGATGTGTTGAAGCGTCAGCATTTTGAACTTGTAGTTCACTATGAACTTGTTGAGAGGTGACCAGTCCAGAATTACTCTGAGCTTTTCCGAGTCCTTCTTCGGAACACAAAATAGCCTTCCTTGGAATCTGACAGACTTCGCCTTCCTTATAGCTCTTTTGCTCAAGAGTTCCTGAACATATTCTTCCAATATGGGGGTTGAGTGTTGGAAGAATTGAGGGAAGGTTGGTAGAGATGAGCTCCAACTCCACCCTAGTCCGTTCTTGATTAGGCTGTGGGCCCAGGGATCGGAGGTCCAACGATCCCGGAAGAAGAAGAGTCTCCCTCCTACCGGTAGCATCTCACTTTGAGTGCTGGGTGGAGGATTTACCTCCTTGGCCACATCCACCCTTGTTGTCCCTACCTCTGAAGGGGCGTCTGGAGGAACCTTGAAAGGAACCTCGAGACTTCAGCCGAAAGGTCGTAGACTGCCTTTCAAATACTTGGGTGAACACTGGTGACTGAGTCACCAGTGTTTGGGGCACCAGTTGAAAGGTGGTGGGTGGTTGTGCCACCGTCTGGGACACCGTGGCCACGGGAAGCTGTTGCTGTGTCTTAGGCCGAGAGGGAACTTTAGGTCGTTTTGGTCTATTCTCGGCTGGGGACCCTCGTCAGCTGAAGATTTTCTTTTAGAGGACAAGCCCCATTTAGAGAGAAGGTTTCTATTCTCTCTGGCAGCTTTGTCCACGACCTCTTTGACCACTTCACTTGGGAAGAGGTCTTTTCCCTAGATGTTAGAAGCTATCAGCTTCCTTGGTTTGTGTTTCACCGCAGCCGTGGCGAACACGAACTCTCTGCAAGCCCTTCTTGCTTTAATAAAGTTGTACAGGTCTTTTGTTACTGTCGCCAAGTGGGATTTGGCGAAGACCATGTACATGTCCGGGGTATCTGGGATGCTTGCCATTGTCTCCAGGCCAGTCTGCAGACACAAGGAAACAGCAAGATGTTCTTTTGTCTCCTGTTCCCTACGCAGGAGAAAGTCCGACAGCTTGGGGAGGTCTTTGCCGAACTGTCGTCCGGCAATATCTGCCTCCAGCTTCCCAACTGTGAAGGTGTTGTGCACATCCTTCCAGTCCGCATTGTCTGATGGGAAGGCAAGGGAGAAGGGTCTACACTCCTCCTCCAGTGTAGTGCACGGTTTCCCTACCTCAACTGCCTTTAAGGCTGCCTTAAGCCCTTTGTCCATAAAGGGAAAGGCACGTTTAGGATCAGCAATGAAAGACGGGTGCTTCTTGCTGAGAGCCGGCACCTTAGAGCTAGTAAAGGCCCTCTCCTTTAAGGTGGCGGTATATAAGGCCTGAGCCTTAGAGAGTTCAAGGACAATAGTTTCCTTCGGCTCTGTTTCCTCTTTGAATGCAGGTTCTGTCTTAAGACGGACATAGCAATCCGGGTAGGCCCCTTTGCTGGGCCAGAACTCAATTTCCTTCACTGGGACAGTGCCCAGTTTTTCTGAGAGGAAGATCTTCCCCCCCGACATGGGCATGTGCTCTGCGTACCTCCAGGGGTTAACATCAGAGAAGGCGGGGAGATCCTTAACGTTTAGCTTCTTCGGGGCCAAACGTGTTGCAACTAGCTGATGCATTTCAGTCCGAAGAGAGGCCTCCTTCTCGGACGATTTCTTTTGAATGTCCTGCACTATGGACAGCGATTACAACGTACTCGTGATAGAATCTAGTTGGGGTGCAGTGGAAGAGGTCGAAGGCACCGGCTCATTCACTGTGGCCGATGATACCGAA
This sequence comes from Palaemon carinicauda, assembly GCF_036898095.1. Lineage (NCBI taxonomy): Eukaryota > Metazoa > Arthropoda > Malacostraca > Decapoda > Palaemonidae > Palaemon > Palaemon carinicauda. The sequence goes on along the minus strand of NC_090739.1, from coordinate 98,315,408 downwards.
ATCGTTTTGGCTTTCTCGGTTTCTGTCTCAGGTGGAACGTCATCCGCCTGATCCAATTCCTCCGCTAGGAGATTGTTCTCAGTCTCCTCTGAGACAACTGATATGTTGTCCTCTAATTGGATGCTCTCTAAGGCATCCGAAACCTCAGATTCATCCGGAATCTGAACCAGGGGAATCTCAGGCTGAGCCTGGGGAATAACCGCATCCGAAGATGCCCTAGGGAAAAGACAAGCCCTCATCTTTTCGATAGGAAGGTATGGGCCAGAAGTGTTCTTCTGGAAGCCTCTAACCCATTTACGCAGCATTTCCTTTGCTGCGTCCCTTGACTCCGTGGACTTTTGATCATCAAAAGCCTCTCTTACCAGTTTTTCACAAACGGTACATACCTGAGGGTCCTAGTACTTGAGAGCCCCCTTGGTGACTGCGCAGCGAGCATGGGCCCTGCACATGTCATGGCCGTAGAAGTTCTTACCACGGACCCTGCAAAAACTATTCCCGCACTCGGGATGCTCCTCCTGTAAAGAAAGAAAAGCATATAAGTATTCGGTGAAATTCTCAGATTTCAGCATACATATATAATTAATATTAGCTTGGATAGGGTAAGCTATAAATAGGAAAGACACCTACATGTGTTTCCTGTCCAGCCAATTGCTATGACCTCCTCCAATATTGAAAGTAGAATTCTTAGGAATTCTTAAGGGAAGATGATATCCTATGATATAAAGTGTCTTCTTGACACAATCTTCCAGTTTCAATATTGGGGATTAAGGACAATAATGGATCATAACCATTAATGGAAGAGAGAATCGCTCTCTTATATGTGATGGTCTCACAATAGGCTGCCCATGAAGCACCTTGTAGGTTGAAAAAAACTTTGGGCTACAGCACTGACTGTTTGGTAACAAGATGCCAGTCCTGTCAGGCCTGCCAGCACCTGCCGGCGTCTGCCGGGCAACCCAGCACATGCCGGACTATTCTGGGCTATTGAAGGCAATTATTGTCTTCATAAAATTGGGTGGTAGACCGCCGGCAACGGCTCTGCCGGCTGCCGGCTGCCGGCGGCCTCTGCCGGTGGCAGCGGCTCTGTCGGCTGGCAGTTGCTCTGCCAGCCGCCGGCCGGCAGCGGCTCTGCCAGCCGGTGGCGGCTCTGCCAGCCGGTGGCGGCTCTGCCAGCCGGCGGCGGCTCTGCCAGCCGGCGGCGGCTCTGCCAGCCGGCGGCGGCTCTGCCAGCCGGCGGCGGCTCTGCCAGCCCTCAGCCGAGGATCCTTCCATCAAGGGGACCCGGCGGCAGTCGGCGGCAGATGACCAGGTATGGGTGGCCGGCTGTCGGCCGGCAACTTAGCAGCTGGCAGTCGGTCCCTGAATGTCTATTGTCTTTGGGTTGTCGATCAACGACGTTCCCAGTAGGCGGCTGCAGGGCAACTGCCGGCCGGCAGACAATTGACATAGCCCAGTACGAAAGTAAGAGAGAAAGAAAGGATGGAGGAAGGCAAGGGCTCAGCCTTGCCAGCCTGCATCCAGAATGAGGGTTGAAGTGGAAGGGGGAATTAAATTCGGGCTTCCACCCAACCATATCACAGTCATAAGGGCTATGGAAGGCAGTCCAAGGGAGGACTGAAGAACACTCTAAAGAATATGAGGGTACCCGCCGGCAGCCGGCTTGGCCGGCGGTAGACGGGGAACCTCAGGCCAGTCCTACAATAACCCTTAGGGTCAATGTAGAACGACGGCCAGGAGGGTGTTGGTTCATTCAACACGAAAGAGAGGGGGTAGGTGTCCCACAGGTAAGGTAATGCCCGAAGACACTACTTAACCTAAGGGATTCTGGTCTCATGGAGTAACCTCAGGTAGGAGAAATCATTTCCCCAGGTTGGGTTAGTCAAGGGAGAGGGCGTTCGTAGGACACCATCTCACCGGAGAACAAAATCTCGTGCCAGAGACCTTAGGCAGTGAAGAAATCATTTCTTCGGTCTAAGGTCTACCAGCACAGGACTATCTGCTAGGCCAAGGAAGGGGGAATTTTCATACAAAACCCCCAAGTATGGTCTAGGGAGGTCTAGCCTACTGTAAGAGCAGCTTAACCTGACATGGGAAATCATTTCACCAAGACAGGAAGATGCCTAACACAGACTGAGACTCTGATGTCCCGTTCTAAACTCAAAACCGACTCAGTGGTTAGGAGAAAGAAAATGGAACGTCTCAGTAAAACTTTGCCAGAACTCGGTTCACAGCAAGGAAAACTGAGAATAGCCTAGGATAATCAGAGGGAAGGGGAATTGCTCTTAAATCTCCTAGGAGATTAGTATCGACTTAAAAGGTTTAGGAGGTGTCACTCTCCCCTTAAAAGACAATACAAGAGCAATGGGGACATGTATGAAAGTATACTAAAGCCCCTAAGCTAGTAGCCTAGGAGCATGTGAATCGTTCACCGAAACTCTCTGTATACTATCTTGGAAGAGGAAAGCATAATTAAGTAATATCATAAATGTGTAAAATATTGCCTGTGCTTCAATAAAACTTTACCAGGAAGGTTATATCATGCATGAAGTGTGTAGGTGCCTAGGCTAGGAAGCCTAGCACTCGTGAGGCTCGAAATAACGGATTTTGAGCGTAGCGAAAAATCTATTTTTGGGTGAGGTAGCCATGTCGTCGTGATGGAAGTTCCTTCAAAGGTAGCTTCCTAGGTATATTTGACTACAGTGATATATCCCAGAGAATTTACCAAAGGTATCCAGAATTCTAACTCCTGGAGCGAATATCCCTTAAAATTTCACGAAGAGATATCGCGTAATATCAGAGGACGTATTCTTGACATGTCTCATGGCTATCTACACCCCCAATAGAGCTTTCACTACGAGGGGAAAGAGAGGCAAGAATAGGGTGAGTCGTTCCAGAGACATCGCTCTCGACGAGTCACTACTGTACCGCAAATAGTGCGCCTGTCTGCCACCCGAGGCGCCACCGTCATTCTTTATAGCTTTGTAGGTGATGCAGATACAGTACTATAGGGAGGGATTCATTATCCTTTTGTCCCAAAAGAGGGTGGGTCCATCAGGACGACATGGCTACCTCACCCAAAAATAGATTTTTCGCTATGCTCAAAATCCGTTTTTTGGGCTCAGGCCATGTCGTCGTGATGGAAGTGTACCAGAGCATTAATGTATCTGTGGATTTCCAATAGTGCCGTTCATCTCGAGCTAAATCTTTCCTCTTCGGTCTTTAGACCTAGAGACACTTGATGTTACCGTTATACATCAATCAGCTTGTAAGGACAGTGAGACAAGCGTCACCAAGATCAACTGATACTTTATTTGAATGCACACGGAAATACATTACAAGGTGCGGACGGAAACATAGGATGACGTTGGCGCCAAGTCAGATTGAAGTGCCCGCCAAAATATATGTGTTTTCTTACACTTACAAATATGTGAATTATGGGTTAACAAAAACATGTTATGAAACGATACATATATCAAAATGTAGCTCTGGTAGAGCGGAATATATATACATAGGACACCACAGTGTGGCAAAGAGAGAATTTAAATAGATAAGTAGTTTGTCGATTTTCTGGACGACGAAGGGATCGGTGTCCTTACAAGTACTCCCCCCCAAGACATCGGGCGGCGTAGAGGGCTGATGATCAATCTTCGTATCTCTTCGGGCGTCGGAGGGTTCCTCTTGTTTTTGAACGGAGGGGCGCGCTGGCGGTCGGTGTAAGGATATCTTCCTCTTGACGTCGTTTGATGATTTTTCCTTCGTTGGGCGGCTTGTTTTGGGGTGGAACTCTGGGTCTGCCAGGCCCAGCGGAGGCGGTGTCGCTTCCTTCGAGAAACGCTGGTTTCACGCGGTCTATTGAGACCCAGTCCTCTTGGCCATGGACGTCGAGAAGGAAGGCTTTCGTTGTCTTTTTAATTACCCGGTAGGGACCTCGATAAGGTCTAGTCAGTGGTTGTCGATGAGCGTCGACACGGACGAAAACGTACTTGCAGTCATCCAGGCTTTTTGGCTTGAAGTTCTTGGTTCTGTCCTGGTAAGTTTTGAGACACGGCCTGAACTTCCTGGCGATGTCCATTAGGTGATCCAGCTGCGTGTCGTCGGTTGATGAGGGAAAGAATTCGCCAGGAACTGCGAGCGCTTCCCCGTAAACTTTTTCGGCGGGCGAAGGTTCGCCGTCTGCGCGAGGGGCAGTGCGAAGGCCGAGGAGTACCCAAGGAAGTCGTGATTTCCAGTCCCCGTCGGTGCAGCTCGCCATCAGGGACGCCTTGAGGGCGAGGTGCGTTCTTTCGACCATGCCGTTTGCCGCGGGGTTGTATGCCGTGGTGCTGTGGAGCGTCGTCCCCATCAGGTTCGCCAAATCAAGCCATATTTCTGAGAGGAAAGCGGGGCCTCTGTCAGTCGTGATGTTGTCAGGAACGCCAAACCTGCTCACCCAGCTTGACAGGAGGGCTTCGGCACATGCTTGAGTCGTAGCTTTGGTCATCGGCGATGCCTTCAACCACCTCGTGGAGCGATCGATGATCGTAAGTAGGTAGCGAGCGGATCCAGAAGGAGGCAATGGTCCCACGACGTCGATGTGTATATGTCCGAAACGTCTTTTTGGCTGGGGAAAATCGCCCACCCCCGATTCGGTGTGACGGCTGACCTTGCTTGACTGGCAGTTGATGCATGACCTCACCCATTCCCGGGCGTCCTTTTTTATCCCTGGGCAGACAAACTTTTCAGACAGAAGGCGAGCGGTGGTGCGTCCTGAGGGGTGCGAAAGTCCATGGATGATATCGAATATTTTCCTTCTGCAGGAGACTGGTACCCAGGGACGAGGGCGGCCCGTGCTGGTGTCGCAAAGAATAGTTACTCCTGCTGGTCCGAGGGGAACCGCACTTATCTTGAGCGCGGATGGCTCCGTCAGGTGAACCTGTGCTTCTCGGTCGGTGCGTTGTTCGGTTGCTAGATTGGCGTAGTCGATTCCCAGGTGGATCGCGTCAATTTCAATCCTTGAAAGGGCGTCCGCGACTGGGTGTTTCTTTCCTGGGACGTAACGTATGGTGCACCCGAATTCGGCGATTAATGACTGGCAGTTGATGCATGACCTCACCCATTCCCGGGCGTCCTTTTTTATCCCTGGCCAGACAAACTTTTCAGACAGAAGGCGAGCGGTGGTGCGTCCTGAGGGGTGCGAAAGTCCATGGATGATATCGAATATTTTCCTTCTGCAGGAGACTGGTACCCAGGGACGAGGGCGGCCCGTGCTGGTGTCGCAAAGAATAGTTACTCCTGCTGGTCCGAGGGGAACCGCACTTATCTTGAGCGCGGATGGCTCCGTCAGGTGAACCTGTGCTTCTCGGTCGGTGCGTTGTTCGGTTGCTAGATTGGCGTAGTCGATTCCCAGGTGGATCGCGTCATTTTCAATCCTTGAAAGGGCGTCCGCGACTGGGTGTTTCTTTCCTGGGACGTAACGTATGGTGCACCCGAATTCGGCGATTAATGCGAGATGACGTTGTTGTCGGGATGACCATGCGTCCGTTGATTTCGTGAAGGCGTGGACGAGGGGTTGATGATCCGTTGCAATCGTGAAGGGGGTACCCTCCAAGATGTGCCTGAAGTGGCGGACGGCGAGGTAGACGGCGAGGAGTTCCCTATCGAAGGTGCTGTATCTTGTTTCGGTGGGTTTCAATTTCTTGCTGAAGAATGCCAGCGGTCGAGGAGAACCATCGACGAGTTGCTCAAGCACAGCCCCGCAGGCGACGTTGCTGGCGTCGGTCGTCAGTCGCAGGGGCGCGTTGTCGTCGAAATGAGCCAGGGTGGTGGCATTCGCAAGGGCATCCTTCGTCCGAGCGAATGCCTGTTGCTGGGGCAAGCCCCACTCGATTTTTTTTGCTTTTCCTTTCAGGACGTCGTCGAGGGGTGACAGGGTTTGTGCGATGTTGGGGATGAAGCGCCTGTAGTAATTGACCATTCCCAAGAACTCCTGAAGTTGGCGGATGGTCGTAGGTATTGGGAACTTCCTGATGGCGTCGACTTTGGTTGTCATGGGTTTTACCCCGCGCGAGGATACACGGTGACCAAGGAAATCCACTCCCTCCGCACCGAACGTACATTTGTCGAAGCGTACGACTAGGCCGTTCTCCTGTAGGCGCCTTAGGACGGTGCGGACGTGTCCCCGGTGTTCCTCCTTGGTTTTCGAGAATATCAGGATGTCGTCGACGTAGCAGACGCAGAAAGGTAGGTCACCCAGAATGCTATCCATTAGTCGTTGGAAGGTTGCCCCGGCGTTGCGTAGACCGAAGGTTGAGTATGCGAAGGTGTAGGATCCGAACGGCGTTACAATGGCAGTTTTCGGGATATCTTCCGGGAATACGGGGACCTGGAAGTAAGACTTGAGAAGGTCCATCTTGGTAAAAAACTTTGCGCCGTGCAACGCGTTCGTTAGGTCCTGCATGTTGGGCAGTGGGTAATGATCGGGCGTTGTGATGAGGTGGTAGATACCATGCTTGGACGGGGAACCTGGCGAGTGTCGGAGCTCGGGCTTGAAAACCTCGGGAAACTCTCGTAGGAGGTCGGCGTAGGGGTGCGTTGTTACGGCGGATACGGACATTGTTGCAGGGCCGTGTTCTAGGGCGCGAGACTGGCAGGTTCCCGTGTCGATGAGACGTCTGTTAGCGACATCGACGAGATGTCCATGGTGGGCGAGGAAATCCGCACCGAGGAGGGGGCGATTGACGTCGGCGATAGCGAAGGGCCAAGAATATGAACGGCCCATGATAGATATCTTGAGGGTCTTGATTCCATAGCACCGTATGGGAGATCCGTTGGCGGCGATGAGTGAGGGAGCCTTTTTGTCGGGACCACGGTCTAGGTCGGACTTCGAAGGAGGGAACGTTGACTGCATTGCGCCGGTGTCCACCATGATTCTACGGTTGGAAATGGTATCGAGGATACAGAAACCAATCTTGTTATGGTTAACTGCGGCCGCGATGGTGGCAGGTGGATGCTTCTGGCGACATCTTCTAGGGAAACTGCACGGTGCTCTACATTTCTTGGCGTCACTGCCGAACTGTTGGTGGTAGAAGCACCATGCTGGGTTAGGCGTAGGGTTTGGTCGCGTCGGTTGCGGTGGTTTCTTTCTTGATAGAATGTTGATCTCGTCGTCCTCGACGGTGATTGCCGAGGAGTCTATGGAAGAGCAGCTGCTGAAGGAGGAGAACGGAGGCGGTGTTGACGATGATGCTCCGAGGCGAGATGCTTTGGAGGCCTCGTGGAGCTTCTGAGCCTTCGACAGGAGTTCGTTCATCGGGAGCGTGTCGGCGTCTGTCAATTGGGCCCGTACATCCTGTGGTAGGCGTCGAAGAAAGATCTCGCGAGATAAGCTAATCTCACGTCGTCGGCCGTTGCTGTCTGTTTCGGGGAGCATGAGCAGGCCGGTTAGCTCGTCCCACGCCTCGACAGGAGAGGTGTCACCCATGGGCTTGCCGGCGAGGTCCAGTATTTTCTGTGCCCTTGCTGAGACGGAGAGGGGGTAGATACCGATGAGTTTCGTTCTCAGGTCGTCGTATGAAACTTGGCCGGCCTGGGCGTCGAGCCATGGGGAAATCTTGTCGAATACTTCTTCAGGTATGGAGGTGAGAACGATGTCAGCCTTGGCGCAGGAGTCGCTGAGTCTAGCGACGCGGAAGAGTACGTCCGCTCTCAGGAACCAGGAAGCGGTGTTGTGTTGAGAAAAGGGCGGCAGTTTGACTTTGGGCGTGGAGGCGAGGCCGTTGGGTGCGATGGGCGTGTTGCTTCCTGCATCGTGGCCAGACGACGAGTCGGCGAAGAGGTGAGAAGTTGATATGTCGGTTAAGCTCATCCTACTGCCTTACGTTCACCGAAGTGTGGGAGAACCAAAGGCAGGTTCGTGCCTAAGGTAACGGAGTACGTAGAAGGTAGCACGGCCGTAATAAGTCCGTTAATGGCAAAGCCAAAACCGCTGATGCTACTTTCAACTCCGGGGTCACCAGTTGTAAGGACAGTGAGACAAGCGTCACCAAGATCAACTGATACTTTATTTGAATGCGCACGGAAATACATTACAAGGTGCGGACGGAAACGCAGGATGACGTTGGCGCCAAGTCAGATTGAAGTGCCCGCCAAAATATATGTGTTTTCTTACACTTACAAATATGTGAATTATGGGTTAACAAAAACATGTTATGAAACAATACATATATCAAAATGTAGCTCTGGTAGAGCGGAATATATATACATAGGACACCACAGTGTGGCGAAGAGAGAATTTAAATAAATAAGTAGTTTGTCGATTTTCTGGACGACGAAGGGATCGGTGTCCTTACAAGCTGATCATAAAATATGTCAGTGCTTCCTGCCCCCTACAGGGAAGAGTCTGGGTAAACTCGAGGAAAAAACCCGAGGATTGTGAGTTCAAGGAAAAATCTAGCAAACAGTTTGTATATTAGTGTCAACATATACGTAAAGCATAGTCTGTACTAGGATGGAAATGGCTTGGGCAGATTACTGTAGCTCCCGGGTCTGTGAAAAGACGGACAGGTTTATATATGTGTAGGAACACTTTAAACAGTAAAATGAACAGTCTAGTACAACAAGGTCTTACCTGTTTGCCTGGAACACCGTGAATCTTACTTCTAGTATTGACTTAATTATCAAAAGAGTCAAGGATGCTCTGACTTATGCATTTAAATAATTGTTTAAATGACTATTTGAATAAATATTTGGGGCGAAGGAGACACAAATATTCGTTCTATTGTTTATTACAAAAATAGAAATCATGGTTGTAAACAATTACAATGTATGTTGAATAATTCTACATACGAGCATGTACAGTAATAACAGGATAAAAAAGGGGTTTGCCTGAAAAGGAAAACATTAGCCACTCAAGGGAAACATGCAGTTTTGTTCTATAATCTGTTGTTACTAAAACACTGTGCATATAAGAATGCCTGGCACTTGTGTCAGTTTATTATGCTTAATGTCACCTGTGTAGGGAGAACAGTCTATAGTGTTATCACTTAAACACAAAACTCAACACAATATGTCTTACGAGTCTATCGTGTACACCCTTCACTATAAGTCCCTAATAGTGCACTGTTCTTCGCTGTAATCAAGCAGCGGGTTTTATCACACTGCCCGCCGCCACCACATGAAACTTAATTTCTTTTAATTGCTTCGCGTAGTGCTTGAAGAAGACACTCGAGGACTTCCATCCAGTATAAGCACGAAGACTTTCAAACGACATTGTTTGGAAGAAATTCAGAGACGAGGCAACCTTCCTCAGATCATGACCTGCGGGTGTACTGTCTGGATCCGCTCTGCGAATGAAGTAGGTGATTTTCACCCTAATCTGTTTCAAGGATAACATTGAACCAGAAGTCTCTCCCCTGAAAAGCTGACCTCCCTTAAAGTCTGAAGTTCTACGAAGATAGACCTTTAGGCATTCCACTGGGCAGAGGGATGCTTCTTCCTTCAGAGGGCAGATTCTCCAGGGACCCCACCGTTTAGTGGGTAGCTCGTTCTTGGCGAGAAACGTCGGGTCCGGAAAGAGGCTCAGATCTCCATTGTCTGTGAACTGAATGTGGCCATCGTCCCTCGAGAGGGCCACTATTTTGCTAACTCTGGCTCCCGAGGCTAGTGCAAACAAGAATATCACCTTCTGAGTCAAGTCTTTCAGTGAGCAATCCTCATTATTCAGGGTTGATGCTAAATGAAGAACTTTGTCCAAAGACCATGAAATGGGCTTAGGAGGAGCTGCGGGCCGAAATTTTGCGCAGGCTTTAGGAATCTTGTTAAAGATTTCGTTGGAAAAGTCTACCTGGAAGTCATAAAGTATTGGTCTGGCCAGGGCGGATTTATATGTAGTAATCGTATTGGCTGCTAAACCTTGTTCATGAAGATGGATGAAGAAGGACAAACAGAAGTCCGTAGAAATCTTCTTAGGTTTCTTCGCCTTGACAAAGGCCACCCATTTTTTCCAGGAAGACTCATACTGTCTTCTTGTTGACTTTGACTTGTACTCTTCTAGGAAGTTGATACCGTCCCTAGAAATCCCAAACCGTTTCTTGACCGCCAAGGCGAAAAAATCATGAGATGAAGGTTCTGGGTTTTCACTAATGAAGCTGAGACAGTCAATTTCTGCACTTGCTGAGTCAGAACTGGGTCCGGCAACGGGATCAGTTTCAGGCGTAGTTCCGTTACCAGGGGGAACCAAACGCTGTTGGGCCACTTGTGGGCCACTATTGCTGCCGTCCCCCGAAAGGATCTCAGCTTGTCGAGGACTTCCAGCAGAAGGTTGGTTGGAGGGAATAGGTAGATCTTGGACCATCTGTTCCAATCTATGGACATTGTATCCATCGCTTCCGCTAGAGGATCCTCGTACGGGGCTACATACTAGGGTAGCTTCTTGTTGTCGCTCATTGCGAAGAGGTCTATCTGCAGTCCCAGGACTTTGCGTAAGATGAAGGAGAACGATCTTACGTCTAGGGACCATTCTGACTCTATCGGTTAGGTTCTGGATAGAGCGTCCGCTGTCACATTGCGGAACCCTTGAAGGTGGACTGCTGACAAGTGCCATCCCTTCTTCTCCGCTAAGGGGAGGATGGCTAGTATCACTTGATTTATTTGAGGCGATCTCGAGCCCTGTTGATTTAGGCATCTTATAATGACTTTGCTGTCTAGAACCAGACGGATGTGGATTGAGCAGCGGAGTTTCAGTTTCTTTAGGGAAAGAAAAACTGCCATGGCTTCCAGGAATTTTATGTGGATGGTTTTGAAGAGGGGAGACCAGGTTCCTTGGATTTTCCGATGGTGAGAGTGACCTCCCCACTTTTCTTTTGAGGCATCCGTGTGAACGGTGACTGACGATGGAGGTGGTTGTAAGGAAACCTAGTTCTTTAGGTTCTTGGCCTCTGACCATGGCTAGAGTAGGGATCGCAAACGATTTGGTGTTGGTCTTTTTAGATCTCTTCGAGCGTTTGATGCGTATTTTCTCCAGACTCCTGATGCATCTTTTAATTGTGTTCTCAATACTGGATCTGTCACTGAGGCGAACTGGAAAGACCCCAACACTCTCTCCTGTTGCCTTCTTGATATCCTTGTGGATCGAAGAAGGCTTCTGACAGATCCCGCTATCTCTTTCCGTTTCTGTGATGGAATGGAAAGGCAGTGCGACTGCAAGTTCCAGTGGACGCCCAGCCACTGAAACTTCTGAGCTGGAGACAGTCGGGATTTTTCCAAGTTGATCTTGAATCCTAAGTGTTCCAGGAACTGGACTACTTCCATGGAGGCTTGCCTGCATTTTTCTTCAGATGCTGCCCACACCAGCCAGTCGTGCAGGTAGGCTACCACCTGGATTCCTTTTAGGCGTAGTTGATGAATGACTGCATTCGCAAGCTTGGCGAATACCCTTGGAGCTATGTTTAGTCCAAAGGGCATGGCCCTGAAGACGTACTGTCTTCTTTGTAGTTTGAATCCCAGGTAGGGGGAAACTTGACGGCTAATCGGAACGTGCCAGTACGCATCCGTCATGTCTATGAAGACTGTGTATGCCCGTTTGGGCAACAGGGTCCTGATGTGTTGAAGCGTCAGCATTTTGAACTTGTAGTTCACTATGAACTTGTTGAGTGGTGACAAGTCCAGAATTACTCTGAGCTTTTCCGAGTCCCTTTTCGGAACACAAAATAGCCTTCCTTGGAATCTGACGGACTTCGCCTTCCTTATAACTCTTTTTTTCAAGAGTTCCTGAACATATTCTTCCAATATGGGGGTTGAGTGTTGGAAGAATTGAGGGAAGGTTGGTGGAGTTGAGCTCCAACTCCACCCTAGTCCGTTCTTGATTAGGCTGTGGGCCCAGGGATCGGAGGTCCAACGATCCCGGAAGTAGAAGAGTCTCCCTCCTACTGGTAGCATCTCACTTTGAGTACTGGGAGGAGGATTTACCTACTTGGCCACGTCCACCCCTGTTGCCCCTACCTCTGGAGGGGCGTCTGGAGGAGCCTTGAAAGTATCCTCGAGACTTCGGCTGAAAGGTCGTAGACTGCCTTTCAAACACTGGGGTGAACACTGGTGACTGAGTCGCCAGAGTTTGGAGCACCAGTTGAAAGGTGGTGTGTGGTTGTGCCACCGTCTGGGGCACCGTGGCCACGGGAAGCTGCTGTTGCTGCTTAGGCCGAGAGGGCACTCTAGGTCGTTTTGATTTATTTTTCGGCTGGGGACCCTTCTCGGCTGAAGATTTCCTCTTGTTGGACAAGCCCCACTTGGAAAGGAGGTTCCTGTTTTCAGTGGCGGCTTTGTCCACGACCTCTTTGACCACTTCACTTGGGAAGAGGTCTTTTCCCCAGATGTTGGAAGCTATCAGCTTCCTGGGTTCGTGCCTCACCGCAGCCGAGGCAAACACGAACTCTCTACAAGCCCTTCTGGCTTTAATAAAGTTGTACAGGTCTTTAGTCACCGTCGCCAGATGGGCTTTGGCAAAGACCATGTACATGTCTGGTTTATCTGGGATGCTTGCCATTGTCTCCAGGCCAGTCTGTAGAGACAAGGAAGCGGCTAAGCGTTCGTTTGTCTCCTGCTCTCTACGCAGGAGAAAATCCGACAGCTTGGGGAGGTCTTCGCCAAACTGTGGAGGTGTTGTGGACATCCTTCCAGTCCGCATCATCTGATGGAAAGGCTAGGGAGAAGGGTCTACACTCTTCAAGTGTAGGGCACGGTTTCCCTGCCTCAATTGCCTTTAAGGCTGCCTTGAGTCCTTTATCCATAAAGGGGAAGGCACGTTGAGGATCAGCAATGAAGGACAAGTGCTTCTTGCTTAGAGCCGGCACCTTAGAGCTAGTGAAGGCCCTCTCCTTTAAGGTGGTGGTCAATAAGGCCTGAGCCATAGAGAGTTCAAGGACGATCGTTTCCTTGGGCTCTGTCTCCTCTTTGGACGCTGGTTCCGTCCTGAGACGGACGTAGCAGTCCGGGTAGGACCCTTTGCTGGGCCAGAATTCAATATCCTCTACTGGGAAAGTACCCAGTTTATCTGAGAGGAAGATCATCCCGCCCGACATGGGCATGTGCTGTGCGTACCTCCAAGGGTTAACATCAGAGAAGGCAGGGAGATCCTTAACGTTCAGCTTCTTCCGAAAAGAGGCCTCCTTCTCGGTTGATTTCTGATGCATGTCTTGCACCATGGACAGCAACAAGTGCAAAGTACTCGTAATCGAATCCAGTTGGGGCGCAGTGGAGGAAGTAGAAAGCACCAGCTCATTTCCTATGGCCGATGACACCGAAATCGTATCGGCTTTCTCCGGTAGTGGTTCGGGTGGAACATCATCCGCCTGATCCAGCTCCTCCACTAGGAGATTGTTCTCCGTCTCCTCTGAGACAACTGACATGTTGTCCTCAAGTTGGATGTTCTCCAAGGCATCCGAAACTTCAGATTCTACCGGAATCTGAACAAAGGGAATCTCAGGTTGAGCCTGGGGAATGACCGTATCCGAAGATACCCTAGGGAAGAGACATGCCCTCATCCTTTCATTCGGAAGGTATGGGCCGGAGGTATTCTTCTAAAAACCCCTAACCCATTTACGCAGCTTCTCCCTTGCTGCATCCCTTGACTCAGTCGACTTTTGGTCATCAAAAGCCTCAGTTACCAGGTTAGTACAAACGGTACATACCTGCGGGTCCCAATATTTGAGAGCCCCCTTGATGACAGCGCAGCGAGCATGGGCCCTGCACATGTCGTGGCCGCAGAAGTTCTTACTGCGGACCTGGCAAAAACTATTCCCCCACTCGGGATGCTCCTCTTGTAAAGAAAGGAAAAGTCTATTAGTATTCGGTGAAATTCTCAAATTTCAACATACATAATATATATATTAGCTTGGATAGGGTAAGCTATAAGTAGGAAAGATACCTACATGTGTTTCCTGTCCAGCCAATTGCTATGACCTCCTCCAATATTGAAAACAGAATTCCTAAGAATCTTTAGGGGAAGATGCTATCCTATGACTGTTTGGCAACAAGTTGTCAGACTTGTCAGGCTTGCCGACACCTTCCGGCATCTGCCGGCCAGGCCGGCACATGCCGGCTCTACTGGGCTATTGAAGGCAAGTATTGTCTTCATAGCATTGTGTGATAGGCCGCCGGCAACGGCTCTGCCGGCTGCCGGAGGTTCTGCCGGCGGAAGCGGCTCGACCGGCCGGCAACAGCTCTGCTGGCTGCCGGCGGCGGCGGCACTGCCGGCTGGCAGTAGTATCCGCCGACCGGCAGTAGTATCTGCCGGCTGCCGGCGCCTCTGCCGGAGGCGGCGGCTCTGCTGGCCGGCAATGGCTCTGCCGGCTGTTGACGGTGTCATTTTCACTGCTGGCCGGCGGCGGCTCTGCCGGCTGGCAGCCGAGGATCCTTCAATCAAGGGGAACCAAGGCAGTTGGCGGCAGAGTACCAGGATTGGGTGGCCGGCTGCCGGCCGGCTACTCAGCGGCCGGCAGTCGGTACCCGAATGTCCAATATCTTTGACCCAGTATGAAAGTACAAGAGAAAGAAAGGATGGAGGAAGGCAAGGGTTCAGCCTTGCCGGCTTGCATCCAGAATGAGGGTTCAAGTGGAAGGGGGAATTAGATTCGGGCTTCCACCCAACCATATCCAAGTCATGAGGGATAATGGAAGGCAGTCCAAGGGAGGACCGATGAACACTCTAAAGAATATGAGGACACCCGTTGGCAGCCGGCCTAGCCGGCGGCCGATGGGGAGCCTCAGGCCAGTCTTACAAGAACCCTAGGGTCAATGTAGAACGACGGCCAGGAGGGTGTTGGATCATTCAACACGAAAGGGATAGCGGGGAGTGGTAGGTGTCCTATAGTTAAGGTAATGTCCGAAGGCACTATCCAACTTAGAGGATTCTGTTCTTGTAAAGTAACCTCAGATAGGGGAAGTCATTTCCCCAGGTTGGGTTAGTCAAGGGAGAGGGTGTCCGTAGGACCCCGACTTGCAGGAGAGCAGAATCTCGTACCTAGGCAATGAAGAAATCCTTTCTTCGGTCTAAGGACTACTGACACAGGACTGTCTGCTAGGCCAGGGGAAAATTGTCATACAAAACTCCCAAGTATGGCTTAGGGAGGTCTAGCCTCCTGAAAGGGCAGCTTAACCTGATCTGGGAAGTCATTTCACCAAGACAGGGAGATGCCTAACACAGACTAATACTCTGATGTCCCGTCCTAAACTCAAAACTGACTCAGTGGTTAGGAGAAAGAAAACAGCATGTCTCAGTAAAACTTTGCCAGAACTGTTCACAGCAAAGAAAACTGAGAATAGCCTAGGCTAATCAGAGGGAAGGGGATTGCTCTTAAATCTCCTAGGAGACTGGTATCGACTTAAAAGGTATAGGAGGGGTCAGTCTCCCCTTAAAAGGCAATACAAGAGCAATGGGAACATGTATGAAAGTATACTAAAGCCCCTAGGCTAGTAGCCTAGGAGCATTGAGAATCGATCACCGAAACTCTCTGTATACTATCTTGGAAGAGGAAAGCATAATTAAGTAATATCAAACAAGTGTAAAATACAACTTTACCAGGATGGTTATATCATGCATGAAGTGTGAGGGTGCCTAGGCTAGGAAGCCTAGCACTCGTGAGGCTCGTTCAGAATAGCCAAATTCACGACAACAAAGACATAAAATAAGAATCCCTAGCTAAAAATCTAAATAGCTAAAGTTATTAAAGCGTATAAATGCCGGGAAAAGGTCGTTCTGGCTAACTTTTAAATGAACAGAAGAACGACCGCGTCACTGACGCCATCCGGCTGGCAACAGCTCTTGTTACGTTAATTACGATCTCAATCGAAAAGCAAAACTGGCAAGAGCTTACATTTACACAAGATAAAGATATTACTTAACTTTCCAGAGGCTGATGAGGCTGGGGAAGACATCATAGACTCCAAAAAACTCCAAAATAGCACGAGGGAACTGGGAAATCACCGGTCTATCAAAGGTACAAGTGAAAGAATGACGGTGGCGCCTCGGGTGGTGGACAGGCGCACTATTTGTCAGCAGTAGTGACTCGTCGAGAGCGATGTCTCTGGAACGACTCACCCTATTCTTGCTAAATAAGAGCTTGGTCCATTTATTTAAATGTCTTTATTATTGAACATAAAACATATAAAGAATAAATGATGAACAATGTATATAACTCAATGTTTATAACTCTCTATCTCCCCCCAAGTTTTTAAACGGCCTTTTAAAATGTCTCTCGTGGAGGTCGGTTTAAAACTGATGTCAAAACATTAGGTGGCAATTAAACGTCCAAATTATAGGTTCATGAACACTAAACTCCTGTTAGCATGTGAAGGAACGGAAACTTGAAAAACAATTATTGTCATGTGTTGATCATGATGACACTATAGCTAGTTCATCTCGAAATCACAGTGCCATGCTGGCGGTCGACGGGTACGACTGGACTTGCGTTGCTCCAAATTTGGCATGGCAGGAGTTAACTGCGATGGAGAGTTTGTGCTATCATTGGGAGGCGGAATCTCTGCTTGATGATTCGCAGTGTTACCGAGGTCGTTGGGATAGCATTCCGGAGCAGCAACATCAAAATGAATGTTAGGGGTAGTACCACTTGGTAACGGCAAAGTGGTCAATGGAAGAGTACCATGTGTGTCCGGATTTTGGGTTGTCGGAAGGGTGTCCTTCGCAATGGTCTCAGACGTTTTAGTGGTCGAAGGATTGGCAATAGGTACAATCTGATTCCGATTACAGTCATCTCTAATTGTACGGACTTCTGGAATACTCCTGACAGGCAAGTATTGTCTCAAAAACTTCCGGTTCCTTAGCGTGACCCTACCAGAGCCATCAACTCTGACGACGTATTGGTCGAATTGGCGGACTTCTATGATGACATCGGTTTTGTCCCATTTCAGGGGGTAATTTCCTGTTTGATTTTGGATGTGAACCCGGTCACCTACGGACAGTGGGGGTAGTCTCTTAGTGTGCTCTGATAAGCGCTCTCCCTGTTTAAGGTGTCGATGTCTTAGGGCCTCCTCTCTTGCATCGAGTGTTTCCTTCCACGTGTCGTGGGGACGGTACCTGCCGGGCGGGACAGGTATGAAGTCTCTGATGGGACGACCAAATACACATATTGCAGGAGATAACTTGGTATCTCTGTCAGGTGTGTTCCTGTATTGGAGCATCGCACATTGGAATTCATCAGTGTTGAGATCACCGTTACTACCCGTGTTGTCCGCTTTAAGACGCTTGACAGTTTTGACGCCTATTTCAGCTCTGCAATTACTATGTGGGAAGGCCACAGAGGAAAGGCGGTGATGGACTCCCCAGTCCTTTAAAAACTGCCTAGTTGCCGTCGCTGTAAATTCAGGTCCACCATCAGATGTCAATTCATCCGGAATCCCAAATGTCACAAATGTTCGGCGTAGTGAAGTTATAAGATCCTCTGCACCGTTCGAAGATCGTTCAACTATGGGCCAATTCGAGTATCGATCAACTATAACTAAATATCCAACTCCTCGGTAGTGAAAGTAATCTGCACAAACACATTGGAACGGGTAGTCTGGAGATATAAGGGGTGTAGGCGGAGCACTAGGATTCGAAGGCGCGATGCGATTGCAGTGGTTGCATCCAGCTCGAAGTGCTGTTATAGCGGGTGTTATCCCTGGCCAAAACACAGATGACTCTGCTCGCTATACCATAGAGGTAATTCCTTGATGTGCTGAATGAAGAGATGTGAGAATTTCCTGACGAAGGGCTGGAGGAATAACTATACAGTGAACCCTCGTTTATCGCGGTAGATAGGTTCCAGACCCGGCCGCGATAAGTGAAAATCCGCGAAGTAGTGACACCATATTTACCTATTTATTTAACATGTATATTCAGACTTTTAAAACCTTCCCTTGTACGTAGTACTGTTAACAAACTACCCTTTAACCCTGGATAGGTACGCTCCTCGGACACCCCTTTAAGGGTATACTCGGACGCGAACGACCCCGACGCCAAAAGAAATTCTTGAAAAATCAGTTTTTGCAGTAACCTCCTTTTTTCTTTTGCCAAAAAAAACTTCAATGAATGCTTAAAACAACTGTAAAGATAAATACTACTCATCTGCAGAAAAACTATTTATTATAAATATTTTAAAAAATTAAGTAGAAAAAAAAGACCTGACATAAAAATTCATAAAAAAAATTTTTATACATATATACACAAATCCTTTTAGGAATTGATTCTTGAATGTTTAGGACACATCTTGATGTATTTTGGATGAATTCAGACCCATGGAGGTGAAGATCTGAAATGAGAAAAAAAGGGTAACTTTTTTTGGCCAAAAAAATTTGTCCAAATTTCATGAATTTTTTTGGGTACCCAAATGAAATAGGAAGTGGCTAATTTTTTTAGGGAATAAACATATGTTATCCTAAAATAGAAATATGTAAAAAAATCTTCATTATTTTGTAAATTACATTTATATCAGGGGCCATATCTAAAGGTAATTTTTTGAGTACTTAGAAATTTCGTAAAAAAATACATATATTTAATATATAATATGATATTTATGCAGGTAAAAATATACCAAAATATCACAAATTCTATAGGGAACAAGAATATATATAGATAGGGCAGCTTACGCTTCGGATATGTCCACAAAATGGCCGCCAACCACACTGACTCAGACTCCCTAATCTGCCACTTGAAATGTAGGAAGGGTATGTCAATTTCAAGGTGTTATTTACTACTCTAATTATTATTGGATATGCATAAAAATTGTATGGTGGGTTGCTGGATAATTGTCGATTATTTTACGACTATAAAATTAAAATTCTGACCCAAAAAATTTTTTTTGAAGGGAAATAAAATCGAAAAAAAAAATGTAAAACAATATAATATTTTAGCTAAAAAAATTTGATGATATTCAATCAAAAAAAAAGTAAACAAAATTTTCCGACAAATAAACATCTAGAGGAATCATTACTCTGTGATAGTTCCTTAGTACGTAGTAATTTTGAAAGAATTGGGAAAAAACGAAAAAATGGCAATCACCGGAAAATCGAACACATACCTATATATACGCCATATCTGGCTAAAAAAAAGATAGGCATGGGTAGCCGGATCATCTAGAAACACTTTCCAACACTATAAAAATATAAGTTTTGCGACACTACTTGCCAATTCCTTACGGTAACATGACTAAGCAAAAAAATGCAAAATAAATAAAAAGGGGCACTCGCGGAAAAATGGCTAACATTCTAATATACGGCATTTCAGAAAAAAAAAATTCAGCCACGTGCTAGGCAAACTATCAAGGCACATTTTCCGACAAATAAACATCTAAATGAATAATTACTCTGTGATAGTTCCTTAGTACGTAGTAGTTTTGAAAGAAATGGGAAAAAACGAAAAAATGGCAATCACAGGAAAATCGAACACATACCTATATATACGCCATATCTGGCTAAAAAAAGAAGATAGGCATGGGTAGCCAGATCATCTAGAAACACTTTCCAACACTATAAAATTATAAGTTTTGTGACACTACTTGCCAATTCCTTACGGTAACATGACTAAGCAAAAAAATGCAAAACAAATAAAAAGGGGCACTCGTGGAAAAATGGCCATTCTAATATACGGCATTTCAGAAAAAAAAAAATTTCAGCCACGTGCTAGGCAAACCATCAAGGCACATTTTCCGACAAATAAACATATAAATGAAATATTACTCTGTGATAGTTCCTTAGTAGGTAGTAATTTTGAAAGAAATGGGAAAAAACGAAAAAATGGCAATCACAGGAAAATCGAACACATACTTATATATACGCCATATCTGGCTAAAAAAAAAATAGGCATGGGTAGCCAGATCATCTAGAAACACTTTCCAACACTATAAAAATATAAGTTTTGCGACACTACTTGCCAATTCCTTACGGTAACATGACTAAGCAAAAAAAATGCAAAACAAATAAAAAGGGGCACTCGCGGAAAAATGCCCAACATTCTAATATACGGCATCTCAGATAAAAAAAAAAGACATGCACGTGTTAGCCCAACCATCAAGGCACACTTTCTAACACATAAACATGAAAAAAAAATCAATAATATACGGCAATTCCTTACTACGTAGTAAATTTTTACAAATATTGAAAAAAAAACAGAAATTGGCAACCGCAGTTAAATACCCAATATACCAATAACTACGTCGTATCTGACAAAAACAAAATCACGCATGGGTAGCCAGATCATCTAGACACACTTTCCAACACTAAAAAAGCAAAAGTTTTACGACACTATTTCGCAATATCTTACGGAAAAATGACTTGGCAAAAAAATGAAAAAAAATGAAAAAGGGACACTCGCGGTAAAATGCCCGACATTCTAATATACGGCATCTCAGATAAAAAAAAAGACATGCACGTGTTAGCCCAACCATCAAAGCACACTTTCTAACACATAAACATGAAAAAAAAATGAATAATATATGGCAATTCCTTACTACGTAGTAATTTTTACAAATATTGAAAAAAAACAGAAATTGGTAACCGCAGTTAAATACCCAATATACCAATAACTACGTCGTATCTGACAAAAACAAAGTCATGCATGGGTAGCCAGATCATCTAGACACACTTTCCAACACTAAACAAGCAAAAGTTTTACGACCCTATTTGGCAATATCTTACGGAAAAATGACTTGGCAAAAAAATGAAAAAAAATGAAAAAGGGGCACTCGCGGTAAAATGGTCCTCGTGGTGATGAACGACATTTTAACTAAAAAAAAAATCATGCACATGGTAGCCAAACAATCCACCAAGACTTTCCACAACTGATAACCTATACAAGTTGCACCATTCTACGACAATTTCATAATACGTAATAACTTTGATAATTATGCAAACTACCTTAGAAGGGTAAACTCGGTCGCGCTCGACCCCGACGCGTCTCAGAAATCGGGGAAAGAGTACAGCTACAGCAATGCACATCTGGACACTACTAGAGCGTGTAGGGGAGACACCTCCTGCAGGTCGATCACCCACAAATTCAGTCACGGGGGTGAGTCACGTGAGAAAAACCTGTTTTTTTTTGACGCTCGGGGTCGCAAACGACCCATCGTACCTATCCGGGGTTAATGTACAGAACACTTAATGCATGTACTAACGTACCCTAAACTAAAACAGGCACAAATATTAAGGGCGACTTTATATCATGCATTTCCTAAACACGCCAAAAAGCACGATAAAAAATGGCAACCAATGTTTTGTTTACATTTATCTCTGATTATAATGAAGAAACAAACGCATTTACACATCTGTGTATAGGTTAGTTTCTGCATCGATTATATTGATTATTCAGTACAGTATGTTGATTTGGTTATTACTAATGTTTTACTTAATTTTTCTTAGGACTTCCAAATGAAATGTTTTTCTTTATGACGCCGCCTGAAACGACGGCGTCATAAAGTACGCTCAGTAAACAAACTAAGGAATTTAACGCGCATGATGAAAGTGATAAATAATGATATTACAGTAAAAGCTTTAATAAAATATGTTATTACAAATATTATTTACCGTATCTATATAAAATCATACATACGTAGCAAAGCAGGAAAACAATCTACGAGAGAGAGAGAGAGAGAGAGAGAGAGAGAGAGAGAGAGAGAGAGAGAGAGAGAGAGAGAGAGAGAGTTGTTTTACATACGTAAATGTAAATTTAAAAAAAAATAGCCCCATTTCATATAAAATAGATAACAAATATCTTACTGTATCATATTACAGTAGTCTGTATAATACTGTAAAGTTCAGTACAGTATGTTGTTGTTAAAGTCGTGGCGATGAAATTCTCACGAAACAAAAACACGCCATTTGAGTACAACAGCTGATTCTCTCTCTCTCTCTCTCTCTCTCTCTCTCTCTCTCTCTCTCTCTCTCTCTCTCTCTCTCTCTCTCTCTCTCTCTTCGTGTTATACAATACTTACATTTAGATGAAGAAACTAAAATTAGTTTTCTTAGTGTCAATTAAATACGAAACGAAATATTTAGGCCGAGTCTACATCCATTTCAATCATAGCTAAAAATACGGCATCCGATTTCATCAGCAAACCACTATTTTTTGGGCAATATAATTTTATTCTAGAAAATTGCCACTCTTTAAATAGTTAATTGCACATTAAGAAAGCTTGTACTTTTGTTTTTAAATTTCGGGTTTGTTTTAAAAATCGAGTATTGTTGACTTTTTTTTTTTTTTTTTTTTTTACTTTTGGCTGTGATTAGATCAGCTGTCATCTAGCTGCCGCTCTTGAGTGTGTACGAATACACTAACAAAGTATCATTTATACCATTTCTTAACTTATTCAAACCGTCTACAGTATACAGTTGATATTACATAAGCACCAATGTGTTATAACCTATCAAATTTTTTTGTTTATTACATTTAAACCCCCCCCCCCTCTCTCTCTCTCTCTCTCTCTCTCTCTCTCTCTCTCTCTCTCTCTCTCTCTCTCTACCTCCACCTCTCTCTCTCTCTGTGGGCTACTTTTCACTACCTCCCATTCCTTACCTCTCTCTATCTCTCTAACAAATGATATGAGGTAGTAGGTTGGCCAAGGCACCAGCCGCCCGTTGAAATACTACCGCCAGAGAGTTATGGGGTCCTTTGACTGGCCAGACAGTACTACGTTGGATCCTTCTCTTTGGTTACGGTTCTTTCTCTTTGCCTACACATACGCCGAATAGTCTGGCCTATTCTTAACAGATTCTCCTCTGTCCTCACACACCTGACAACACTGAGGTTACTAAACAATTCTTCTTCGCTCAAGGGGTTAACTACTGCACTGTATTTGTTCTGTGGCTACTTTCCTCTTAGTAAGGGTAGAAGAGACTCTTTAGCTATGGTAAGCAGCTCTTCTAGGAGAAGGACACTCCAAAATCAAACCATTGTTCTCTAGTCTTGGGTAGTGCCATAGCCTCTGTACCATGGTCTTCCACTGTCTTGGGTTAGAGTTCTTTTGCTTGAGGGTACAATCAGGCACACTATTCTATTTAATTTCTCTTCCTCTTGTTTTGTTAAAGTTTTCATAGTTTATATAGGAAATATTTATTTTAATGTTACTCTTCTTAAAATATTTTATTTTTCCTTCTTTCCTTTCCTTACTGGGCTATTTTCCCTGTTGGGGCCCCTGGGCTTATAGCATTTTGCTTTTCCAGCTAGGGTTGTAGCTTAGCAAATAATAATAATAATAATAATATCTTTGTTGCTCCTCAAAGTTTCATTTATATTGAAAATCAATCACGATTCAATTTTCCTTACTTTCTCCAATCTCGCACCATCGGTCACATCGCGGTATTTTCGATATTTCTGGAAAATCCGCGATATATGTATATACATGGGTTATGAAAAAAATCCGCGAAGTGGTGAATCCGTGATGGTCGAACCGCGAAGTAGCGAGGGTTCACTGTACGCTCCTTGTATAGTATCACACCATCAACAGTGTAGAGATGCTCGCGGAATTGAAAATACTCTCGGAGATGTACAGGAAACTCTTGGCGAGACTCTGGTACTCCGCATTCTATAAGGCTGAGCAGTTCATGCATGTTATCGTCACTACTTGTGGCAGTGCGAACTCTGTCCCAGGTGACTGCTCTCACGTTAAGTGAGTCAAGTGAGCATACTGCTGATGCAGTGATACAAGTATCAATATCATTGTCAGTGGAAACAGAATATGCTGATGGCAGTTTGTGTAGGGGAACATTTCTCACGGAAGGTACACTGTCAACTGCTGCAATGTCATCTTGAAGCGATAGCTTTTCAGATTTTCCAGTTGGGTGGCGCGATACTCCATCTGCAGCGAGATGCTTGACCCCCGGAATATGAATCATGCGAAATCGATAGCGGAGGGACTTTTCCTTCAAGTTTCTGAGACGTGAATTTGATATGTCCTCCAATGATCTGTCACCAAATATTTTCAACAGGGGTTTATGGTCAACTGCGACCACAAGATCTTCACAGCCAAGAACAAAGTATCTTGCCTTATCAAGAGCATCGACGACTGCCAACGCTTCACCTTCAACTGGTGCATATCGAGACTCAGCTGCATGTGTGAACCTACTTCCGACAAGTGTGATCTTTCAACCAGTGCGACAACAAAACGGTCGGTAGTCTGGACACTCGCAATGTTTCTGGAACAGCCAGAATCCAATTCCTGATTTTGACCAATCGGTGGTGAGACAGGTAGGTTTTGTCTTGTCGAATAAATGATGAACAATGTATATAACTCAATGTTTATAACCCTCTACTTGCCTCTCTTTCCCCTCGTAGTGAAAGCTCTATTGGGGGTGTAGATAGCCATGAGACGTGTCAAGAATACGTTCTCTGATATTACACGATATCCCTTCGTAAAATTTTAAGGGATATTCGCTCCAGGAGTTAGAATTCTGGATACCTTTGGTAAATTCTCTGGGATATATCACTGTAGTCAAATATACCTAGGAAGCTACCTTTGAAGGAACTTCCACCACGACGACATGGCTACCTCACCCAAAAATAGATTTTTCGCTACGCTCAAAATCCGTTATTTCGAGCCTCACGAGTGCTAGGCTTCCTAGCCTAGGCACCTACACACTTCATGCATGATAAAACCTTCCTGGTAAAGTTTTTTTGGGCTCAAGTCATGTCGTCGTGATGGAAGTTCCTTCAAAGGTAGCTTCCTAGGTATATTTGACTACAGTGATATATCCCAGAGAATTTACCAAAGGTATCCAGAATTCTAACTCCTGGAGCGAATATCCCTTAAAATTTTACGAAGGGATATCGTGTAATATCAGAGGACGTATTCTTGACACGTCTCATGGCTATCTACACCCCCAATAGAGCTTTCACTACGAGGGGAAAGAGAGGCAAGAATAGGGTGAGTCGTTCCATAGACATCGCTCTCGACGAGTCACTACTGCTCTGCAAATAGTGCGCCTGTCCGCCACCCGAGGCGCCACCGTCATTCTTTCTATCGTAGCTTCGCTTGACCGGTGATTTTCCCTGTCCTCTCGTGCTATTTTGGATATTTTGGATGCTATGATGTCTTCCCCAGCCTCATCAGCTTCTGGAAAGTTTAGTAATATCTTTTGCTTTCCGATTGAGATCGTAATTAACGTAACAAGAGCTGCTGCCAGCCGGAAGGCGTCAGTGACGCGGTTGTTCTTTTGTTCATTTAGTTAGCCAGAACGACCTTTCCCGGCATTTATACGCTTTAATAACTTTAGCTATTTAAATTTTTAGCTAGGGATTCTTATATTATGTCTTTGTTGTCGTGAATTTGGCTATTCTGAACGAGCCTCACGAGTGCTAGGCTTCACTAGCCTAGGCACCGTCACACTTCATGCATGATATAACCATCCTGGTAAAGTTGTATTGAAGCACATGCAAATTTTTACACTTGTTTGATATTACTTAATTATGCTTTCCTCTTCCAAGATAGTATACAGAGAGTTTCGGTGATAGATTCTCAATGCTCCTAGGCTACTAGCCTAGGGGCTTTAGTATACTTTCATACATGTCCCCATTGCTCTTGTATTGCCTTTTAAGGGGAGACTGACCCCTCCTATACCTTTTTAGTCGATACCAATCTCCTAGGAGATTTAAGAGCAATCCCCTTCCCTCTGATTAGCCTAGGCTATTCTCAGTTTTCTTTGCTGTGAACAGAGTTCTGACAAAGTTTTACTGAGATGTTCCGTTTTCTTTCTCCTAACCACTGAGTCGGTTTTTAGTTTAGGACGGGTCATCAGAGTATTAATCTGTGTTAGGCATCTCCCTGTCTTGGTGAAATGACTTCCCAGGTCAGGTTAAGCTGCCCTTTCAGGAGGCTAGACCTCCCTAAGCCATACTTGGGAGTTTTGTATGACAATTCTCCCTTTCCTGGCCTAGCAGACAGTCCTGTGCCAGTAGTCCTTAGACCGAAGAAAGGATTTCTTCATTGCCTAGGGTCTCTGGTACGAGATTCTGCTCTCCTGCAAGTCGGGGTCCTACGGACACCCTCTCCCTTGAGTAACCCAACCTGGGGAAATGACTTCCCCTATCTGAGGTTACTTTACGAGAACAGAATTCTCTAAGTTGGGTAATGCTTTCGGACATTATTTTTTTTTTTTTTTTCCGGACTAACGTTTGCAGGAGAGCAGCACTACTTCACCATTTTCTTGGTCTTACCACGCTCTTGCTCTCCCTGGCTAGTCCTCTTTTCCTACCTCGACGATAGGTCCGCTGTCATGATGAGCAGAACCCACTTGATGACGACGAACAGCTGCGCTTCCTCCGGCGTTATATCTCCACTCAACAGGAGTTCGAAGTTCTTGTACTCCTGGAGGAACGTCGAAAAGGTGGTCAATCTTCATGGTCGATGCTCCTACGAAACGTCGCCTCCGCCCGACGTGCCCATATAATTTGCGTATATGGACAGTCCTCCTTCCAGAATCTTCACCGTCATCAGGTCCAGGTCTCCAAGTCGTAGCTTCAGCTTCTGGCATAAGCTGGCGGTCCCTTGCGACAGTACTCCTCGCCAGTTCCCGGTGATCGCCCTTACTGAGGGTACTGTCGCCGTGAAGTTCTCCATGGCCTCCTTGATGCAAGTGGTGTTATACTTCGCGATTTTCGCGGCATCGAAAGAGTCGAGAGGTCGTACGTTGGCGTCTGCGTTGATTTGGCAGTCAATAACGATTGACTCCCGGTCGTTCCAGACAACGAGGTCTGGTTTTCTCAGCCCTTGATTCGTTGGGATGTGGGGTTCATCCACTACATTGTACCCTGCTTCGATGGCCTTCTTCTTGATTAAGAACTTGATGGAGTCGTGCCTCTTAATCCTCCATGGCTGAACGGCTGGACACGTCTGTAGGATATGGTGCAGGGTACCGGGGGCGTTGCAACCAAGATCACAGCGGTTGCTCTGCTGTCTGCCTCTCGCACTCCGGGCCGGGGTTGTTAAAAGTCCCAGTTTGAGTTTGAGGGCATTGCAGAATGTTCCCCCTTTCAACAGACGGTTTCCAGCGTCCAACCATTTGGGTCGTAGTCCGAAGGGCGCCTCCCTCAGACCACACCCATCGACAGTCAAGTATAGCCTTTCTCCCCAGTCAATGGTTGCGGGGGCCGGGTGTTGTTCGGCTAACTCAGCAGCAATTCCCGCTACCAAAGGGTCTGGAGATCTGGCTAGTCGATTATAGCAATCATGCAGGGCTTTAGGGATACCCTCGGTAAAGTTGTAAATACCAAGGCCCCCTGCTGCTGAACCTGCAAAGAAAGCTCCTAGTGGAGTATCACCGGGCAAGTGCAAGCACTTCCGGGTGAACTTCCTTATCTCATTATCAACCCCTTTGAGGTGATACTTTTTCAATTGTCCATGGACGGCTATGTGTGATAGCCGTGGTATCAGCACCGTTTTTAAGGCCCAAAACTTCTGCTGAGGCTTCAGAGGCGCTGTCTGGAGGTTCCCCAGTTCCGTTTTGGCCTTGCCGATCAATTTCGTCCCATTCACGTTTGCCACCAGTCCGACGTCTACCCCAAGATATTTGTAAAAGCCGTCAGCACTTGTGACCGGAAGGTGTTCATCTCCGTACGTGAAGGGACGGGTATCTACGTACCAGGTCTTCCTTTGGCGATCACCAACGATTCCAGCTGTGGCACACTTCCTTAAGCCCGGCTCAAGGCCGAGCTTAGCAGACTCATCCAGCAATCTGGTGACCGAAGATTTTAAACCCGCTCTCGTCTGTGCCACAACCACTATATCATCAGCGAACGCCAGATACTTAATGAGCTCCCCTCTAAGCGTTGCCCCTACACCTTCGGGGAGTCTTGCAAGTGCATAATCGAGGGCTAAGTTGAATAGCAAGGGAGATAGAGGATCCCCCTGCATAACGCCCCGAGTAATGTCAATTTTAATCCCAGCTACCTCCGTGCTGATACTTGAATAGAAATTGGCGAGGTACTGGATTGAATTCTTGTCGAGGCCAGCAGCTCTCAAGGTGTCCAGAAGAGCTGGATGGCTAACGGAGTCGAAGGACTTTTTAAAGTCTATAAAGGCAATATAAAGGCTCTCCGACTTCCTTTTGGCCTCTTTCAATAATTCCTTAAGTAATATAAGGTTGCTACTTACCCCTTCCTCAGCTTTGAACCCTTTTTGCCGAGCTGAGGAGGGGATGCGCTCCGCTAGGCGCTTTGTCAGGATCTTGTGCAACCCTCGTGTTGCCACGGAAGTCACTGTTATTGGACGGAAGTCCCCGGCCTCGAGAGGGACGTCCTTTTTGGGTCACAATTTTTGAGTCAATGATTTTGTTGTAAAGAGTCACAATTTGGTTGTTCGCCGCCGCTCTAAAATCGGCAGCTCTTATGCCGTCCGGCCCCGGCGACGTTTTCAAATTGGTCTTCTTTTTGCACCATTCAACATCTTGGATGGTGATCGGGTCCAAAATGGTGCACACTTGGTCTGGTTCGACATAATCAATAGTGCTAGCTGGGCTTGGCCTCCCGAATAGGGAGGTCCAGAACTCCACTGTCCCGGGCGGAAGGGACGGGCTAGCCAGAGGGTCTTTGCCTAGGATGGCATTCTGTGCAACGCGACTTCGGTTCTTGTCCCATGCCCTCTGCGTCGCTGCATACTCTCGCCTCTTCCTAATACGTCGAGGCATATCACTATCCTGTTGTTGACTGGCACTTCTGTTAATCCTGTTCATGTTATTATTAGGTCTCCTACCAAATATCTCGTCCTTCAGTGAGTTGATCTCCTCAGCCGTAACTTCCTCCTCAGATGAACTACCATCGCTCTCGCTGGAGGACTGAGATCCATCACTCCCGTCTGGGCTGGACGGGGGAGACCCTCCATGGACAGGGACCACGATGGACGAGGCTCCTGCCATGGAGTCATAATATTCATGCATTCCATCCTGGCTTTGGGTATTAATGTCTGTGGCCTCAAGGGTGGTGCCGATTGTCGCCGTGTCGACAGTCAAAATCGGGGTTGTCAATAATCGGGCACGTTTATTCAGGGCTGCTTTCCTCCTTCTTATATCACCTTCATCATTCATTTTTGACACCGGCGACAATGCGGCATCGGCCTCAGATGGTACCCTCAATTTGGGACAATCGGCCGGCAGCATACTACCTTCCACTTGGGTCCGGGTTAAATTAACCCGACACTCTCGAAGCGGAGGTATTGCACTGGTACAGGTCTTTGACCGCGCATAAGCTGCGACCTTTTCTTTGTACTTAATGGTCCTCCTCTTTGTACGGATACTTTCAAGTGTCCGCCAAGGGAGGACCATTTTCTGGATAGATTTGTTGATGTGGGGGTCATGACTATGTGCCACTTCGAACTCTAACATAGAGTTTTCATCATCGGAAGTCCAGCCAAGTTTGCCCCCCACGTGGCTCCCCTGGCTGCTCCCAACTGGCAAAGTATAATTCTGTACCTCCTGGAACTCCTTCTCCTTCATAGTGTCCTTGAGTAAGTCCCGATATTGTTGGGACTTTCTCTTACCGTTAATACTGTCAGTAGATCTTCCTGACAGTACGCACTTGCTGATTTCTTGATTTATGAAGGAATGGCCGTAGTTGGACACTTCAAACTCGGCCATCATCCTTAGTTCTTCGAGGGACCAGGGCTTATTGCGCCAGTCTTCGAGGCGCTTAATTTGTCCCTCATGGTAAGTTTGGGCATGTGCCCGTCTTTCATGCAGACGCCTTCCTGCATACGACTTGAAGATCCTTAAACACGTTGGGCAGACGTGAGATTCCATAGAGGCATCGACCATGCCTTGGGCCACGGTGTTTGGCCCACTTACTCCGCAAGCAGAAGTACCGGCGACAGGAGTGCTCTGAGTTTGAGCACCCCTGCTGGCGTTGGGTTGACCAAATCGCCGGTTTGTCCCCTGGGAAGGGGTGGAGCGACCCACAGCTCCTCCCGAAGGAGAAGCTGGGCAGGTTGAGTCCTCCATGCGATCCGTTGGACCCATAAAATGGGTTGCCGGCAGGTACCACAAGGAGGTGGATCGCTAGTAATCTATAACTCGTAGCGGCTAGGAGTCAGCGAACGCGTCGTCTTTGCCGAGTCATAGTTACTCCCGCGTCCAAAGAGGAGACAGAGCCCAAGGAAACGATTGTCCTTGAACTCTCTAAGGCCCAAGCCTTATTGACCACCACCTTAAAAGAGAGGGCCTTCACTAGCTCTAAGGTGCCGGCTCACAGCAAGAAGCACCCGTCCTTCATTGCTGATCCTCAACGTGCCTTCCCCTTTATGGATAAAGGGCTCAAGGCAGCCTTAAAGGCAATTGAGGCAGGGAAACCGTGCCCTACACTCGAAGAGTGTAGACCCTTCTCCCTAGCCTTTCCATCAGATGATGCGGACTGGAATGATGTTCACAACACCTTCACAGTCGGGAAGCTGGTGGCAGATATTGCCGGACGACAGTTCGGCGAAGACCTCCCCAAGCTGTCGGACTTTCTCCTGCGTAGAGAGCAGGAGACAAAAGAACGCTTAGCTGCTTCCTTGTCTCTACAGACTGGCCTGGAGACAATGGCAAGCATCCCAGATAAACCAGACATGTACATGGCCTTCGCCAAAGCCCATCTGGCGACAGTGACTAAGGACCTCTACAACTTTATTAAAGCCAGAAGGGCTTGTAGAGAGTTCGTGTTCGCCTCGGCTGCGGTGAGGCACGAACCCAGGAAGCTGATAGCTTCCAAGGCTGGGGAAAAGACCTCTTCCCAAGTGAAGTGGTCAAAGGGGTCGTAGACAAAGCCGCCACTGTAAACAGGAACCTCCTTTCCAAGTGAGGCTTGTCCACCAAGAGGAAATCTTCAGCTGACGAGGGTCCCCAGCCGAAGAATAAATCAAAACGACCTAGAGTGCCCTCTCGGCTTAAGCAGCAACAGCAGCTTCCCGTGGCCACGGTGCCCCAGACGGTGGCACAACCACCCACCACCTTTCGACCTTTTGGCCGAAGTCTTGAGGATCCTTTCGAGGTTCCTCCAGACGCCCCTCCAGAGGTAGGGTCAACAGGGGTGGACGTGGCCGAGGAGGTAAATCCTCCTCCCAGCACTCAAAGTGAGATGCTACCAGTAGGAGGGAGACTCTTCTACTTCCGGGATCGTTAGACCTTCGATCCCTGGGCCCACAGCCTAATCAAGAACGGACTAGGGTGGAGTTGGAGCTCAACTCTACCAACCTTCCCTCAATTCTTCCAACACTCAACTCCCATATTGGAAGAATATGTTCAGGAACTCTTGAACAAAAGAGTTATATGGAAGGCGAAGTCTGTCAGATTCCAAGGAAGCCTATTTTGTGTTCCGAAGAAGGACTCGGAAAAGCTCAGAGTAATTCTGGACTTGTCACCACTCAACAAGTTCATAGTGAACTACAAGTTCAAAATACTGACGCTACAACACATCAGGACCCTGTTGCCCAAAAGGGCATACAGCCATACACAGTCTCCATAGACATGACGGATGCGTACTGGCATGTGCCGATCAGCCGTCAAGTTTCCCCCTACCTGGGATTCAAATTACAAAGAAGACAGTATGTTTTCAGAGCCATGCCCTTTGGACTAAACATAGCTCCAAGGGTATTCACCAAGCTTGCGAATGCAGTCTTTCATCAACTACGCCTAAAAGGAATCCAGGTGGTAGCCTACCTGGACGACTGGCTGGTGTGGGCAGCATCCGAAGAAGAATGCAGGCAAGCCTCCATGGAAGTGATCCAGTTCCTGGAACACTTAGGATTCAAGATCAATCGGGAAAAATCCCGACTGTCTCCATCTCAGAAGTTTCAGTGGCTGGGTTTCCACTGGAACTTGCAGTCGCACTGCCTTTCCATTCCATCACAGAAGCGGAAAGAGATAGCGGGATCTGTCAGAAGCCTTCTTCGATCCACAAGGATATCAAGAAGGCAACAGGAGAGAGTGTTGGGGTCTTTCCAGTTCGCCTCAGTGACAGATCCAGTATTGAGAACACAATTATAAGATGCATCAGGAGTCTGGAGAAAATACGCATCAAACGCTCGAAGAGATCTAAAAAGGCCGACACCAAATCGTCTGCGATCCCTACTCAAACCATGGTCAGAGGCCAAGAACCTAAAAAACAAAGTTCCCTTACAACCACCTCCACCATCAGTCACCGTTCACACGGATGCCTCAAAAGAAGGGTGGGAAGGTCACTCTCACCATCGGAAAGTCCAAGGAACCTGGTCTCCCCTCTTCAAAACCTTCCACATAAACTTCCTGGAAGCCATGGCAGTTTTTCTTTCTCTAAAGAAACTGAAACTCCGCTGCTCCACATCCGTCTGGTTCTAGACAGCGAAGTCATTATAAGATGCCTAAATTGACAGGGCTCGAGATCGCCTCACATAAATCAAGTGATACTAGCCATCCTCCCCTTAGCGGAGAAGAAGAGATGGCACTTGTCAGCAGTCCACCTTCAAGGGTTCCGCAATGTGACAGCGGACGCTCTATCCAAGGTCAACCTGTTAGAGTCAGAATGGTTCCTAGACGCAAGATCGTTCTCCTTCATCTTACGCAAAGTCCTGGGACTGCAGATAGACCTCTTCGCAACGAGCGACAACAAGAAGCTACCCTAGTATGTAGCCCTGTACGAGGATCCTCTAGCGGAAGCGATGGATGCAATGTCCATAGATTGGAACAGATGGTCCAAAATCTACCTATTCCCTCCAACCAACCTTCTGCTGGAAGTCCTCGACAAGCTGAGATCCTTTCGGGGTACGGCAGCAATAGTGGCCCACAAGTGGCCCAACAGCGTTTGGTTCCCCCTGGTAACAGAACTACGCCTGAAACTGATCCCGTTGCCGGACCCAGTTCTGACTCAGCAAGTGCAGAAATTGACTGTCTCAGCTTCATCAGTGAAAACCCAGAACCTTCATCACATGATTTTCTCGCCTTATCGGTCAAGAAACGGTTCGGGATTTCTAGGGACAGTATCAACTTCCTAGAAGAGTACAAGTCAAAGTCAACAAGAAGACAGTATGAGTCTTCCTGGAAAAAATGGGTGGCCTTTGTCAAGGCGAAAAAACCTAAGGAGATTTCTACAGACTTCTGTTTGTCCTTCTTCATCCATCTTCATGAACAAGGTTTAGCAGCCAATACGATTACTACATGTAAATCCGCCCTGGCCAGACCAATACTTTATGCCTTCCAGGTAGACTTTTCCAACGAAATCTTTAACAAGATTCCTAAAGCCTGCGCAAAATTTCGGCCCGCAGCTCCTCCTAATCCCATTTCATGGTCTTTGGACTATGTTCTTCATTTAGCATCAACCCTGAATAATGAGGATTGCTCACTGAAAGACTTAACTCAGAAGGTGATATTCTTGTTTGCACTAGCCTCGGGAGCCAGAGTTAGCGAAATAGTGGCCCTCTCGAGGGACGATGGCCACATTCAGTTCACAGACAATGGAGATCTGAACCTCTTTCCGGACCCGACGTTTCTCGCCAAGAACGAGCTACCCACTAAACGGTGGGGTCCCTGGAGAATCTGCCCTCTGAAGGAAGAAGCATCCCTCTGCCCAGTGGAATGCCTAAAGGTCTATCTTCGTAGAACTTCAGACTTTAAGGGAGGTCAGCTTTTCAGGGGAGAGACTTCTGGTTCAACGTTATCCTTGAAACAGATTAGGGTGAAAATCACCTACTTCATTCGCAGAGCGGATCCAGACAGTACACCCGCAGGTCATGATCTGAGGAAGGTTACCTCGTCTCTGAATTTTTTCCAAACAATGTCGTTTGAAAGTCTTCGTGCTTATACTGGATGGAAGTCCTCGAGGGTCTTCTTCAAGCACTACGCGAAGCAATTACAAGAAATTAAGTTCATGTGGTGGCGGCGGGCAGTGTGATAAAACCCGCTGCTTGATTACTGCGAAGAACAGTGCACTATTAGGGACTTATAGTGAAGGGTGTACACGATAGACTCGTAAGACATATCGTGTTGAGTTTTGTGTTTAAGTGATAACACTATAGACTGTTCTCCCTACACAGGTGACATTAAGCATAATAAACTGACACAAGTGCCAGGCATTCTTATATGCACAGTGTTTTAGTAACAACAGATTATAGAACGAAACTGCATGTTTCCCTTGAGTGGCTAATGTTTTCCTTTACAGGCAAACCCCCTTTTTTATCCTGTTATTACTGTTTATGCTCGTATGTAGAATTTTTCAACATACATTGTAATTGTTTACAACCATGATTTCAATTTTGTAATAAACAATAGAACGAATATTTGCGTCTCCTTTGCCCCAAATATTTATTCAAATAGTCATTTAAACAATTATCTAAATGCATAAGTCAGAGCATCCTTGACTCTTTTGATAATTAAGTCAATACTAGAACTAAGATTCATTGTGTTCCAGGCAAACAGGTAAGACCTTGTTGTACTAGACTTCATTTTACTGTTTAAAGTGTTCCTACACATATATAAACCTGTCCGTCTCTTCACAGACCTGGGAGCTACAGTAATCTGCCCAAGCCATTTCCATCCTAGTACAGACTATGCTTTACGTATATGTTGACACTAATATACAAACTGTTTGCTAGATTGTTCCCTGAACTCACAATCCTCGGGTTTTTTCCTCGAGTCTACCCAGACTCTTCCCTGTAGGGGGCAGGAAGCACTGACAGATTTTATGATCAGCTGATTGATGTATAACGGTAACATCAAGTGTCTCTAGGTCTAAAGACCGAAGAGGAGGATTTAGCTCGAGATGAACGGCACTATTGGAAATCCACAGATACATTAATGCTCTGGTACACTTCCATCACGACAACATGGCCTGAGCTCAAAAAACGGATTTTTTGGGTGAGGTAGCCATGCCGTCCTGATGGACCCACCCTCTTTTGGGACAAGAGGATAATGAATCCCTCCATATAGTACTGTATCTGCATCACCTACAAAGCTACAAAGAATGACGGTGGCGCCTCGGGTGGCGGACAGGCGCACTATTTGTCAGCAGTAGTGACTCGTCGAAAGCGATGTCTCTGGAACGACTCACCCTATTCTTGCCTCTCTTTCCCCTCGTAGTGAAAGCTCTATTGGGGGTGTAGATAGCCATGAGATATATCAAGAATACGTCCACTGATATTACACTATATCCCTTCGTAAATTTTTAAGGGATATTCGCTCCAGGAGTTAGAATTCTGGATACCTTTGGTAAATTCTCTGGGATATATCACTGTAGTCAAATATACCTAGGAAGCTACCTTTGAAGGAACTTCCATCAGGACGACATGGCTACCTCACCCAAAAATAGATTTTTCGCTACGCTCAAAATCCATTATTGAAGCACAGGCAATATTTTACACATTTATGATATTACTTAATTATGCTTTCCTCTTCCAAAATAGTATACAGAGAGTTTCGGTGAACGATTCTCATGCTCCAAGGCTACTAGCCTAGGGGCTTTAGTATACTTTTTGGGCTCAAGCCATGTCGTCCTGATGGAAGGTTCCTTCAGTAGCTTCCTTTGGATATATATAACTACTAAATATTCCCAGAGAATTAAACTAAAGGTTTTCACAGAATTCTAACTTCTGGAGCTAGTATTCTAAGGGTTAACCTTATAGAATATCGTATATCAACAGGGGACGCATGCATTAACACGTCACATGGCCATCTGTACCCCACCTAGCGTTTACGCTTCGAGGGGAAGATGTGGCGAGTGAATGTGGGAGGTAACTGGGGTGCCGTTCCAAAGATACTCTCCCTTCGTCACTGTTACGATACTCGCAGCTGCATGACGTCACGTCCGTCCTCACCATTCCTCTCTTAGTAGCCATAACGACGATTGTTTTGTTCCCAGTTATTGCTATATTTCGTGTGCATCCTTCAAGATATCTCAGCCTTCTGCTTCTTCTTCTTCTGGAAAGTTGAGTACCAGGTTCTTGTATTGTTTAAACACGCTCTGGCTGTCGAGTAACGACTTTTTACGCTAAAATCTTGTGTTTTGTGGCCGAGCTGTGCCTTGCCTCGGGTCGCCATTTACGGCGCTGCTGTTCGCTTGCATGCGTTATTTAGTTAGCCAGAACAGCCTTCCCCGACCTTTTAGCTGAGATAAATCTTTAGTTATTTAGTCTTCATTATTAGGAATAAGTTCTATTATGCCGGTAGTGGTCTTCGGCGATCTTAGTAGCCGACCCCATACTAGCCTTTCAGCCTAGCATAGGCTACAGCCTAGGGTTCATGTTTGCTTCTGCATGATATAATAAATGTTCCTAGTGTTATGTTAATGACGATAAAGGCTTCGTTAGCCAGCATAGCCTTCACGGCCTTATAACTAAATTTATCTTAGGTTATTTAATCTTCAATTTTAGGAATAGTTAATTTATGCTGTTGTGGTCTTCGGCGCTCCTAGCCAGTCGACCCCATACTAGCCTTTAAGCCTAGCATAGGCCGCACCCTAGTATTCATATTTACTTCTGCATATGAGTGTTCCTAGTATTATTTTAATGAAGATTTAGGCATTTTTAAACATTTACAAGATTCCATGTTGCACATATTTTCGCCTTCGAGGAACCATACAAGGAACGGTGCCTGGTCCAACCAGGCCATACCTAACCCAACGCTGGGATCCTTGTATGCTTCCTTATCTCCCTTACCCTAATGTATCTCCCTTACCCTAATGTATCTCCCTCTGGGTAGCCTTGCTTTTCCTAGCCCCTTACCCAAAACACTTTGGGTAGGTAAGGCTAGGTAGTTCTTCCCTCTTCCCTCCCATAGTGTATGGGGGGATTTCGGTCAGAACCCCAGAGTACTTATCGTTCATCCCAGTCCACCCCTACGGAACGTCTTTCCCCTGGGGTATCGACTGCTCTTGGTTGGGACTTGTCCCTTCCTCCTGTAGCCTAGCGATATACATCCCCAGCCTTACCTAATCTAGGAGGAGATCTCCTGGTTTAGGTTAGGCCTTGGGGGTCTCTGTTTTATTATAGTTTAGGTCAGTACACCAGTTCTGTTCCTACTCTGAGCTAACCTACCCTAGGGTTGGAGAGCGCCTCTCTCCTACCTGGGTAGTATAGAAAACAGATTCCCCCACCCTCTGGGAGCTTTAGGGCCACGATCCCTTCTGCCCCCTCACCCCCCCCACCCCATTCTATTCTTTGTGTCAGCTTGCCTTCACACTGCTGTCCTACAATTTCCCCTCAGGGAGAATGGTAGGTTAAGCTGCGCTCTCCTGCCTGGGTGGCCGCTCTGTTACACTTCCCCCTCATAGTCGAACTATGGGGTTGTGTTAGTGGCCGCCCTTCCAGCAGGAGATCACCCTCCCCCCCCCTGTCTATAGTGTTCTCTGATCCTCCCTTGGATTACCTTGGGCACCCAGCCGTCTGCCGGCTCCCTGCCATGGGATGATAGGGTCCCCCACCCCTATCATGAGTACACTTCTTCCGGAGGAAAGCCGGTTGGGTATCGGACATTACCCTTCCTCCTTCCCTCCTTCTCTTTCTCTCTCCTATCATGGTGCTGGTCCACTGGCACGTCAGGTAACTTCCTACTATATAGGACCTTCCTATCTCAGGTTTACCCAAGGCAACACCCTGCCGGCTGGCGGGGGCCGCCGCCCCTTGCCACCGCTAGTCATCAGCACACCCGGTGACCTTCCTACTTCATAGGACTTCCTGTCTGAGTTCCATCCATGGCGCTACCCTGCCAGCTGCCGGCTGCCGGCGTCCGCCGCCGCTGCCGGCGACACCACCGCTGCCGCCGGCTTCTCAGACACCTTCCATCTTATGTACCCAGTAGGTTCACCATCGCCGGCAGCTGCCGGAGGCCTCGGCCCTGCTGGCGACCTGCCACCGTGCCGGCGGTCGCCCCTTTAAGTGTTTCCTACCTCTCTACTACTTAAAGCATAGCCTTGACGGATTCACCACGCAGGACCAGGCCTCCGGCTTGCTGGCAAAGCGACACGGCTTCCAGGGACAAGCACCCCTTCCACCGGCTGCCGGCCCTGTGCCGGCAGTCAACCTATACATCCTTATAGCCAGACTGATCTTCTTTGCTATCTCATACCCTGAAGACAGTCTCTGAGCTGTATGAGTATACTATACAATTTTCCAGCATACTCTGTGCTTCTCAGTGCAGTCTCTTACCGGGACCTTCCCAATATTGAGGGGTTTATCCTTTTCCCCTCCTTTATCCAAGTTCTGAGCGATCTCAGACCTCCTCTACCCTGCAGACAATTCCTTTATAAGGAAGCCTAGGCTGCTTCCCCATAGGGATACTATTCCCTCTCCTATAACCTCAGGTTTTAAGGAATTGCCAGCAGAAAAGGTCGCGATACCTGGCTGGATGGGATTCACAAGTATGTGTCTTCCTACTTCTTTTCTAGCTCACCTATCCAGAGCTCACAT
Source organism: Palaemon carinicauda (assembly GCF_036898095.1). NCBI lineage: Eukaryota > Metazoa > Arthropoda > Malacostraca > Decapoda > Palaemonidae > Palaemon > Palaemon carinicauda. Next base: position 98,277,057 of record NC_090739.1, on the reverse strand, counting down.
AACACAATTCTAAGCTAAGAATTAGTTTAAGGAATCTTAATTTAAGAGTAATGTAAGTCATGACTCTATTTCCATGTACTCATGTTCTCTTTCTTTTACAGGAGGAGTATGTGAAATGCGAAAGTCCCTTCTGCTCGGTCCGCCGCCCGGACTTTTACGGGCAGGGTGCGTGTCGGAATCACGCCCCTTGTACGGCGAAGAAGGGCAACCTCAAATATTGGGATCCAGTGTCCTGCCCAGTCTGCAAAGGCCTCCTCGATGAGGGATTTGACAACCCCCCATCCTTAGAAGCCAGGGACAATGCTCGAGAGAAACTGCGCAGGTGGGTGCGCGGTTTCCAGAAAAACGCTGCCGGACCGTATCTCCCCAACGAGAAGATGGGGGCCATCCTGTTTCCGAAAGCGTTGGCAGACTCTGTGATCCCCCAGGATCAGATCCCACTAGTTCAAGTAACCGTTGAAACGGACATCGATAATACGCTTAGCAAGTGTAGTCTAGACGAGGTGGAGAACGAGGATCCGGAGGATGAAGAGGATCAGGTGGAATACCCTGATTCGGAGGGCGAGGCCGCCCCTCCACCTCTGGCAGCTCCTGTAGTGACCGAGGAGCCAGTCCCCTCTACCTTCGCCGCACCGCAGCCCTGCTGCCTGTCACCGAAGACGCCATCCGGGTATTGGTGGCCTTAATGGACGAGAGGCTTAGTAAGCATTCCGACCAGATCACAAGTAGTTTCTTGGAAATGAGGCAACCGAAGAAGATCTCTGTTAAGGATCTTCCCTCCTGCTCGGAGTCTAACCCTTTTAGATACGCCGAGCATATGCCAATCACAACTGGCAAGATCTTTATAAACGACAAGCTTGGGTCTATCCTCCTGGAAGAAGTGGTATTCTTCCCGAACTTCGAGGCTTACCCGGACTGTTACGTCCGACTTAAGACCGAACCGGCCTCCAAGGAGGAGACTGAGCCTAAGGAGGTGATCGTGTTTGATCACTCAAAGGCCCAAGCTTTACTGGCAGACTGCCTGAAGAGCTGCGGCTTCACTAATTCGAAAATGCCGGCTCTAAGCAAGAAGCACCCATCCTTTCATGCTCCCTCTTCCGCATCCTTCCCCTTCGTGGAAAAAGCCTTCCATGCAGTCATGAAGGCGGTGGAAGAAGGAAAACCCTGTCCTACCCTGGAGGAGTGTAGGTCACTCTCTCTCGCCCTTCCCCCCGACGACAAGTTCTGGAAAGATATCCAGTACACCTTCACGGTTGGGAAGCTGGACCCTGACGTAGCCGGACGTCAGTTTAACGAGGACCTCCCGAAATTGAACAACCACCTTCTTCGTCGGGAGCAAGAGACCAAGGAGAGACTGGCTGCCTCCCTGTCTCTCCAGATTCAGCTCGAGGTCATGGCTGGGGACGTTAGGGTCCCGGACCTCTATATGGTTCTGGCAAAAACCCACTTTGTGACTGTGATGGAGGACCTGTACAGCTTCATCAGGTCCCGAAGAACCTGCAGAGAGTTCGTGTTTGCCAACGCGGCAGTGAAACACAAACCCCGGAAACTTATCTCCTCCAACATCTGGGGTAAACATCTCTTTCCCTCTGAATTGGTGAAAAAGATCGTCGACAAGGCCGCCTCCGAGAAAAGGAACCTTCTCAATAAATGGGGCATGTCGAGAAAGAGGAAATCCTCCCAGGACGAAGGCCCTCAGCCTAAGAGGAAATCTGCCAAATCCTCAAAACCAAGACCCCAGCAGCGTCAACAGAAACGCCAGTTTCCGGCTCCCGCTACTCCCCAAGTGGTCTCTCAACTGCAGCAGACCTTTCAGTTGGTCCCCCAGCCAGTGGTGTCACAATCACCAGCCTTTACCCCTGCCTACGAGCGTCAGTCAACTACCTTTCATCCCAGAGGTAGAGGCTCAGGCAGAGACTCCTCGCGCCGCCCCTCCAGGGGCAGAGGAGGGAGGGGAGCAAGCAGTCGAGGTGGCAAGTCCTCGGGAAACCAGATGCAATGAAGTGCTTCCGGTGGGGGGAAGACTCCGCCACTTTCAGGATTGCTGGACCTTCGATCCTTGGGCACACAGCATTATCAAGAAGGGACTGGGTTGGAGTTAGACGCAACCACTTCCAACCTTCCACCAATACTTCCAGCCATCAACCCCCCTCTTGGAAGAATATGTCCTAGAACTCTTGAACAAGAAGGTGATCAAGGGGGTAAAGTTCACCAGGTTCCAGGAAAGACTGTTTTGTGTTCCCAAGAAGGACTCAGTCAAACTCAGAGTCATTCTGGACTTGTCCCCTCTCAACAAGTTCATTGCGAACTACAAATTCAAGATGCTGACCCAACAAATCAGAGCCCTACTGCCTCGCAAGGCATACACGGTCTCAATAGACCTGGCGGATGACTACTGGCACATCCCAATGAACCACCACGCTTCCTCCTACCTAGGATTCCGGCTCAATCGAAGAAACTACACCTTCAGAGCCATGCCCTTTGGGCTCAACGTGGCTCCGAGAATCTTCACCAAGCTAGCAGACACGATCGTCCATCAGCTACGCCTTCAGGGCGTCCAAGTGATGGCCTACCTCGACGACTGGCTAGTCTGGTCGACCTCGCCAGAAAGGTGTTTGACAGCTTGCAGCAAAGTAACCCAATTCCTGGAACATCTGGGTTTCAAGATAAACACCAAGAAGTCTCGCCTCGCTCCAGCTCAGAAGTTACAATGGTTAGGAATCCATTGGGACCTTCAGTCACACCGCCTTTACATCCCATTAAAGAAAAGGAAAGAAATAGGAGGGTCTGTCAGGAGACTTCTCAAATCCAAACGGATCTCAAGATGACAGCAAGAGCAAGTTCTCGGCTCACTACAGTTCGCCTCAGTGACAAACCCAGTGCTTTGAGCACAGCTAAAGGATGCATCAGGAGTCTGGAGACGAAACGCATCCGTCGCTCGAAGAGACCTCAAGAGACCCCTACCAAACAGGCTTCGCTCCCTGCTCAGCCCATGGTCAGAAGCTAGGACCTTGAAAAGATCCATCCCTCTCCAACCTCCACCTCCGCCGCTAAACATCCACACGAACGCTTCCCTGGAGGGTTGGGGGGGGGGGGGCACTCCCACCAGCGACAAGTTCAAGGAACATGGTCTCCCCTATTCATTACGTTTCACATCAACATCTTGGAGGCCATGGCGGTTCTTCTCACCCTGAAGAAATTATTCCCGCGTCCTTCGATACACATCCGTCTAACTCTGGACAGCTCGGTGGTAGTCAGATGTCTCAATCGTCAGGGCTCGAGATCGCCCCACCTAAATCAGGTGTTACTACCCATTTTCCATCTAACGGACAGGAAGAAGTGGCACCTATCTGCAGTTCACCTACAAGGATTCCGCAATGTGACGGCGGACGCTCTATCAAGGACAAACCCCATAGAGTCGGAATGGTCCCTAAACGCAAGATCATTCTCCTTCATCTCTCGTCAAGTCCCGGAACTACAGATCGACCTCTTCGCGACAAGCGACAACAAGCAACTTCCTCGATATGTAGCCCCTTACGAGGACCCCAAAGCGGAAGCAGTGGACGCCATGTCCCTGGATTGGAACAAATGGTCCAAGATTTACCTGTTCCCTCCACCCAACCTTCTGCTGAAAGTCCTCTCCAAACTGAGAACCTTCAAAGGGACAGCAGCCCTAGTGGCTCCCAAGTGGCCCCGGAGCAACTGGTTCCCCCTAGTCCTGGAGCTACAGCCCAAGCTGATCCCACTGCCGGGCCCAGTTCTCTCCCAACAGGTGCAGAAGTCGACTGTCTTCGCTTCATCAAAGAAAGTCAAGGACCTTTATCTCATGATTTTCTCTCCCTAGCCGTGAAGAAAAGGTTCGGGATCTCGAAGAAAAGTTTGGACTTCCTAGAGGAATACAAAACATAGTCTACAAATGGTCCAAGATTTACCTGTTCCCTCCACCCAACCTTCTGCTGAAAGTCCTCTCCAAACTGAGAACCTTCAAAGGGACAGCAGCCCTAGTGGCTCCCAAGTGGCCCCGGAGCAACTGGTTCCCCCTAGTCCTGGAGCTACAGCCCAAGCTGATCCCACTGCCAGGCCCAGTTCTCTCCCAACAGGTGCAGAAGTCGACTGTCTTCGCTTCATCAAAGAAAGTCAAGGACCTTTATCTCATGATTTTCTCTCCCTAGCCGTGAAGAAAAGGTTCGGGATCTCGAAGAAAAGTTTGGACTTCCTAGAGGAATACAAAACAGAGTCTACCAGAAGGCAATATGAGTCATCCTGGAAGAAGTGGGTATCCTTCGTCAAGGCAAAAAACCCTACGGAAATCTCCATAGATTTTTGTATGTCCTTCTTTATTCACCTTCATGGACAAGGCTTAGCAGCCAATACGATTTCCACCTGCAAATCGGCCTTGACTAGACCACTTCTGTACGCCTTCCAAATAGATTTATCCAGCGAAATCTTCAATAAACTCCCGAAGGCATGTGCTAGACTCCGTCCAGCACCTCCACCGAGACCCATCTCCTGGTCCCTGGATAAGGTGCTCCATTTTGCCTCTAGCTTGGACAACGACTCTTGCCCTCTGAAAGACTTGACTCAGAAAGTGATCTTCCTTTTTGCCCTCGCCTCGGGAGCCCGAGTCAGTGAAATAGTGGCATTATCAAGATACAGTTCCCCGACACGGGGGAACTTACCCTCTTCCCTGACCCCACGTTTCTCGCTAAAAATTAACTTCCCACCAAAAGATGGGGCCCTTGGAGAATCTGCCTCCTGAAGGAAGATGTCTCTCTATGCCCTGTGGAGAGTCTTAAGGTCTATCTTCGAAGAACTTCTGACTTTGGTGGAGGACAGCTTTTCAAAGGAGAAACGTCGGGCAGTGACCTGTCACTAAAACAACTTAGAGCGAAAATCACCTACTTCATTCGCAAGGCGGATCCTGACAGTACACCCTCAGGTCATGATCCCAGGAAAGTCGCCTCTTCCCTAAATTTCTTCCAAGGAATGGACTTCGAAAGACTCCGATCCTTCACAGGCTGGAAGTCCCCCAGAGTGTTTTTCAAACACTATTCGAAGCAGGTGCAAGAAGTGAAAAGATTCGTGGTGGCAGCAGGTAGTGTGATGAAACCTGCTAAATGAAATTAGCTTACTGTACACACATTTGAAAATAAAATGTTAATCTTACCTTACACTAAACTTAATTCTACATTTTGTTTTCATTTTCCTTTTTTTTTACTTTTCTTCTTCTTCCGGCTCGGGTCTTTTTGCCTCGCTTTCACCAGCACTTTTTGACGGCCTTTTTAAAAGGAACCTATCTAGGGATGTTTGTTTTTGTCTCCACTTCAATATGTTTCAAAAATGACGCACGCAAGTATCGTCACACAAGGCTAACACAAGACCTCTCGCCAACTTGTCCGGGTGCCTCTTTTTTATAAAAATAGAAAACTCCTGCCACTTCGCTAATATGTCTTTGATTTCTGCCATAGAAAGGCGGCCCTCGTCTTCCACCTCTTCCTCGCTACTGAGCTCCTGCAACACCTGCGAATGTGTCATCTCCTGGAGGTCGATCAATTCCTGTGTTGTGAGCTCTTCCTGATGCTCCTCGACAAGGTCGTTCATGTCTTCCTCGTCTACCTCCAGCCCTATGGACTTTCCAAGAGACACGATTTCATCCATCACAACAGGTTCAGGGTCATCAGGGTCTGTTGTATCGAACCCTTCAAAGTCCCTCTTAGCGACGGAAGCTGGCTACAATTTCTTCTATGCTGAATTAAGAGTTTGTCTTGTGACACCCAGCCATGCATCGTCTATAATTTTCAAACAATAGACGATGTTGAAATGTTCTTTACAAAATTACCGAAGGGTGAGATTGGTGTTGTGTGTGATATTGAAGCATTTCTTGAACAAATGCTTCGTGTACAGTTTTTTAAAGTTGGAAATAACTTGTTGGTCGATGGGCTGGAGGAGTGGTGTGGTGTAGGGCGGGAGATAAAGGACCTTGATGAATCGGAATTCATCAAGAATGTCCTCTTCGAGACCAGGAGGCTGACCAGGGTCATTGTCGAGGACCAAGAGACATTTCAATGGCAGGTTTTTCTCAGCCAAATATTTTTTGACTGCCGGACCAAAGCACAGATTAACCCATTTTGTGAAGGAATGCCGGGTAACCCAAGCCTTAGCATTATCGTGACACATTACTTGCAATTTCTCTTTCAAGATCCTTTGTCTCTAGAAAGCACGGGTGTTTTCCGAGTGGTACACCAGCAGTGGCTTGACCTTACAGTCACCGCTGGCATTGACACACAAGGCTAGAGTTAACCGGTCCTTCATGGGTTTATGGCCCGGTAGTCTCTTCTCCTCTGCCGTGATGGAAGTCCTCCTGGGCATCTTCTTCCAGAAAAGGCCAGTTTCATCGCAGTTCAAGACTTGTTGGGGTATGAAGCCATGCTGGGCAATAACCCAGGCAAAGGTTGTGACGAAATCCGCTGCGGCTTTAGCGTCGGAACTTACTGCTTCCCCATGCCTCACAACCGAGTGTATCCCAGTCCTTTTCTTAAAATTATCCAGCCAACCACGGCTAGCTTTGAAGTCGAAGTCTCCCCTTTCTCGGGCGCTTGCTTCCCTTTCAAGTCCTCGTAGATTCGACTGGCCTTTTCGCATGTGATAGTCTCAGTCACGCTATCTCCCGCCAACTGTTTCTTCTTTATCCAGATCAAAAGAAGCCTCTTCATCTCGTCGTAAATATCACTACGCACCTTGGAAAGGATGGTTACTCCTTTGGAAGTCTTGCTGTTCTTTATAGCATCCTTCTGCTTGAGGATGGTACACATAGTTGACGTACTCCTCTCGTAATGGCGCGCCAGCTCAGTCACTCTTACGCCACTCTCCATTATCATCATAGCTATGTTGTCCTGATGGCCCACCCGTAACTTCTTTTTTCTCTCACCCCATTGCTCGTTGGAGGCTTCTATTTCACAGTAGCTCAGCTGCGACGTGGAATGAAGCAGCAAGGTCGTATGGGAGCACCGGAAAGTGATAGGATATGTAACGGCTCCTCACTTATCCTACCCTTTAGAGGATTAGGCTGGGAAAGGTCTATTCGGGGTTCAGATATCTATGGTTATCTTAGGATACGTCAAAATCCCTTTTTTGGGCTCGAGCTATGTTGTCCTGATGGAAGTGTACCAGAGAATTATCTATAATCGGTGGGAGGCTTTGCATAAAGGACCTCGAACCAAAACATGCTCCCCACCTATGTGACGAAGCATAAGTATTAATTTCTATACCTGGGAACCTGAAAAGGAAATGATGAAGTGCATTTTCCCTTTTTTCCCTAAAGCAAAAACTTCTGTTTACTCATTATTATTATTATTACTATTTTTATCATTATTATTATTATTATTATTATTATTATTATTATTATTAAATGCTAAGCTACAACCGTAGTTGGAAAAGCAGCATGCTATAAGCCCAGGGGCCCCAACAGGGAAAATAGCCCAGTGAGGAAAGGAAACAAGGAAAAATAGAATATTTTAAGAACAGTAACAACATTGAATTAAATATTTCCTATATAAACTATAAAAACTTTAACAAGACAAGAGGAAGAGAAACTAGATAGAACAGTGTGCCCGAGTCTACCCTCAAGCAAGAGAACTCTAACCCAAGACAGTGGAAGACCATGTTACAGAGGCTATGGCACTACCCAAGAATAGAAAACAATGGTTTGATTTTGGAGTGTCCTTCTCCTAGAAGACCTGCTTACCATAGCTAAAGAGTCTCTTCTACCCTTACCAAGAAGAAAGTAGCCACTGAGCAATTACATTGCAGTAGTTAACCCCTTGGGTGAAGAAGAATTGTTTGGTAATCTCATTGTTGTCAGGTGTATGAAGTCAGAGGAGAATCTGTAAAGAATAGGCCAGACTATTCGGTGTCTGTGTGGGCAAAGAGTGTCCTAGGACGCATTATGGGCTATGTCGTTGTCATGGGGTAGATAACACCCCCTCAACCACCACATAATGACGCGTCTCCTCCAATTGCTTCATTTAATGCCTGAAGAAAACCCGAGTGGACTTCCGACCACTATATGTCTCAGTGCCTCAATAGACATATACAGTAAAAAAGTTCTAGAAGGGAGCCACATCTTTAGGGCTGAGACTGGTTTAGAGACAAATCAGATCCTATTGTATCCTTTTGAAACAAAAGACTACCCTTTAACTGCACTGCTCTCAGCAAATACACTTTTGGACAGTGTATTAGACAAAGGAAAGGATCACCATGAAGGGGAACTATTTTCCATAGACCCCAAGGTGAAAAGGGAAATTCAATTCTAGATCGAAAAGTGGGATCAGGGTATAAATTAACCTCACCATTTTCCGCAAATTTAATGTATTTCTCGTCTCTAGAAATCGTTACAAAGTCACTAACCCGAGCACCGGAAGCCATCGTAA